>NC_136692.1:607290-634790 GCF_947650265.1 Symphodus melops
TGAGCGTGCTAGCTCACTGCTTTTGGGTTTTTGTGTGGAGTTAGCTATTGAGCTAGCTAGCACGACACACAGTGTTAACAACACAAACACCTGTTACCTTTTGACCGGCTCATAGTTATCTCTGTCTCGTCTTCGGCTGAATTTATATTACAATGAGGAGAAACGGGTAGCAGAATTAGCATCAAACGTGTTAGCATCACTTCCGTTAGCACCACCTCTATTAGCATCAAATCTGTTAGCATCAAATTAGCCAACAGAGAGTCAGCCAGCAGCATCTTTATAAACACAGTGGCAATAGTCAGAATGTATGGTGGGGGATAAGGGCCAGTCCTGTCAGTATTAATGATGTATGGAGGGTGATTAGTGCCTGCTGTAACACTGAAACAGCTAGCTTTTTTTTTATTTACAATCACAATTGTCAAATTTCTGTTTCCAGAAACTCAGAACTGAAGTGATCAGTAATTAAACATTTAATGCACTAACACAAATGTTGATTACTGGTTAATCGTTAAAGTGCAAAAAATGTAGTTTTGTTAAATGTTTAATTCTTTCATAATTTCAGAGCTCAACTAGAATTAAAGATGTTTGTGTTTTAGTCAGATTTATGTGAATCACCAAAGGAGTCAGAACATAAGCGCCCTGTGACCCCAGGAGGCGTGTCTACAAGCTGAAACAGACTCTCCGTCGCCCTTTAAACTGATGTACATAACATGACTCAGCATTAATCGGTGAAACGCAGTATAACACAGAGTTTGTTCCAGTATCATCATAAAACCCAAACATCCATTTGCTCACAGGAGCATCTATGTGGCACTAATAACCCGCCATACAGAGCCGTCACCAAACATCAGCTGAAATGAAAAAAAAGGAAGTTAGTGCACCAATCAGAGAGCAGCCCTGTTAATACAGAAGAAGAAGTAGAAGTTTGCAGACAGAACAAACATGGAGGCAGCAGAGACATACTATTCCCGCTCCTCCAGGTCGCTGAAACGTTTCTTCAGTCTTCAGGGTAAAAGGGAAAGAAGATTCAAAAACAATTTCATTTACTGCACAATTAACAGTCGGCGTCACCATTTTATCACCAAATACGTTTCGTCAAGACGTTTAAAATTCCTGAGACAATTTAAAACACTTCTGATTAAAAGCATTAAAACTACGCATCCTTGGGTTTCTTTAAAGACGCTATATAAACTCAAGCTGCCATTACCGTTATGTCTCCCTCTTATCGTCTTTTTAAAAGTCATGACCATATATGGATGAGAGGGCGGAGCCGGATCTAAGTAACCCTCGAGGGTTTGATTCATTCCTAGATTAAAGGTGAAGGGCTTCAGGTGTGACTCACAGACAGGTGTCGACCCCCATCATGACATCATGTTTAACCTGTGAACAGAGGTGTGTTTACCTGTCGGCATCAGTGACCAGCGCCAGGCGTCCGTAATCCCACGCCACCTTCCTCAGGATGGAGAAGACGAAGAGAAGCACCTGAGGAGGAAAGGAAGAAGGAGACAGGTCAGAGGTCGCTGACACAGTAAAAAACAATAAACATTGCGTGATGTCACTGTGATGTCACCGTGATGTCACCATGATGTCACTGTGATGTCACTGTGATGGGACAAATAAAAGCCTTTCTGTGAATCTGTGTCAGTCGATGAAGCTGCAGCATTGATTTTTCCTACTGTCAGTAAACGCCACATACTACACACTCAACAGCTCCCACAATGCACCCTGTTTCATGATTCAACAGCAGAGGCAATCATGACCCACAATGCATTGCACAGGACACAGAGGAGCGTCTCCCAGCTGGTGACCAGACTGTTAAGAAATCCTCTCATAGAGCTCTATGGTAGACAGTGTGACATCATCGTCTTATCACAGGTATAAAAAGTCAGCTCGGCTTTCTGTCAGAGTCGATGAAAGTCGATGGAATTCGGTGCCTTGCTCAAGGGCAGGCTCAGGAAGTGGTCCGGCACCTCTCCAGCTACCAGACAAATTTCCACGTTTGGACTCGAACCAGCAACCGGTGTAGAAGGACAAAAGCTTCCTGTTTGACTGAAAGGGATGGAGCGCCTGCTTTGTAGCGAGCGGACGCGTGGCGACTCACCAGGAAGCACATGAAGTCGAGGGCGAGCACGGTGGGCACTCCTCCGAACGGCAGCCCCTGCAGCACCGTGCTGCGGATCCTCGCCGAGTAGCAGTAGTCTTTGGACCCGCTGTGGGCGGAGCAGTTGTCCTGACCGCTGCACGCCTGTCCGCCACCATATGTTGCCATGGTAACGATCAGGGCTTTGAGCATGCTCACTGCCACATCCTTGCAGATAACCTGAGGGAGGAAACAGACCCGTCAGAATCAAAGTCAAAGATACCACTGATCAACCTGGGTCAGAACCAGACTCGTGTAGACCAGACAGAAACCTGGGTCAGAACCAGACTCGTGTAGAACAGACAGAAACCTGGATCAGAACCAGACTCGTGTAGAACAGACAGAAACCTGGATTGGTTGAATTCAAGGCTGGGGCTGTATTAGATCTCATGGTTTGTATCATCTGACTTTAATGGTTTCGTTTTTCAGGCAGAAGAGTGGGACTCAGTGTTAGCGTTAGCGTTAGCATGAAGGCTATCTGAATGAATCTGTTGATGTCACAGATGTTGCTGTCGCTCACTGAGAAAGACGCTGAAAACATTTGGTTCTCACAGCTGACTACATTTCCCAGCATGCCTGGTCAGCAGTCGCAGCAGACAGCTTCCTCATCTGTGACCTACTGATCCAGGTTGCCACGGTAACCCCAACTATACGCCTGACCCAGTTTTTTACACTTCGCCGAGCGCTTGTCACAAAACTGAAGTGACGGCGCTCCGACTGATGATGTCACCATTACATCACATCACTCCACCCACGAGCGCACAGACGAAGAACAAAGAAACACATCACAGGGGTCAAAGAGCGAGCGGCTTTAATACAACTACTCTGTTACTATAACAACCAGAATCCAGAATCATCACCCCCCCACCCCCCCATGATGTCATGGTGCAGCAGCATGACTCATCTGAAGCCTCCAGTCTCACAATGCAGACACACACACACACACACACACACACACACACACACACACGAGCAGCGCTTACACCTGAACTCCTCCTGACAGATAGCCCTGTCCACTAGCCTCTGTTAGCTTAGCCCTGTCCACTAGCCTCTGTTAGCTTAGCCCTGTCCACTAGCCTCTGTTAGCTTAGCCCTGTCCACTAGCCTCTGTTAGCTTAGCCCTGTCCACTATCCTCTGTTAGTTTAGCCCTGTCCACTAGCCTCTTTTAGCTTAGCCCTGTCCACTATTCTCTGTTAGCTTAGCCCTGTCCACTATCCTCTGTTAGCTTAGCCCTGTCCACTATCCTCTGTTAGCTTAGCCCTGTCCACTATCCTCTGTTAGCTTGGCCCTGTCCACTATCCTCTGTTAGCTTAGCCCTGTCCACTATCCTCTGTTAGCTTAGCCCTGTCCACTATCCTCTGTTAGCTTAGCCCTGTCCACTATCCTCTGTTAGCTTAGCCCTGTCCACTATCCTCTGTTAGCTTAGCCCTGTCCACTATCCTCTGTTAGCTTAGCCCTGTCCACTAGCCTCTGATAGCTTAGCGCTGTCCACTAGCCTCTGTTAGCTTAGCGCTGTCTGTCAGAATTTATTTTTAAAGATTTGGTAAAGAAACTAGAAATTATCAGTCAGCTAAAATAAGAAGCAGAAAACTTTCCCCCCCTGCTGACGTCTGCAGACAGAGATAACAGCCCAGTGTGTGTGTGTGTGTGTGTGTGTGTGTGTGTGTGTGTGTTGACAGATTAAATGTGTGACAGAAAGGGATGAGCTAGTGCTGCTGAGGGGCCCTTGAGCAGGGCACCGACTGTGAACATCTGGAGGTGAATCAGACGCTGCAGACGGTTCCTCTCTTATCTGAATGTTGTTCAGCATGAACTCGCTGTAACTGACGCCGTTATCAGGCCACCACATGTGCACGCTCTGTGACGTCATCCAGCACCTCTACCGCCGCGCTCGTCAGGTGGGTCACGATAGGTCATGAAGCTCGTGACTCGTTTCAAGTCAGCCAATCAGAGATCAGGTCGTTTCTCAGGACTGGGCGACGCAGCTCAAAGCATCATGGGAAATCTCACAATGCTAACGAAGCTCGTTATGTTCCACCTCCATCGTGTGCCTCTGGTTCTCTGATCAAGAGGATAAACATGGAGACACGTGATTGGTCGTTTTGTGTGATGTCATAGAGTCAGCTGACGATGCTCTTTAACCTTCAGGAGGACATGCATGCATCCTGTCACCATGACAACAGTCTGTTGACAACTCGCTACTTTGTGCGACACGTTTCATATTTGAGGTCGTTTATTTCTTGATCTGTCCAGAGGTCAGTGAACGCAGCGCTGCTCCATGGTCAATGATTCCAGAGGTCAGTGAACGCAGCGCTGCTCCATGGTCAATGATTCCAGAGGTCAGTGAACGCAGCGCTGCTCCATGGTCAATGATTCCAGAGGTCAGTGAACGCAGCGCTGCTCCATGGTCAATGATTCCAGAGGTCAGTGAACGCAGCGCTGCTCCATGGTCAATGATTCCAGAGGTCAGTGAACGCAGCGCTGCTCCATGGTCAATGATTCCAGAGGTCAGTGAACGCAGCGCTGCTCCATGGTCCCATGGTGTCAAAATAAAACCTTCAAGTTCTGTGACTGAATGTTCTTATCGTCTCTCTGATTATCTCTCAGCTCTTTGGAAAGCACACGCGTTGTTTGTGTTTTCATCGTCATGACGACATCTCTCCCTCTGATTTATTGAAGTCTTAAATATGCAGCTAACCTCAGCTAGCTCATCAAACAACACGCCACACACTCAGGTGCAAACCTTACGCAGTACGAGCTCCATATTTATATTCAACTACAGGTTAGAATAAGGCAGCTGCCCCAGTGCATGATGGGAGGCTTCTGCTGCATGCACTGGTTTCAGTCTGCATGAATGTAACTAGAACATTAATACAGTTGATGCTCTGAAGAAGAAGATCAGAGAAAACAAGATGTTTGAGTAAAACCTTGATGGTCAACACGAGAATAATCTAAAGGTTCAAACTGATGGACTCTTCACTCTGCAGCAGCCTCTACCATCAGTGTGTGAATGTGTATGAATGGATGAGTTCATACTGATGGACTCTGCAGCAGCCTCTACCATCAGTGTGTGAATGTGTATGAATGGATGAGTTAATACTGATGGACTCTGCAGCAGCCTCTACCATCAGTGTGTGAATGTGTATGAATGGATGAGTTAATACTGATGGACTCTGCAGCAGCCTCTACCATCAGTGTGTGAATGTGTATGAATGGATGAGTTCATACTGATGGACTCAAACTTCAGCAACACAACGTGACCTCGCAGACTGCGAGACGCCAAAATGATGTACAAAGACGTGATGACATCACAAAGACAGAACGCCATGCACAGTCAAAGAGCTGGGGGGGTTAACAGGGGTAAACAGCAGCCCCCCCCCCACTGAAGAACAGGAGCCTGTTGCTGAGGTTGCTTCAGTTTGTTTGCTGTGTAAATAAATCAAACGGTCTGTGTTTGGAGCTTCAGGGTCACATGATCAATCCTTCCCTCCTTATGGAAAAGCTCTAACTCGATCCTGTCTGAATCCAGCATGATGACGTCACACGCCTCTCTGAGGCTCTAAAGTGAGACTTGGAGGACCCGCTGGTGACAACGCTGCATTCAGGTGCTGCTCGGGGGTCCAAGTCTCCGAGTCGTCCTCCTGACTTCAGTGTGGTCACATGGTCTCAGTAAAGTCTGAATGTTTATATGAACTGAACATGTGTGAGGACGACTCTGACGTCACGTCGGGAAGTCAGGCTCCTCCTCCTTCACATCGGTGCACGTCGTAGGTTCAATCTGCCGATACAGACCGTCAAGGTGAGCAGACACAACACTGGTGTCCATGTGATGACTCTGATCATGACAGACCGTCAGTGTGAACGACTGTTGTTGTTGCCATGGTAGCAAACAGCTATGACACTGTCTGACACACGCGCGCTTGTTTCTGACATCACGTGCCCACTCTCATCAACATTATTATTATTATTATATTGTTGTTGTTGTTGTTGTTGAGCAGCTCTACCCCCCCCCCCCCCCCCCCCCCCTCTCTGGTTCATCTCAGCGGCCCTGCTGCACCTGCAGTCCGGCCTGAACACCATCAGCGCCCGGACACAATGTCACAGAAACACCGCTAACCCCCACCCTCCGTTTATAACGGACACAGAGAGGGGAGAGGGGAGAGGGGGGGGGGGGGCGGGTGATGATGATGAATAAAACCTGTGTGCGTGTGTGTGTGTGTGTCGGGCTGCTGTCAGTCCGTCACTCAGAGGTGAAGTCACATTACAGCAGCATACAAACGGACGGACAGCTCGGTGTGTCCTCTGCGCACACATTATATAACCCCCCCCCCCCCCCCCCCCCCCCCCCCCCCCACACCGGAGCCGTACGGAGGCTGGATGGATGCTGTCCGGGTGGAAGCAGCGCGAGGAGCGGCAGACAGGCCGCTGAGGCTGCAGCAGCAGCGGCCTGTCTGCCGCTAATCGCGCCGCTGAGCAGATCAAACAAAGCGGGTTATAATGCCGCGCAGCATAAAGCCCGCTCATAAATAAACCAATTACAATAAAGCCTACCTGACCATCCAAAGCAGACCCCCCCCCTCCTCCTCCTCCTCTTCTGCTCCTTCAAAAGCAGCTATTTCACCGCAGAAAACGGGCCGTTAAATCCTCACAGATCCGCCGCCGCCCCGGCCGCGTCCTGCCGCAGCGCCGCCATCCCACAATACAAGAAGAGAGCCGAGTGACGCCCGAGGCTTTCAAAGCACCGCAACCGCAGGAGCGTGTCCCTCCGCCGGCCGCGCAACCTGCTGCGAGCCGCTGAGCCTCCGCCGGTGTCGGTGCTAAAATGGAGGCGGTCTCTCCGGGAATAGACACGAGCGGAGCCGTTGCTGTTACACACTCACACCGGCAGGGGGCGCCAATACGGAGCCTTTATATGAGTGGGCTCTTGTTTGATGCAGGTTTGTCCTCACAAGGAAAATGAAAAGTTCTCTGTTAAATAATATTTAAATCCTCCTATCAAAATAAAAGGTGTTTACTGTTTTTTTAGTTACCAATGTACAGACTTCCGGTCTTGAACCAGCAACCCTCCAGTTCCCAACCTAAGACCCTGGATGGAGTTCCTGCTCCTCACTTCCTTCAGTCTCTGACATGGGACAGGGGTCAACAGACGGCCTTTAAATATTTTCAAAATAAAGTCAGTAGAGATTTTAAAACCATGTTTTTACACCATGAGAAGATTAACTTTGGATCTTTTTATTTTATTTTGTAAAGCAGCATGCAGACCTGCTTCCTGTTGCACACATGCAAACATCCTTCTGTCTTTCATGGACATGTTGAAGTTCATTCTTCATATTTTTCCTCCACACCAGTCCCCCGTGTGTCCCTTCAGTCCCCCGTGTGTCCCTGTAGTCCCCCGTGTGTCCCTGTAGTCCCACGTGTGTCCCTGTAGTCCCACGTGTGTCCCTTCAGTCCCCCGTGTGTCTCTGCAGGGGGTGCTGGAGTCCCCCGTGTGTCCCTGCAGGGGGCGCTGGAGTCCCCCGGGTGGCGGTCTCCGTGCTGGAAATGCTGTCTCAGGCAGGTCGTGTCTCTGCAGCTTCATGTGTCCTTGGCTGAAACACTTTAAGGTAGAGAAAAAAAACACAAGTCCCGCCTCTGACAGGACACACAGCCTATCACAGCTCAGGGTTTTTGAGGTGAGTTTAAGGGCTGGACTTGGCCACGCCCCCTGCAGACTGAAGCTGCAGTATGACCCGAGTCATCAGAGACGGACTTCATGAACCAGATCAGGTCCTGGACTCTGACCTGGTGTTGTGTCCGTTATCTCGGTGTCTTTACGGCTGGAGGGGAAACCACAGACGTTTAGTGTGATCACATGACCACAGAAGGACTAACAGGAAGTGGTCCTCAGAGAGGACGCCACAGGTCAGAGACGGGATGGACGTGCAGCTGGGACGAAAACATGACGAACATGTTCTCTGTGAGCAGCAGGGAGACCTTTTATTAGTGCAGACCCCCCCCCCACCCCCAGAACCAACCTTTCAGAATAAAAGCCCACAGAGTCAGCGTCTCTTTCACATTAACGTTTATTCTAAAAAAAGAAGAAGACATAAACAAACAAACAAACGTCTGAGCTTTAACTTCTCTCCTCAAACTGAGATTTGTTCTTCAGCAGGAACGCCGCCAGGTACTCGATCGGGTTCGGAGGTCTGCAACAAGAACACACACACACACACACACAGCGTTTCAGTCATCTGACCACCTGAACGCCAAGCGACACGTGTCAGCGCTGTGGGCTCAGCGCTCCGAGGCGAGCCTTTGTCTCCGTCACGGCGTGATCTTAGCGAGATGAGAGCTCAGACTCGTTTTCATGGCGCTGAGAGTGGACAACGTCGCCAAAGGGGCGGAGTTAACTTCAGTTTATGTCGCAGTGAGCCCATCTGACGTTAACAGCACCTGTCGACTCGAGGGCTGGGAGCGACGCACAGAAGAGGCGGAGCCTTGACGCTGACCTTCAGGCCCACCGTAGACGTCATGAAAGTTAAAAACATTAAAAGGATGCACTTCACAGCAGGACGAGTTTCAGATCTGAAGGAAAACACAAGAACTGACACCTGTGAGGCAAAGCGGAGGGCAGAGAGCAGCCTGTGAGACAAAGCAGAGGGCAGCCTGTGAGACAAAGCAGAGGGCAGAGAGCAGCCTGTGAGACAAAGCAGAGGGCAGAGAGCGGCCTGTGAGGCAAAGCAGAGGGCAGAGAGCAGCCTATGAGACAAAGCAGAGGGCAGCCTGTGAGGCAAAGCAGAGGGCAGAGAGCAGCCTGTGAGGCAAAGCAGAGGGCAGAGAGCAGCCTGTGAGGCAAAGCAGAGGGCAGCCTGTGAGGCAAAGCAGAGGGCAGCCTGTGAGGCAAAGCAGAGGGCAGCCTGTGAGGCAAAGCAGAGGCAGAGAGCAGCCTGTGAGGCAAAGCAGAGGGCAGAGAGCAGCCTGTGAGACAAAGCAGAGGGCAGCCTGTGAGGCAAAGCAGAGGGCAGAGAGCGGCCTGTGAGGCAAAGCAGAGGGCAGAGAGCGGCCTGTGAGGCAAAGCAGAGGGCAGAGAGCGGCCTGTGAGGCAAAGCAGAGGGCAGAGAGCGGCCTGTGAGGCAAAGCAGAGGGCAGAGAGCGGCCTGTGAGGCAAAGCAGAGGGCAGAGCGCGGCCTGTGAGGCAAAGCAGAGGGCAGAGAGCGGCCTGTGAGGCAAAGCAGAGGGCAGAGAGCGGCCTGTGAGGCAAAGCAGAGGGCAGAGAGCAGCCTGTGAGGCAAAGCAGAGGGCAGCCTGTGAGGCAAAGCAGAGGGCAGCCTGTGAGGCAAAGCAGAGGGCAGCCTGTGAGGCAAAGCAGAGGGCAGCCTGTGAGGCAAAGCAGAGGGCAGCCTGTGAGGCAAAGCAGAGGGCAGCCTGTGAGGCAAAGCAGAGGGCAGAGAGCAGCCTGTGAGGCCTGTGAGGCAAAGCAGAGGGCAGAGAGCAGCCTGTGAGGCAAAGCAGAGGGCAGAGAGCAGCCTGTGAGGCAAAGCAGAGGGCAGAGAGCAGAGAGCAGCCTGTGAGACAAAGCAGAGGGCAGAGAGCAGCCTGTGAGGCAAAGCAGAGGGCAGAGAGCGGAGAGCAGCCTGTGAGGCAAAGCAGAGGGCAGAGAGCAGCCTGTGAGGCAAAGCAGAGGGCAGAGAGCAGAGGGCAGCCTGTGAGACAAAGCAGAGGGCAGAGAGCAGAGGGCAGCCTGTGAGACAAAGCAGAGGGCAGAGAGCAGCCTGTGAGGCAAAGCAGATGGCAGAGAGCAGCCTGTGAGGCAAAGCAGAGGGCAGAGAGCAGCCTGTGAGGCAAAGCAGAGGGCAGCCTGTGAGGCAAAGCAGAGGGCAGCCTGTGAGGCAAAGCAGAGGGCAGCCTGTGAGGCAAAGCAGAGGGCAGCCTGTGAGGCAAAGCAGAGGGCAGCCTGTGAGGCAAAGCAGAGGGCAGCCTGTGAGGCAAAGCAGAGGGCAGCCTGTGAGGCAAAGCAGAGAGCAGAGAGCAGCCTGTGAGGCAAAGCAGAGGGCAGAGAGCAGCCTGTGAGGCAAAGCAGAGGGCAGAGAGCAGAGGGCAGCCTGTGAGGCAAAGCAGAGGGCAGAGAGCAGCCTGTGAGGCAAAGCAGAGGGCAGAGAGCAGCCTGTGAGGCAAAGCAGAGGGCAGAGAGCGGCCTGCAGCTCAGAGTTAACTCTTCACTGTCTGCAGGATAAAAACAGGGCTCATTTAACGCAGAGCAGAAAGTGGCTGTTTTCAACAAGGCGTCATATGATGTCACTTCCTGTCACTCTGCTGTACGTCTGATTAGAAGAGTGTCCTCTCTGTCTCTATGGTTACTATGGTGACGGATCAAAGCACATGGAGCCCTCATATTTCAGACGGATTATTCACAGAAACAACCGAACGGACACGACGACAGTGTGTGTGTGTGTGTGTGTGTGTGTGTGTGTGTGTGTGTGTGTGTGTGTGTGTGTGTGTGTGTGTGTGTGTGTGTGTACGTACCTGTCCTTAGCGAGCACTGACAGACCCTGCAGCAGGATGGGGACTACAGTCTGGTCCAGGTAGGCTCTGGTGGGCAGAGCCTGCAGGTCCACCTTCTGCTTCGACATCTTCTCTGCACTCGCCTTCTCGTTCTCCACCGTCCTCTGAGGAGCAGCAAAGCATGCTGGGAGTCAGTCTCCAGGTTGACCATTAGACTGTGTGTGTGTGTGTGTGTGTGTGTGTGTGTGTGTGTGTTACCTGGAGGGTGTCTGTAAGGCCGTACTCTGCGTGGGGGTTTTCAGAGACCTGCAGAGATCAGAGTGTTTAAACAGTTTGAACTGCTCCAACAGGAAGCTGTCACAATAAGAGCGCACAGCTGCTTCCTGTCAGTCGTGGTCACAGGTCTCTGTATGACTCGGGACCTAGGACCATGGGTGCCTGGCTCAAATGAATCTCAGCAGTGCTGAGGAGCTACCAGACTTGAACCGGCGACCCTCCAGCTCCCAACCCACGTCCCTGCAGACTGAGCGCCCCCCCCCCCCCATTCTGTGTCAGGTGTGTGTGTCGTACTCACAGGGGTGTGTGTCTCCATGGACTGGTCTGCGTCTGTGTGATCTGAAACACAAACAGAGGGTCTCACATGAACAGGTTTTTCAGGGGGTCTGGATCAAAGGGGGGGGGGGGGGGGGGGGGGGGGGGGGGGGGGTCTGCTCGGACTGAAGAGGACGGGATCTAACATGAACAGGTTTTTGAACGGGGTCTGGATGGGGGGGGGGGGGGGGGGTCTGCTCGGACTGAAGAAAACGGGATCTCACATGAACAGGTTTTTTAGGGGGTCTGGATCAGAGGGGGGGGGGTCTGCTCGGACTGAAGAGGACGGGATCTAACATGAACAGGTTTTTTAGGGGGTCTGGATCAGGGGGGGGGGGGGGGTCTGCTCGGACTGAAGAGGACGGGCTCTAACATGAACAGGTTTTTTAGGGGGTCTGGATCAGAGGGGGGGTCTGCTCGGACTGAAGAGGACGGGATCTCACATGAACAGGTTTTTGAACGGGGGCTGGTTCAGAGGCGGTAAACTAGCTTAGCATCCCGGTCCCGCTCCCTCTCAGGTAATATAAACTGCTAACGGTCACATTTCCGGTCCGTCGTTAAAACACGACCTACAAACGTTTGATCTAAACCGACGAGCGGCGGGAAATGACCGGAAACAGAAAGATAACGGTTAAAAACACGAGCAAGAGTCAACAATGAACTCACCGTCCGCCATGTTTGTTGTGGATATTTACGCAGAAATGTCCCTCGTACGTGGATTCTTCTTGTCCGGTTACGTAGGAAACAGTTTCCGACGCAGCTCACACTTCCGGAATGTGAGGAAACACTTCAAATTAAAAGCATGACTTTAAATAAAACCGAAAATCCGAATTAAATTTTAAGACTTTAAAATGACAAAGTACCAAATATTACACCGAAGAGAAATACATGTTCAATTAAACACGGGCCATCTATTTGGTATGTGTATAATAATAATTCATTTTAAATAAGTGTCTTATTTTGAAAAATGTCTTGTCAAAAATCTTTTTTCTTCAATTTCTTTTTATTTTTTTTACCATATTTATAAGAAAGTTTGTCCAAACCAAGCAGTATATAAAATAAATCCTTAAATGACTTTGATGGTTGTTTAGCTACTCTAACAAGTTAAATCATGTTCCCATAAATCAGGCTTTTATTGTTTTTTTGGAGAGCATGTCAGACATGAAGGAAATAAATGATGCAGACAGATGCTGTCTTGTTGCTGGTTTGAATCCCCGTCTGTCAGGAGTGTCCGTAGGTCTGAATGTGAGTGTGGCTGGCATGTCAACTCTGTGATTGGCTGGTGAACAGTGCAGGGTGTAACCCCGCGTCTCGCCTGGTAGCTCCTGACTTGACCGGTCTCATTCTTCTTTAATCTTCTCACATGATGAAGTTTGAGACATGAAGATAACACAGGGTGCTGAGAGGACTCTTATCAGCAGCTTCAGGCTTCAACTTGTTCGGTTGGTTTCGGTGTCCTTTAACGTAGCCGTCAGTCCAGATCATGTGTTTCTCACAGTTTTAATACAGACATGAAACATGAATCGGCTTCTGACCTTTGACCTCTAAAACATGCAGCAACAGGACACCGTCACATACGTACATATAAAACATAAACGTGATGTTTAAAAAATGATGATGATGATGAAATATGTTAATGAGGTGTGTTGTTCTGTTCAGTGAGTTTGTTCCATAAAGTTTTGTGACCTGCTTTGAATCGTTACTGAGGACCTAATAGAGCAGTGATTCCCAGAGACTGGTGGGTCTCAGATATCTGACCAGTTGACCTGATTTAAAGGAATTAAAATGTCGGCTGTTTAACTGATGAGAGAAAATAAAAGCAGAGATTTAGCCTGTTAGCTAAAAGCTTCATGGTGATTTATATAATGTGTGTGAATGTTTTCAATAACACATAAACTAAACGGTTCATCTGTTTAAGATCAGTGATCATATTCAGGTGATGCAGAAATGAAAATGGTCAGAGATGTTCATAAATTCACTTCTCTCACTTTATAAACCAGAGCTGTAGTGACCCGGGTCACGAGGACTGACCCGGGTCACGAGGACTGACAACGTGTTGGTTCCTTCATTGTGAAAGGTCAAAGTCTGAGATGTTCATTCTGGAGGTCATGTTGTGTCTAACTGAAGCACAGGAAGTGATTGGTTGGTCCTCACAGGATGAAAGGGATGAGAGCTCTCCTGGAGGGGGGGTAGTCCTCGAACCTCTGCAGGTAATCTCTGCAACACACCCAGAGAGAAGGTGCATGTCAAACACAGGCCGCCAAAACAGACAGGAAGTCCTCACCCGGGTCTCTGTGGACCTGCACCCTCAAGGCAACACTCAGACCAAAGTCACCTGCTGTGTCTGTTTACATCCTGCTGGGCTCTAGACCAATCACATCGCTTAGCTGGGGTTCATGCATCCAATCAGAGACAGAGCTACCTGCAGGGCTGGTAACCAATCAGATTACAGAGCTACCTGCAGGGCTGGTAACCAATCAGATTACAGAGCTACCTGCAGGGCTGGTAACCAATCAGAGACAGAGCTAGATGCAGGGCTGGTAACCAATCAGAGACAGAGCTACCTGCAGGGCTGGTAACCAATCAGAGACAGAGCTACCTGCAGGGCTGGTAACCAATCAGATTACAGTGCTACCTGCAGGGCTGGTAACCAATCAGAGACAGAGCTACCTGCAGGGCTGGTAACCAATCAGAGACAGAGCTACCTGCAGGGCTGGTAACCAATCAGAGACAGAGCTACCTGTGGTAGTGACAGGCTCTGGGTCCGATGGAGCAGGCGGTGAACAGAGCGAAGGCGAATGACGGTAAGCTCCACGCAGCGACGGCGAAACCGAACCACTCGACGATCTCGCCGAAGTAATTGGCTCCGGACACAAACTCAAACATTCCTCCTGAGAAGACAAAGACAGGAGTTAGATACTGCTGACGTCCAATCACAGCGCACAGAGGACGATGATGTCACCCTGAGGGATCCTGTAGGCGGTCTCTCCAGGTCTGCGGAGGCGGCGCAGGATGTGGTCACTGTGGATGTTGATGATCATACCGACCACGAACAGAAGGAGACCTGCAGCACACAAACACCAGCACATGTCTCTCGTCCAATCAGAGCTCCCGTAGTGAACAGCTGACGTGTGTGTGACTCACCTGCGGCGGTGCGAGCGCGTGTCAGCCAGGTGTGTTCAAAGCGTGCACAGTGCAGCAGGTGGTGTCCCTGCAGGAAGCCGTTGAGCGAGCAGAAGATGGCGGCGTAGAGGACGACGGGCAGCGGGACGGGTCGACCTCTGGACAGGAAGCTGTAGATACAACTCCTACAGGAAACACACACACGTCACTTCCTGTCCTGGTTAACGTCGTGATCACTGAGACGGCCAATCACGGCCCGGTCAGCTGATTGTCTGTCATGTTTGATGTTTTAGTCGTACGGCTGCTCACACGGTGAACGCAGAGACCATGGAGGACCACGGCCTCAGGGGGCGGGGCCTCCTGGATCATCTGACTGACATGCTCGCCTGATTGGATGAACCAAAGGATCGAGCTGAGTGTGTCTTTAAGAAACATGGAGACGAGTTCAGACACGTGTGAAGTTTGTTTCTGTCACATTCCAGGTCCAGACTCTTTCAGAGTCCAGGTCCAGACTCTTTCAGAGTCCAGGTCCAGACTCTATCAGAGTCCAGGTCCAGACTCTCTCAGTCCACAATCTGTCAGCAGCTCAAGAGGAACTTCACACTAAGCTTTCAACGAGGAAGCAAAATGTTGCTTCCTCGTTGAAAGCTTAGTGTGAAGTTCTGTTCCCCCCCCCCCCCCCCCCCCTTGCTCTCGCTCTCTCTCTGTCTCTCTCTCTCTCTCCCCCCCCCCCCCCCTCTGACCTGTGGAAGTAGTGCAGCATGAAGGCGCAGAGCAGCAGCGTCCTCCCGGTGCTCCGTCCGCTCGTCCCCGGCTCGGGGAGCTCGTCCTCGGCCAGCAGCAGCAGCAGCAGCGGCAGCAGGAAGGCCGGGACCTCCTGCAGGAACCATCCGAGCCGCGCCGAGCAGCAGAACCCGCCCACCGGGCTGAACCTGCCGTACCGCGCGCACACCTGCCTCTGACGAAACAGGTAGGCCACGCCCCCAACGATCAGAACCCAGCTCAGATACGAGACAGCGGTATCGTGGCACTCCATCACCTCGCTACTACTCGGCTCCACTCGGCTTTTTCCGGACGCGCGGGAGGAAGGCAGGGCTGGAGGAGAAAAAGTAAAGTGTCTTCATGATGTTTGAGGCTCTGAGGGTTCATCTGGTTCTGATTAAAGTCGCGCTCAGGGTTCTGGATCATCTGGTTCAGGTTAAAGTCGCGCTCAGGGTTCTGGATCATCTGGTTCTGATTAAAGTCGCGCTCAGGGTTCTGGATCATCTGGTTCAGGTTAAAGTCGCGCTCAGGGTTCTGGATCATCTGGTTCAGGTTAAAGTCGCGCTCAGGGTTCTGGATCATCTGGTTCAGATTAAAGTCGCGCTCAGGGGTTCGGGGGAACTCGTTGATTCTGTGTTTTTAATAAGTCTTGGTGTTAAAGTCAGATTAGCCTTTTGATTGGTTCACTCACAGAGCTGCTCTCTGACGTCACTACAGGGACAAGAATCAGTCTGTAAACGGTCATTCTGTCCGGACTGTATGAGTCCATACAACACACCTCACACCTCGTCTCTGAGGCCAGGTGAGCTCACCTGGGACAACATGCAGACCAACCAATCACAAAGCCAACACGTCACGTGTGAAGATGGTGAAGTGTGAAGTCTGTTTGTTCTTAAACTAGCGTGAACATTTCTCACCTTTGGACTGATGTTGTGTTTTAACATGTTGTCCAGGATGAATAATTAAAGGTTTAATATCAGTCACACATGAAGCTGCAGAGTCCTGCAGGACACTCTGTCCTCCACACACTGACCTACTGTCCTCACAGGTCCCGGGTTCGAACCCTCCTGCTGCTCCTCACCCGCATGTCATCCCTCTCTCACACTCATATTAACTATTCAGTGTGTGTGTGTGTGTGTGTGTGTGTGTGTGTGTGTGTGTGTGTGTGTGTGTGTGTGTGTGTGTGTGTGTGTGTGTGTGTGTGTGTGTGTGTAGATATAAATGTACAGACCTGTGAATGTGCAGCTGCAGCCGTCTCCAGGATCTCCTCCGTGTGACGGACTGAAGAGAAACCGAGGAGGAGTCAAACTGTGAAACTCGACGCCTGTCAGAGAGGCCGGGCACGTTCAGACGTGTGTGTGTGTGTGTGTGTGGGGGGGGGGGGGAGCCTGAAGATGCAAAAACAAAAAACACATGACTTCTTCTTCCTGGATCCGTCCAGCTCGCTGCTCCAGCTGTTTCTACTCGAAGGGTTAATCTGATCTGACTCACTCTGGATCAGGGACTTCAAGACTCAAGACCCTCATGAACAAGGACTCACTCAGATCCGTGTGTCAATCAGGCCCTGAGGTCCAGACTCTGGATCAGAGCCTGACTTCTTCTGCTTTGGTTTAAAGGAAGTGTAAAAACATAACATCCATTTTCTTATCCCAGGTCGCAGTAAGTCGACCCAGCTCCTCCTCCTGGGGGACCTGAGGCGTTCCCAGACCAGACGGGATCTGTAGTCCTTGCATTAAGCTCTGGGTCTACCTCAGGGTCTCCTCTCAGGTCGGCATTCCCGGTAAACCTCCGAAGGGAGGCGTCCAGGAGGATCTTGATCAGGCACCCGGCTCCTATTGATGCCAAAGAGTAGCGCCTCTACTCCGAGCTCCCCCTAAAGGTCTGAGCTCCCCCCGAAGGTCCGAGCTCCCCCCGAAAGTCCGAACTCCCCCCGAAGGTCCGAGCTCCCCCCGAAGGCCCGAGCTCCCCCCGAAAGTCCGAACTCCCCCCCCATGACCACAGCTGAATGAAGATCGGGCGTCACATGACTGCTGACATCGAGCCATTCTGTCTCACCCTCCCAGAACTCTTCACCAGCAGAGACCCACGACCCTCTTCTGCTGCAAACCGCCCAATGGGTGTGTATGTGACTTCCTGTGCTGCTGCAGCCAGCCTCTAGTGGACACTCCAGGTACTGCAGCCAGCCTCTAGTGGACACTCCAGGTACTGCAGACAGCCTCTAGTGGACACTCCAGGTACTGCAGCCAGCCTCTAGTGGACACTCCAGATACTGCAGCCAGCCTCTAGTGGACACTCCAGGTACTGCAGACAGCCTCTAGTGGACACTCCAGGTACTGCAGCCAGCCTCTAGTGGACACTCCAGGTACTGCAGCCAGCCTCTAGTGGACACTTTATGAACTGCAGGAGTTTAACACGTTTCAACAGTGGAGGTTGCTGCTTGTGCAGTACCCGTTTTAAACACCAGGTGTCAGAGTCAACGAGGGAAACAGAAAAATAAGGATTCAAAGAGAAGGTTCAAAGTTTGAAAAGATATTTAATTTATTATCATATTTACAAAACAAAAACACCAGAAATGTCAATAAGTCAAAACAGATTAATAGATAAACGTGTTTCTATCTGATCGACACGTCGCTGTTCAAACTGATTTACACCTCACGCTCTTTCTTCAAATATTAAAAACCTCAACTCAAAGAATTCCTGGAAACTTCCACATGGGGGCGCTCTGCTCTCTGATTCCTGTTTAGAAAAGTTAAAGCTAATGTTTTTAATAAGGTGTCAATCATCTTTGTTTCTGTTCAAGAGAAACGGCGTTCGGATTGTTTGATAAGACGCCGCGTTTGAGAAACACTCAAATTAAAGATTTAAATTTATCAAACTTAGAAACAATTTAAGATTAAAAAGTTGTAAATTTATGAACATTCTTACCTGGAATATTTTGAGTTTATAAAGTCAGAGTTTTTAATTGAACCTAAAATTCTTTAGATGAGCGAGTCGCACGTTTCTACAGACGAGAGAAAAACTCGTAACTACGAGATGACGAAGTCGTAAATGTAGAAGAAATTAAATTGACTAAGTTGTACGAGAAACTAAAGAAGAGTTTTTGAGACGTCAGAATATTTTCCTTCTCCGTACTCGGAGTTTGGAAATAATAAAGTTTTCATAAACTATGTTTAAATAAAGTTTTTGTTCAAAGTTCACTGAACTCACGTCGACTGTTTAATGAACAAGTTATGCTGCTGTGCTCGTTGCCATGGAGACACTGAGCTAATGAGGAGGCGTGTCCCGGGAAGGTGGAGGGAATTTGGGTGGAGAAATGTGATTTTCTTTTTTGTTACATGTCAGTTTAAAAACAAGCAGCTGGGTCGTCCTCAGCTCTGTTGGACAGTTATTCAGTCCTTTGAAGACGTTCTAGGATTTTATACCTGGGCCTCTAACGAGCTGATCCATGAGACAGATGTTTACCTCTTTTAAATGTTGATCCGTGCTTGTAAAAAGGCCGTCTGGAACAATGGCCGCCCATCTCTCTGGACTTCTTACCTACAAGCTCGAGCGCGGTCTCATGACCTCGTGATCTCTGCTGTGCAGAAACATCGAGATAAGATTCACTGAGATGGACCCCCCTCATTATTGTGCTTGTTTGTTTGTTTGTTTGTTTGTTTGTTTGTTTGTTTGTTTTGGAAAAACTAAATAAAAAGTAAAAATAAAAATAAAGAACCCGGGACAAGAGAAAACGAGTTCATGTAAATTTATGAAAACAGACAGAAATGTTTGGGGCGTGTTTTGTTTTGGACTGGCAGGAGCATCGGCCAATCAGAGGCAGCCGTGGTGTTTGATGAACAAACGTCACAGCGTCAGAAAAGGTTACAGAGACTCCACAGGTGTGAAGAGTTTCAGGGGGAACTGTCCTTCAAATGTTTGTTCAGCAGGTGATCAGAAACACACCTGAGCTTCCTGCGTCTGCATTACATCACTTCCTGTGTTTCTTCAGATGGACCTTTACAGACGTGGATCACCTGAGCAGGGGACAGTCTTTGTGCGTCACATCGTCAGTCCTGCCGCTTAACCAGGAGGTGGAAGGTAAAGGGGGCGGGGCTTCTGTCAGATATAGAACTGGTGAGCGGCCAGGTTGTCCATGAATGGCTGAACCAGGAAGTCCGTGGAGAAGTAGAAGACGAGGCCAAAGGCGATGGAGATCGGCAACGCCGGCAACGCTCGCTTAAAGATCGCCAACAGCAACAGAGTCAGACACAGGCCCTGAGACAGGTGAGAGAACAGGTGAGATACAGGTGAGAGAACAGGTGAGATACAGGTGAGAGAACAGGTGAGATACAGGTGAGATACAGGTGAGAGAACAGGTGAGATACAGGTGAGAGAACAGGTGAGAGAACAGGTGAGATACAGGTGAGATACAGGTGAGAGAACAGGTGAGATACAGGTGAGAGAACAGGTGAGATACAGGTGAGAGAACAGGTGAGATACAGGTGAGAGAACAGGTGAGATACAGGTGAGATACAGGTGAGAGAACAGGTGAGAGAACAGGTGAGATACAGGTGAGAGAACAGGTGAGATACAGGTGAGATACAGGAGAGAGAACAGGTGAGAGAACAGGTGAGATACAGGTTAAGATACATGTGTTACAGATGTGTGTTACCTGGGCGTTACAAGTGTGTTACAGGTGTGTGTTACAGGTGTGTGTTACAGGTGTGTGTTACAGATGTGTTACAAGTATGTTACAGGTGTGTGTTACAGGTGTGTGTTACAGGTGTGTTACATGTGTGTTACAGGTGTGTGTTACAGGTGTGTTACAGGTGTGTGTTACAGATGTGTTACAGGTGTGTTACAGGTGTGTGTTACAGGTGTGTTACATGTGTGTTACAGGTGTGTGTTACAGGTGTGTTACATGTGTGTTACAGGTGTGTGTTACAGGTGTGTTACAGGTGTGTGTTACAGATGTGTTACAGGTGTGTTACAGGTGTGTGTTACAGGTGTGTTACATGTGTGTTACAGATGTGTTACAGGTGTGTTACAGGTGTGTGTTACAGGTGTGTGTTACAGGTGTGTTACAGGTGTGTGTTACATGTGTGTTACAGGTGTGTGTTACAGGTGTGTGTTACAGGTGTGTTACAGGTGTGTGTTACATGTGTGTTACAGGTGTGTGTTACAGGTGTGTGTTACATGTGTGTTACAGGTGTGTGTTACAGGTGTGTGACAGGGAAAAACCAGCTGTGCTCTACATGGGGATGTTTCAGGTGTGTTTAAGGAGAAACAGATAAAGGACAGGTGTGTGTTGCAGGTGTTTAAAAAAGGTGAGTTCATGGTGATAAGGCTGGTGGACAGGTGTGCAACAGGTGTGGAGGCTTTTATTTTGAATATTTACAGGAAGTAGTTTATGAAGTGTCTTGCAGACTCTTGTAGTTTATTCTGATGTATCAGATCTCGTGTTCACACCTGTGTTTGATTTTCAGGTTTGTACCTTGTTGTTTTTTTCTCCGTCATGCAGGAAGTTTAAGTCCTTTCAAAATAAAACTCACAATGAGAATGGCAACAAAGCAGGCGAGCGTCGTGTTCCAGTCTCCGCCTGTCGCTGCTGCTTTTCCAACCAGGACGCTGTAGAAGATGAAATCCCCGAGACCAAGCTTTACTCCTCCTACACACACACACACACACACACACACACACACACACACACACACACACACACACACACACACACACACACACACACACACACACACACACACACACACACACACACACACACACACACACACACACGGTTCAGATAAACATGTTTTCTTCACACAGTTTGTCTCAGTCAGCTGATCTGGACTCACGGTCCTCCTCCAGGTCGTCCTCTAGAAACGAGCGGGACTGTTGTCTCTCAGGCTCCGCCCCCTGGCTCCTCTGCTCCGCCTCCTCGTCTGAAAGCAGGAACTTAATGAAGTGCAGCAAAAGGCAGAAGTGAAATGCCAAAATAATTCTGAACTTTTTTAAGGTGAAAACAAAAAAACCGGTCTGACCTGTTTCCTGTCCGGAGCGCTGAGCGTCCATCGGACTCGCCATCCCCACCGTCCACATCATGGCGGCTGAACATACACACCGAATGCAAATTAAAAACCGTCTGCATGACATTATTACTCTGGATAAACTATAAGTACTTTTTCTTTTTTTCCCCAGGTTGCCATGGTAGCGACATGTCAATCACAGGTTGCCCCGCCCTGACTCCTCCCCCTCTTTCTTGTCCCCCCCCACACTAAAGATGAAACGTTTACTGAGGGAATAAACCAGCTGACAGATCGGAACAGAGCTCCGCCCCCTGCTGGCCGTCAGAGAGAATAGATAGATAGATAGATACTTTATTGATCCCGGAATCAATAAAGTATCTATCTATCTATCTATTCTCTCTGACGGCCAGCAGGGGGCGGAGCTCTGCAGCCGGATGGACTCACAGGAGTAGATGAGGGCGGGGAAGATGGGCTCGTTTCGCTCCTGAGCCGTCTCCACCAGCATCCTGAGAGGACCTTTAGGAGAGAGGACGGCCACCAGGTCTGCAACCACAAACAAACACATGATTGGACAGTGAAGACTGGTACTTGCACCTGATTGGTCGGTCCTGAAGTAGCGTCAACCCGTCTCTCATGGTCGTCCATTTATTGTCCGTTGATCGCCACACACACTCACCGTAGACGGAGATGGCGCCCAGGATGACCCAGGCCGACCACTCGGGCAGGTATTTGATGAAGACCAGGGCCATGAGGGCGCTGATGAGGATGAGGTAGGCCTGCTGCAGCTGCAGGGGGCCCTTCCAGTGGATACAGATCATCCCCACGGCCCCGAAGTTCCAGATGATCACGCCCACGGTCGGGTAATCCACCGCCAGGTTGTACGTCTTAAACACCTCGCTGAGAATCAGAAGAGACCACCATGAGGGGGGGCTCTTTAAAACCGGGGCGGGGTTTACATGTGGGTCAAAGGCAGCAGGACTCACCCCAGATACATGAAGCTGAACCAGAAGAGCAGCATGAGGGAGGACAGGATGAGCCAGCCCTGGATGAACTGAACAAACACATGAACCGGATCAGACCTGACCCCCTTTAAGGATCTCCTCCGGGCTCACTGGTGGGTCCGGGGGACCCCTACGCGCACCTCCAAAAAATTGCGTCGACTCGGATCGCAAGGACTGTGATTGGTCCGCTCAGAAGGTCGTTTCTGGCAGTTGCTTTCCGGTCCCAACACGAAGAAACGACCATCTCTCAACTCGTCATCAAAACGCCATAAAGACGCCACGTGGCGAATAATTCCTGAGGTGAAGAACCACACAAAGACAAAGACACGCCCCCTCGTGGCTCAGCGGTGAACTGCAGAGCAACGCGTTCCCTCGACGCAGAACTACGAATGCTCAACGACGGGTCCACGCCGTAGGCACGCCGTCGACGCGGAAGCATAAACTAGGCTTAACCCGGATGGCGTTAGCCGCGTCAGCTCCAACATAGCGTCACATGATAGCAGCTAATCGCTAACGGTCAGTCCAGCTGTGTTTCACTCGACCACGACTCGACCACGACTCGACCACGACTCGACCACCACTCGACCACCACTCGACCACGACTCGACCACGACCACCACTCGACCACGACTCGACCACGACTCGACCACCACTCGACCACCACTCGACCACGACTCGACCACCACTCGACCACGACTCGACCACCACTCGACCACCACTCGACCACCACTCGACTACTCCGTGTGTCTTGACTGACAGCTCGACTGGCGTGCCGCGGGAGTGAAAACAGACGGACGTAAAAGAGCGTCTTCTATTCTGGACTCGCCTGGCGGCGTTTTTGATCTTATTTTGAAATTCTTTGACACAGACAGGAAGTGGTTCTGACCCTGTAGCAGCGGTACTTGTAGAGGACGACGAGCAGGATGGTCATGACCACGATGACGCTGATCATGATCACGGTGTTCAGCACTGAGTTGAGGAGGCGGCGGCCCACAGACGACGTGTTCTCGGAGAACGGCGTGTAGATCCTGAGGGGACAGATATGATGGTTAACTGTTGGGTGGGAGGAGTCATACATGAGGCGTGTGGCGTGCGGACCTACAGTCTTTGGTCGGTCTTCTCGCTGTAGAAGCTGACGGACTTGATGGTGGCGACGACCACGACCATGCAGAGCGTGACGGGGATGAACAGCATGATGACGTGTTTGGCTCCATACTTCAGAGTCAGCTCCTCCTCTTCCACGTCCTGATCCGAGCCGCCGCCGCCGCCGCCACCTGCAGCTGGACCTGCCCTCCTGGTCACCTGAGGCTGGACAGACAGGGGGCGACATTGAGCAACGTTTTAACGCCATCATCAGTCAAGACTTCATTAAAGATATTCAATATGGCCACTTTGACCTTTACCTTCTTGGATGGCGTGCTGTCAGAGGGGGCGTGGTCATCATCGGGGCTGTAGGACGGCACCTCCGGATTCTCAGACGGGACCAAAGCCGTCCTCTCGTTATACGAGTCCTCGTCCGTGTCGGAGGCGTTCATGGCTGCTGCACAAACCACAACAGCTATTAGAGAGGCCGCTGCGTTCTCTCTGATGACCAGCAGGCGGCGCCGCCAGCGACGCTCCAGAAGGACATAACCCTCCATCAATTAAACCAATCATCATTCAGAGGAACGACGACGACAGACGTCATGTGATTCTTCTGTTTTCTTACATTTTAAAGGAGCAGTCTGTAACTCTGCCCCCTAGTGTTTAAAATGAGTACTGCAGTCTGTAACTCTACTCATCACAGAGATCACTTCTATCTGACCCTGATTAAAAATGGCGACTCAGACGAGTCAGTGTGTTTCTACGAATGATGAAGAAGGTTTTTTTATTTATCTTTCCTTGGCTGGAAATAAGACGCCATGTTGGCATGAAACAGTGCTAAGAACGCAATGAGCCAGAGTTGTATAATTGAATAATAATAATAATCGAAGACCCCCCCCCCCCGACCTGTAGCCCCGCCCCTGCAGTCACGTCCTAAAGCCCTTTAAACCCTGACTTTCACGTTTCCGTCTGAATAAACGTCACAAAGTGAAGTGATCTCTTTGTTTGGTTTGTTTTAAAGTCACGGTCAGTCTGTTGATTTCCTGTCAGGGTGTTTAATCGAGCGCAGATCGAATAAAAATAACATTCAGGATTAAAATAAAACCGCAGGTTTGACTTTTAATCCTCTGATGTGAAGACTTTACCTGATTCAGCCGCGGAAATCAGAGAAGAAGAAGCTGACTTCAAAGTAAACACCGACCGAAGACCCGGAACACAGCAGTCAGCTGATCGGCGCGTCACGTGGTAGTGACGCGTCACGTGGCACGATGACGTCACGAAAGAAACTACGCGATACCTCGAGCGAGTCATGAGATGTCCAAAACAAAATGTGTTGAATAATAAAATTCATTTATTACAATTATGTAATAAAACAATTATAACAGACTAAATAGAAAACCAGATAATAACATGTTTTGATCTAATAAATAAGAAATATAAATATTTTCTGAAAGTAAGAAAAAAACAGGTAAAATTAAACACAAAATGGAATATTAAAATGAGACAGTGATTTCTGTGTGTGCCGGCAGGTGGCGCTCTGCAGAGTCTGAGCCGCCTGCTAACGTGAGGAAGTGTGAAAGCGGCAGCGCGTTAATCCGAACCGGACTGATCTCAGCCGAACCGGACCGGTGTGCTGGGTCATGGCCGTGGATGAGTCTCTGCGGCAGCTCCGCGGTTCTCCCGGACACACGACCCGCCGGTGACGGTACCGGAGCCGGTAAACTGGGTGTTCTGGTGTCCGTGTTCTACCCGCTGCTGGCAGTTCTGTCCCGGCTCCGGGCGCTCCTCTGCCGGCTGTGGACCCGCTCCACGGCCGCCTTCAGAGCCGAACCCGGAGCCGAAGAGCAGCGTGACAGCAGCGGGAGCCTGGAGCGAGGAGACCGGGTCAGGAGTCACCACGGGCGGGCCTTCGAGTTCATCTCTGCCGCGCTGCGGGTCGATGAGGACGAGCGAGGTACAAAAGACCCATCTGAGCCGGGTTCATGTGGGGCAGGCCGAGTCCAAGACCCGAACCTGCCAGGTCTCCGGGTTTGTTTACCTTCACATTAAAATGAAGGAACACACCTGAGGAGGGGGGTCACGTGATGTGGTCTACTTTAAGGGTCCTGGACACAGATGATAACAGTCATTCTTCTTCATGTGAAGCATTAGGAGTAGTTCACGTCATCATCATCATCATCATCATCATCATCATCATCATGTGAATTCAAACATTAAACCTCCAGACTCATGCAGACCCTCTATGTGGTTTCTGTTCTGTGACCCAGATACATAAAGTCCGGAGCGCCCTCTGGTGGACAGAGTGTGCAGCGAGCCTCTGTCACTTTATCAACTCTTCTCCATGTTTGTACTTTCATAATCACTCCTAATGTGTGGGTGGAGTGGGCGGAGTCTCATGGCCCTGTGTGTGTGTGTGTGTGGGGGGGGGGGGGGAGAAACTCTCCACTGTCAGAATCACAAACGCTTCATTATCAGAGAGGAGGATGATGATGATGTCATCAGAAGGTGCAGTGAAGTGATGATGTCATCAGAAGGTGCAGTGAAGTGATGATGTCAGAGCGTGTGTTGATTGTTATTGGCTGGTGTGTGGTCAGGTGACAAGCAGCTGGCGGTGGGCTGGTACCAACGAGGAATCAGCGAGCTGGAGAAAGGCCTCGCCATCCAGGTCACAGGAAGCGGTGAGTCCAAACACGCCCGTGTCTTCATGTCTCACGCTCATGTCTCACGCCCGTGTCTTCAGGTTTCCTGCTGACCTTTTTTTTTGTTCCAGGAGAGAAAGGCGAGCGGGACAGACGTCTGCAGAACAAGATGACCACGAACCTGATCATGGCGAGAGAGCGGCTGCACACCTTAGGTTCTTTACCTCGTCAACACAGACACACAGTTCTTTTCTGATTTTAAAATCATGTGTCCCCATCATGTCCCCCTCATGTCCCCCCACGTGTCCCCTCATGTCCCCCTCATGTCCCCCCACGTGTCCCCCCATGTGTCCCCATCATGTCCCCCCTCATGTCCCCCCTCATGTCCCCCTCATGTCCCCCCACGTGTCCCCTCATGTCCCCCTCATGTCCCCCCACGTGTCCCCTCATGTCCCCCTCATGTCCCCCCACGTGTCCCCCCATGTGTCCCCCTCATATCCCCCACGTGTCCCCCTCATGTCCCCCCACGTGTCCCCCTCATGTCCCCCCATGTGTCTCCCTCATGTCCCCCACGTGTCCCCCTCATGTCCCCCCACGTGTCCCCCTCATGTCCCCCCATGTGTCTCCCTCATGTCCCCCCACGTGTCCCCCCATGAGTCCCCCATGTGTGTCCACCCCCCCATGTATCCCCTGTGTGTCCCCCCCATATGTCCCACTCATGTGTGTGTCCACCCCCCATGTCCCCCCATGTGAACTGTTTCTTACACTTGTTTGATCTTCTAGTCGGGGTGCTTCCTCAGTCGGGGACTCGGAGAGACTCGTTCAGCAGCAGCTCAGACCTGCAGGGTCCGTCTTCAGGTAGATCCAGAGACCCCCGCGTGTCCTCAGAGATGTGTTGAAGAAACCTTCAGTGTTTGTTTGTGTGTGGTCAGCAGGTGTCTTCAGGAAGAGAGAGCCTGTTAACTCCGCCCCCTCCAGCCGACCAATCACCTCCTCGTCCTCGTCTTCCTCGGCGGGCCGTGGTCGCGCCTCTCCCAGCTCGCAGCGCCCCCCGGCTCACGCTCACAGGAGGGTGTGTGTTCACGCACCATGTTAGTACGTCCGCCTGTGATGTCACACAGTAACGACACACTTCCTGTTTTGGCTCCTCCTACAGGGCAGAACGAGCCGCCACGTCGCCAACGTTAGCAAGCCGACGTCGACACCACAGAAGAAGAAGAAAGAGGTGAAGAACCTGAAGAACGTGGACAGGAAGCTGGTGGAGCTGGTCCTCAGCGAGGTCGTGGACAGGTAACATGCCCCCATTAGGCTCAGAACCCAGACCTCCGTTAGGCTCAGAACCCAGACCTCCGTTAGGCTCAGGACCCAGACCTCCGTTAGGCTCAGGACCCAGACCTCTGTTACGCTCAGGACCCAGACCCCCCTTTGGCTCAGGAGCCAGACCCCTGTTCGGCTCAGGAGCCAGACCCCTGTTCGGCTCAGGAGCCAGACCTCCGGTTAGGCTCAGGACCCAGACCTCCGGTTAGGCTCAGGACCCAGACCTCCGTTAGGCTCAGGACCCAGACCTCCATTACGCTCAGGACCCAGACCTCCATTAGGCTCAGGACCCAGACCTCTGTTAGGCTCAGGACCCAGACCTCCATTAGGCTCAGGACCCAGACCTCTGTTAGGCTT
>NC_136692.1:637331-662270 GCF_947650265.1 Symphodus melops
TACGACCTGTATTTATCACCGTGTGTGTCGTCTCTTCTCGTTTGGGAAATCGGCCGACAATTTTAAAATCCTGCTGTGTGAACCAGCCTTTAGCTTGGCTGCACACTGGAAGACTTTAGGCCACGCCCCCTCCCAACAATCATGGGGGCGTGGCCTGATTATTTGTCCTGTTGTCTTTCTGCAGGCGTTTCTCTAAACGTGTGTTCGTGGCTCTGCCGGCCGTGGAGGTGAGCTCAGATTAACATATGGAACATTTAAACAGCAGGCTTTTATTTTGAATGTTTGTATGTGTCTCAAGCTAATTGGCTGCTTTTATTTTGAAATAAAGTAAGGGCCTTCTGGTCGAGTGAAGGTGACCATGTGACTGTGTTTCAGACTCGCCTCACGCTGCTGAAGAATCTTCTGGAGAAACACGGGAACCCGCTGACGCTCAGAGAGCTCAGCCAGCTCGCCAGGTCAGCTCGCACGTTATTTAACACGCCGCCGTGCTCTTTACCTCCAGCAGGGGGCAGCGTCACACTCTGTTTCTCTGTTTCTGATTGGTTTAGAATGACAGAGGGATACTCAGGCAGCGACCTCACCTCATTGGCTAAAGACGCCTCTCTGGGACCAATCAGAGGTCAGATACAGTCGAACAGACGAGTTCCTCTTAAATCTAATAAAGGACTTTTATTTTGGAAACGGTGTATTTATCTCTATCAGCTTACTATTGATGCACTTTATTTTGAAAGGATGTCTTTAAAATGTAATGCTTGTGTGTTTGTGCAGAGCTGCGTCCAGACCAGGTCAGGAACATGGAGGCCAGCCAGGTGAGTCCTGATCCTAGCTAACAGGTCCTCAGACTGGGACCTGGTCCTGATCCTAGCTAACAGGTCCTCAGACTGGGACCTGGTCCTAGCTAACAGGTCCTCAGTCTGGGACCTGGTCCTAGCTAACAGGTCCTCAGACTGGGACCTGGTCCTGGTCCTAGCTAACAGGTCTTCAGACTGGGACCTGGTCCTAGCTAACAGGTCCTCAGACTGGGACCTGGTCCTGATCCTAGCTAACAGGTCCTCAGACTGGGACCTGGTCCTGGGTCCAGTGTGTGAATGTGTCCTGTGTCGTCCTCAGGTCAGGGACATTTGTCTCAGAGATTTTGTGGACTCTCTGAAGAAGATAAAGAGCAGCGTGGGCGTGAAGACGCTGGATCTTTACGTCCGCTGGAACCGAGAGTACGGAGACACGACGACGCCGTGAACGCCAACACGCTTTTTATCTTTGCACGACTGTTTCTAAAAGAATCGTTCTCTCCTTTGTTTCTCCTGATGATCTCAGACCGTCATCCTGTCACTGAACTGTGTTTGTATTTATTATATTTCAATAAATCTGTTTTTTTTACTCTATTTAACTTGTGAGCTGTGGATTATTGATTATTGTTTGCTCTTACAGCCTGAGAGCTGCAGTTCCTCCAGAGTTTTAGGAGAGGACTGAGTTTTATTTTGAAGGGACGATGAAGCAGCTACACTTCAGGAGATGACTGAGTTTTATTTTGAAGGGACGATGAAGCAGCTACACTTCAGGAGGAGACTGAGTTTTATTTTGAAGGGACGATGAAGCAGCTACACTTCAGGAGATGACTGAGTTTTATTTTGAAGGGACGATGAAGTAGCTAGACTTTAGGAGAAGGCTGAGTTTTATTTTGAAGGGACGATGGAGCAGCTTCACTTCAGGAGGAGACTGAGTTTTATTTTGAAGGGACGATGAAGCAGCTACACTTCAGGAGATGACTGAGTTTTATTTTGAAGGGACGATGAAGCAGCTACACTTCAGGAGGAGACTGAGTTTTATTTTGAAGGAAACAGGATACTGACTTCATCCTTGATTTATTGTGACACTAAAGCACTTTTAGCACATCATGATGACGAAACAAAAGAAGCCAAAACAAACAAACTCACAGGTTCTGTTTGTTTAGTGAAAACGTTTTTGCAGTTGACCCCTCAGGGCCTCCATACATTTCTGTTGGTTTGTTTTGTTCCCACAGAGCAGCTTCCCTGTGTACTGAGCCCATAAACACTGTAACACACTATTAAACTAACTGGAACCTCCACAAGAGATCAGACTGATGCTGTCTTTACTGAGGAGACCACATCCCTGATCTGACTGATCCCGGATCAGTTCTCTCTCTCTCTCTCTGTCTCTCTCTCTCTCTCTGTCTCTCTGTCTCTCTCTCTGTCTCTCTCTCTCTCTCTCTGTCTCTCTCTCTCTCTCTCTCTCTCTCCTGAGGATCATCAGCGGGGATCAGACCGACCTGTCCCACGGTCCCACCCCGCACAGGAGACGATGGCCGCGGTTGCAGACAGAGGAGGAGTCCGGGTAAGCGTCTTCCCTCCGGACCCGGACCCCGCCTCGGGCTCCGGGGCTCCCGGGGAGCGGGACGGCCGCGTCCCGATGCCGATGAACCTGTTTGCGACGTGGGAGATCGACCGGTCCCTCCCCGAGCTGCGTGCCCAGGTAAGAGGATTAATGTTCAGCCGGAGAGGAGAGCCTGAGCGCGGGGAGAGGAGGCAGAGCTGCACGGTGCTTTCACGGACCTCCATCGAGACCGTTTCGTGTGTTTTTGGTGACAGCGGGAGGGGGGGCAGCGTGAGGGGGGGGGGCAGCGTGACTGTTACATCACACACATCTGACACATTGTCATTATGATCAGCTGATTATGAACACTTCTTGTCATCTGCAGACTGCTCCAGATGATGGGTCACTTCTGATCCAGAACCTGAACCAGGATCAGTGTCAATACAGGGACAGTCTTTAATGAGAGACAGGAGGGAGGGGGGGGGGGGGGGGGTGGGGGTGAATGAGCTGTTTGACCACGTCACTTTAAACTTACAGTTTGAACTCACATCTATTAAACAGGAACTACATTTCCCATGATGCTTCAACAGAAGAACGTAAACACTTATTGAACAGCTGATCTGTGTGGCCCCTCTGTTACCATGGAGACCAGTGTGGGGGGGTTAACGAGCTAACCAATCAGAGATAATCCTCTTAATGACTCAGGACACCTGTTGGTGCTCGCAGCAGAGCACTACACACACACACACACACACACACACACACACACACACACACACACACACACACGCGCGCACACACGCACACACACACACACACACACACATCACAACATTACTTGAATTTCCCTCGGGATCAATAAAGTATCTATCTATCTATCTATCTATCTATCTATCTATCTATCTATCTATCTATCTATCTATCTATCTATCTATCTATCTATCTATCTATCTATCTACACACACACACACATCACAACAACATTACACACACACACACATACACCACAAAAATTGAAATTCTATTATTTTGCATTTAAAGATAAAACATTGCTAGGCTTTTATTTTGATAGGTCTTTAAGCTGAGAGTACGTCACATGTTGTGTGCTTTTATTTTGAAATAAAGTAAGACTTCCTGTATATGGAAGAAAAACAGGAAGTGTTTTTCTTCTTTCGATTAATGAGAGCGATGAAGAAAGTCCAAACATGTCAGAACATGTCCTATGACTGTGTGCAGGAGTGTGTAACCATGACAACCCCCCCCCCCCCCCCCCCCCCCCCCCCCCACCTGCAGGCTGTGCAGTCTGACCCTCCAGAGGCTGATGGTCCTCAGAGAGCTGGACCGAGAGCTCAGCTCGGTGGTCATCGCTGTGAAGATCCAGGTGAGACGCCCCCCCCCCCCCCCCACACACACACACACACACTGGGGAGGGTCGCGTGGGTCAGGGTCTCAGGGACAGGAATCCGGTCTGGACACAGACCACGTGGGTCAGGGTCTCAGGGACAGGAATCCGGTCTGGACACAGACCACGTGGGTCAGGGTCTCAGGGACAGGAGTGGGTCAGGGTCTCAGGGACAGGAGTCCGGTCTGGACACAGACAGCGTGGGTCAGGGTCTCAGGGACAGGAGTCCGGTCTGGACACAGACCGCGTGGGTCAAGGTCTCAGGGACAGGAGTCCGGTCTGGCCTCAGACAGCGTGGGTCAGGGTCTCAGGGACAGGAGTCCGGTCTGGCCTCAGACAGCGTGGGTCAGGGTCTCAGGGACAGGAGTCCGGTCTGGACACAGACAGCGTGGGTCAGGGTCTCAGGGACAGGAGTCCGGTCTGGACACAGACAGCGTGGGTCAGGGTCTCAGGGACAGGAGTCCGGTCTGGCCTCAGACCACGTGGGTCAGGGTCTCAGGGACAGTTTTAATGACTCTCTTCTTGTTTCAGGGCTCCAAGCGGACTCTAAGATCCAACGAGTATGTCCTCCCTCCAGACGGTGTGATGGAGACGGACCTGGAGCTCACCTTCTCCCTGCAGGTCTCCTCTCTCTAACACACACACACACACACACACACACACACACACACACACACACATGGTCTCAGACCCGGCTGCTTGTCTCTCAGTACCCTCACTTCCTGAAGCGTGATGTGAACCGTCTGCACGTGATGCTGCAGAGGAGGAAGAGGTACAAGAACCGGACCATCCTGGGCTACAAGACGCTCGCCGTCGGGGTCATCAACATGGCCGAGGTACGGCGCTCTGCCAACACGCTTTACTTACTGAACACAGAAAAGTGAGAGAGGAACCTGTGTGTGTGTGTGTGTGTGTGTGTGTGTGTCTCCAGGTGCTGCAGCATCCAACAGACCGAGCCCACATCCTCGGTCTCCATAGCAACCTCAAGGATGCCTCGCTGCGTGCGGCAGAGCTGAGCGTCCTCGCACTCTCCAGCCAGCCAATCGAACAGGAGGACACAAGCGGTCACCACGGCAACAAGACCAAGGCCTCAGGTAGGAGAACAATGGAGCTGACCTTTGTGTTTGTGTGGAAGCTTCAGGCGCTCGCCACATACCGGCTCCTGATTGGTCGAGGACAGAGTACACACAAGCTCCTCCACTTTCTGTAAAAACAGTTTGTTTCAGGTGTGTGTGTGTGCTGACATGTTTGTGTGTGTGTGTGTGTGTGTGTGTGTGTGTGTGTGTGTGTGTGTGTGTGTGTGTTGACATGTTTGTGTGTTTGTGTGTGTGTGTGTGTGTTGACATGTTTGTGTGTGTGTGTTGACATGTTTGTGTGTTTGTGTGTGTGTGTGTGTGTGTGTGTGTGTGTGTTGACATGTGTGTGTGTGTGTGTGTGTGTGTGTGTGTTGTTGACGTGTGTGTGTGTGTGTGTGTGTGTGTGTGTGTGTGTGTTGACATGTGTGTGTGTGTGTGTGTGTGTGTGTGTGTGTGTGTGTGTGTTGACATGTGTGTGTGTGTGTGTGTGTGTGTGTGTGTGTGTGTGTGTTGACATGTGTGTGTGTGTGTGTGTGTGTGTGTGTGTGTGTGTGTGTTACAGATCGCTCCCCTGACTTGGAGAACTACTCGGAGGACGATGACGACAGTTTCTCGTCTGAACAGGAAGGAAGTGATGACGCAGTGCAGACTCAGGTGATTAACCCCTCGTTGGTCGACTCTCTGACTCTTCTTCTTCTTTTGTCTCATTTTTTGCTAAATGAGTCAAAATGGCGCCGAGACCTCGTGGTTAGTGTTTGTGCGCCCTGTAGTCTTGGACTGTGCGGCGCTCTAAAGGAGCCGCAGGTCGGATTTAAAGGTGATAACCTCTCTTGATATTACCCAGAGTTCAAAGTGGCTGATAAACAGCTGCTCTGCTAACCTGTTAGCTCAGCAGGTGTTAGCATCACTGCTAACATCAGTAACGTTTGTTTCTCAGGACGACGACGATGACGACGTCCAGGGAAAGACGAAGAAGTCTCACAGGAAAATGATCCGAGCGACCTCGCTGACGCAGGTAAGGCGTGGACCTGTTAGGACCCGTTAGGACCTGTTAGGACCCGTTAGGGCCTGTTAGGACCCGTTAGGACCTGTTAGGACCCATTAGGACCTGTCAGGACCTGTCAGGACCTGTTAACTTGTTAGGACCTGTTAGGACCTGTCAGGACCTGTTAACCTGTTAGGACCTGTTAGGACCTGTCAGGACCTGTTAACCTGTTAGGACCTGTAAGGACCCATTAGGACCTGTTAGGACCTTTTAGGACCTGTCAGGACCTGTTAACCTGTTAGGACCTGTTAGGACCCGTTAGGACCTGTCAGGACCTGTTAACCTGTTAGGACCTGTCAGGACCTGGACCTAACAGGTCCTAACAGTCTGAACAGCTCAGGTTGTCTCCATGTTTGTGAACGTTGTCTAAAGTTTGTTTTAACGTCACATTTTTCTTTTTCAGCAGCCGAACTTTAAACAGAAGTTTGTCGCTCTGCTGAAAAGATTCAAAGTCACAGACGAGGTTTGTAAAGAACAACATCAAACACTGTTTATCAGACATGTCCAGCAGGGGGCGAAAAGGAGGCTGATTCCATAGGGGTCTATGATAAAATGTTCCTACTGACTTCTTCCTTCAGTAAACATCCTCCTGATGAGTTTTTGGTCTCAGTCTGTAGTTTCAAGTCTTCTTTAACTCTGCATAACGTTTGTTTACTGACTTATGATCCAATTCAGAATAAAAATCCCATTTCAGGCCGTTTCAAGTTGTGACATTCACACTGATTAGACACATTCGCCCCCTGCTGATGCCTTTGTGTCCTGCAGGTCCTGGACTCGGAGCAGGTGGGTCAGAGTCAGGAGGTGGAGGAGGACCTGGATCTCCTCTACGACAGTCTGGAGGTTTACAACCCGAGCGACAGCGGGCCCGAGCTTGACGACAACGACAGCATCTTGAGCACGCCCAAACCCAAACTCAGGTGCGACCTTTGACCTGACTCATATTCATGGTGAAGATGATGAACGACCTCTGACCTTCTGTGCGTTTGTTTCAGGCCGTTCTTCGAGGAGAGCTCTCAGACTGAGATCAGGACTCAGAACAGTCAGCACACACACACAGAACAAACTGCAGCTGTGAGTACCACCAACATCAAGAGGAAACCATTAAAGATGAAAAGACTTCATTAACAGGAAGTGATGTCATAACACTATCAGAAAGGAACTATTCTTCTCATAGTTTATTTCTGATTGTTTCTAGCAGCAGAAATATTTCAAATCTTTTGATCAGTAGAAGGTAGAGACAGCCGTGAGCTCTGCTGCCCCCAGCAGGTCACCCTGTGTAAGTGCACCATGTTGTTTTCATCAGGCGGCAGAGCTGTCGTCCCCTGGAGGACTGGGGACTCAGGACGAGTCTAAAGGAGAGGAGGCTGTCCCCGGGGTAAGACGAGACCTGACTCTTTGACCTTTTAACTCTTTTCCAAGAAGCCTGGAAGAGTTTAAATTTCTTTACTTTAGAAATAGAAATCCAGACCGTGTGCTCGGAGGACTGAAGTCTTCACACATGGGGCCAACCCCCCCGGGTACCCCCAGTGAGGACTACGTACCTGGCTAAAAAACAGCCTGAAATAAATACTGGTGTCTGTATATGAGCTGCTAAACAAGACCATCAGCTCCACGAGTCATTATTTCAGCTGATCATTTCTAACGACTCGATGTGAAAACACTGCTGACTGTTATCAGGCAGCGTTTCCTCAATCCGAACAAAAGTCCCCGAAACATTGCTGACTGAACGGATCAGTGTCCCCGCAACGCACATTATATAAGTAACAACACACACACACATACACACACACACACACACACACACACACACACGCACAAACGCTGTTATTCTTCTGTTTACAGGAAGTGGAGGAGGATGTTGTCATGGGAACAGATGCAGGCCCAGCTGCCAAACTCTGCAAAACAGAGTCTCAAACACACATTTCACCGAGGTACACACACACACACACACACACACACACACACACACACACACACACACACACACTTTGTTGTTTAAGCATCAACAGGTCCACCTGATGAACACTGAGAGAGCATGGACTCTTGGGGGGGGGGTCAGCTGTCTGTGGGTTCTCTACAGTAAGACAGGAAGTCAGCTGTCTGTGGGTTCTCTACAGTAAGACAGGAAGTCAGCTGTCTGTGGGTTCTCTACAGTAAGACAGGAAGTCAGCTGTCTGTGGGTTCTCTACAGTACAACAGGAAGTCAGCTGTCTGTGGGTTCTCTACAGTAAGACAGGAAGTCAGCTGTCTGTGGGTTCTCTACAGTAAGACAGGAAGTCAGCTGTCTGTGGGTTCTCTACAGTAAGACAGGAAGTCAGCTGTCTGTGGGTTCTCTACAGTAAGACAGGAAATCAGCTGTCTGTGGGTTCTCTACAGTGAGACAGGAAGTCAGCTGTCTGTGGGTTCTCTACAGTAAGACAGGAAGTCAGCTGTCTGTGGGTTCTCTACAGTAAGACAGGAAGTCAGCTGTCTGTGGGTTCTCTACAGTAAGACAGGAAGTCAGCTGTCTGTGGGTTCTCTACAGTAAGACAGGAAGTCAGCTGTCTGTGGGTTCTCTACAGTAAGACAGGAAGTCAGCTGTCTGTGGGTTCTCTACAGTAAGACAGGAAGTCAGCTGTCTGTGGGTTCTCTACAGTACAACAGGAAGTCAGCTGTCTGTGGGTTCTCTACAGTAAGACAGGAAGTCAGCTGTCTGTGGGTTCTCTACAGTAAGACAGGAAGTCAGCTGTCTGTGGGTTCTCTACAGTAAGACAGGAAGTCAGCTGTCTGTGGGTTCTCTACAGTAAGACAGGAAATCAGCTGTCTGTGGGTTCTCTACAGTGAGACAGGAAGTCAGCTGTCTGTGGGTTCTCTACAGTAAGACAGGAAGTCAGCTGTCTGTGGGTTCTCTACAGTAAGACAGGAAGTCAGCTGTCTGTGGGTTCTCTACAGTGAGACAGGAAGTCAGCTGTCTGTGGGTTCTCTACAGTAAGACAGGAAATCAGCTGTCTGTGGGTTCTCTACAGTGAGACAGGAAGTCAGCTGTCTGTGGGTTCTCTACAGTAAGACAGGAAGTCAGCTGTCTGTGGGTTCTCTACAGTGAGACAGGAAGTCAGCTGTCTGTGGGTTCTCTACAGTACAACAGGAAATCAGCTGTCTGTGGGTTCTCTACAGTGAGACAGGAAGTCAGCTGTCTGTGGGTTCTCTACAGTAAGACAGGAAGTCAGCTGTCTGTGGGTTCTCTACAGTAAGACAGGAAGTCAGCTGTCTGTGGGTTCTCTACAGTAAGACAGGAAGTCAGCTGTCTCGCCATCACTGGAGCGGCTCCTTGAAGGACAGACAGAACTCCAGAGGGACAGACAGAACCAGCAGTGTGGAGAGTGAGACGTCGTATGACTCCAGGTTACCTGTACAGGTGAGTCACTCAGGTGTCATGACCTGTCAGAGGTATCGATGGCGTTGGTTTTTTACGAGGATCCTAAAAAAAAGTTTGTCTGATATTTTCAGGTTGCCAGGAAGTCCGTCCTGGATCAGCTGAACCACATCCTGTTCTCTGATGATCAGATCCCTGATTCCATCATCCTGATCAACACCACAGACTGGCAGGGACAGGTGTGTGTGTGTGTGTGTGTGTGTGTGTGTGTGTGTGTGTGTGTCTCAACAAAGTGACCTTGGTTGTCATGGTAACGGTCTGCCCTGCGGTGTCTCTCTCTCTCTCTTCAGTACCTGTCGGAGCTTCTGTTCGATCAGCCAATCGTGTCCACCGTCTCGTCAGCTGACGTCCAGGCCGCCTTCAGCGCCATCCTGAGCCGGATCCAGAGATTGTAAGAGTCATGTGATCACCATGTAAGACTCGCATCCTTTAAAGGGGAGGAGACTGAGCACGCTCAGTTTGACTTAAAGATGTAAAAAATATACTCAAGTGAAATTTAAATCACCGCCACGCGGGGTCAGTGTTGAGTCGAATTAATTCAACTCTGCAGCACAGTAGCACCACTTCCTGTCCCTGTCCTCTCACTTCCTGTACCTGTCCTCTCACTTCCTGTCCCTGTCCTCTCACTTCCTGTCTCTGTCTTCTCACCTCCTGCACCTGTCCTCTCACTTCCTGTCTCTGTCCTCTCACTTCCTGTACCTGTCCTCTCACTTCCTGTCTCTGTCCTCTCACTTCCTGTCTCTGTCCTCTCACTTCCTGTACCTGTCCTCTCACTTCCTGTCTCTGTCCTCTCACTTCCTTTACCTGTCCTCTCACTTCCTGTACCTGTCCTCTCACTTCCTGTACCTGTCCTCTCACTTCCTGTACCTGTCCTCTCACTTCCTGTACCTGTCTTCTCACTTCCTGTCTCTGTCCTCTCACTTCCTGTACCTGTCCTCTCACTTCCTGTCTCTGTCCTCTCACTTCCTGTCCCTGTCCTCTCACTTCCTGTCCCTGTCCTCTCACTTCCTGTCACTTTAACAATCAGCTGTTTGTTTGGATCTGATGAGTGAAATATCTGTGTTTTCCAGCTGTAACTGTAACTCCCAGACTCCGCCCACTGTGAAGGTGGCGGTGTGCGGGGACCAGAGTTACCTCAGCACCGCCCTTAGCTGCTTTGTTGAACAGCTGGCCAGCAAGACACCTGATTGGCTGAGCTACCTCCGCTTCCTCATCATCCCAGTTGGTACGCACGCACACACACACACACACACACACACACACACACACACACACACAATCCTATGTCAGCGCTCGCCATGAACTGTCCCACAATGCTGTTGTGTTAATGACATCACCAGGATCCCACCCGCTCGCCAAATACCTGGCCGCCCTGGACAGTAAATTCAACGGCCTCTTCATGGACGCCGGCTGGAGGGAGCTGTTTGCCCGGGTGGAGCCGCCTCCTCTCGGTACGTGACGCAGCTGGTCGATTGAAATGAACTGTAATGACCTTTAACACACTCGTGGTGTTGTTGTTGGACAGATCCGGTCGGCGTCGCGGGCCGAGTGTCTCAGTACCTGAGTGGAGCTGCTGTTTCCCACCTGTGTCCCATCTCAGAGGCCATGCTCACCTGCAAACACAAGAGGTACGACTTTCACTTCCTGCCAGAGTCACGCCCACACAAACAACCGCAGGTCGGACTTGAACCCGGGCCGTCTTGGAGGATTATAGCCTTCGTACATGGGGCGGGACCTAACTGCGAGGCCACTGGTTCCAAAGTGACTCGTGGAAAAGTTAACGTTGTTGGTGTTTGTGATTATAAAGAGAAGTTTCACCTTGATGACTGAACGTCTCTGAAGCTGCTCGCTGCTCTTTTTCAGCCCCGATGACGACTCCTGTCAGAAGTTTGTTCCCTTTATCGGGGTAAGAAAGACTTTCAACTTCTAGCCGAATCAAAGATCGACTTTACCCGAGGAAAGGTTAAAGGTCAGGGACTGAACTAGCTAAGAGGTGACACGGAGCAGCTCAAACATGTCGCTCAAAGACGGAGGCACATGTTGGACTGACTCACTGCAGGAGACAGACTCTAGTGGACACTGGAGGAACTGCAGCTGTAAAGTTGGACATTTTAACATAGAGCTCTATGGAGACTGACTCACTGCAGGAGACAGACTCTAGTGGACACTGGAGGAACTGCAGCTGTAAAGTTGGACGTTTTAACATAGAGCTCTATGGAGACTGACTCACTGCAGGAGACAGACTCTAGTGGACACTGGAGGAACTGCAGCTGTAAAGTTGGACATTTTAACATAGAGCTCTATGGAGACTGACTCACTGCAGGAGACAGACTCTAGTGGACACTGGAGGAACTGCAGCTGTAAAGTTGGACATTTTAACATAGAGCTCTATGGAGACTGACTCACTGCAGGAGACAGACTCTAGTGGACACTGGAAGAACTGCAGCTGTAAAGTTGGACATTTTAACATAGAGCTCTATGGAGACTGACTCACTGCAGGAGACAGACTCTAGTGGACACTGGAGGAACTGCAGCTGTAAAGTTGGACATTTTAACATAGAGCTCTATGGAGACTGACTCACTGCAGGAGACAGACTCTAGTGGACACTGGAGGAACTGCAGCTGTAAAGTTGGACATTTTAACATAGAGCTCTATGGAGACTGACTCACTGCAGGAGACAGACTCTAGTGGACACTGGAGGAACTGCAGCTGTAAAGTTGGACATTTTAACATAGAGCTCTATGGAGACTGACTCACTGCAGGAGACAGACTCTAGTGGACACTGGAGGAACTGCAGCTGTAAAGTTGGACATTTTAACATAGAGCTCTATGGAGACTGACTCACTGCAGGAGACAGACTCTAGTGGACACTGGAGGAACTGCAGCTGTAAAGTTGGACATTTTAACATAGAGCTCTATGGAGACTGACTCACTGCAGGAGACAGACTCTAGTGGACACTGGAGGAACTGCAGCTGTAAAGTTGGACATTTTAACATAGAGCTCTATGGAGACTGACTCACTGCAGGAGACAGACTCTAGTGGACACTGGAGGAACTGCAGCTGTAAAGTTGGACATTTTAACATAGAGCTCTATGGAGACTGACTCACTGCAGGAGACAGACTCTAGTGGACACTGGAGGAACTGCAGCTGTAAAGTTGGACATTTTAACATGTTTCAAATGTTTTGGATCAAACTGATTTTCTCTGTTTTTGTTTGCAGCTTGTGAAAGTCGGCGTTGTGGAGCAGAACTTCCTGTCCACCTCAGGTAGATCACACTCACCTGTTGCCTCCTCAGCTCTCCATAGCTCCTCCTCTGTTACCTGCACTTTATTTAACAGATTTAACACTAATTTAAGTTTTATTTTTTCTTCATCACAACTGTTGACAGTTGACTCTGATGACATCATACTGGGGTCTCCACCCTCCCAACCAGGACCAATCAGCATCACTGCCACACCTCCTCCCTCCCCCTCCATCAGGTACTTCCTGTTTTCATCTTGAGTCTGTTCCTCTCCGATCACACGTTTAACCTTTGCCCTCCTCCAGCTGTCCCACAGAGGTGATGGGTCTGCAGGTGGACTACTGGAGCAGTCAGGGAGGAGGAGGAGGAGAGAGGAGGAAGGAGGCAGGGATGAAGAACACTCTGAAGAGCAACTTTCGAGCTCTACAGGTGTCGAGGATCAGTGGAGGAGAGCTGATGAGCATGACGGTGGTGACCAAAGAGAAGAACAAGAAAGGTGAGGAAGAGGAGGATGGACATGTTCGTGGTCATGATGAAGATGATGATGATGGTCGTGGTGATGATGATGATGATGATGATGGTGATGATGGTGATGATGATGGTCGTGGTGATGATGGTGATGGTGATGATGATGATGATGATGATGATGATGGTCGTGGTGATGATGGTGATGGTGATGATGATGATGATGATGGTGATGATGGTGATGGTGATGATGATGATGATGGTGATGATGGTCGTGGTGATGATGGTGATGGTGATGATGATGATGATGATGGTGATGATGGTGATGGTGATGATGATGATGAAGATGGTGATGATGATGATGATGATGGTGATGATGGTGATGATGATGATGGTGATGATGATGATGATGATGGTCGTGGTGATGATGGTGATGGTGATGATGATGATGATGGTGATGATGGTCGTGGTGATGATGGTGATGATGATGATGATGATGGTCGTGTTGATGAAGATGATGGTGGTGATGAAGATGATGATGATGATGATGGTCGTGTTGATGATGATGATGATGGTGATGAAGATGATGATGATGAGGATGGTCGTGGTGATGATGATGATGGTGGTGATGAAGATGATGATGATGATGATGGTGATGAAGATGGTGATGATGGTGATGATGATGATGATGATGGTGATGATGGTGATGATGATGATGGTGATGATGATGATGATGATGGTCGTGGTGATGATGGTGATGATGATGATGATGATGGTCGTGTTGATGAAGATGATGGTGATGAAGATGATGATGATGAGGATGGTCGTGGTGATGATGATGATGGTGGTGATGAAGATGATGATGATGATGATGATGGTGATGAAGATGGTGATGATGATGATGGTCGTGGTGATGATGATGGTGATGATGAAGATGGTAATAAGATGTGTTTGTCAGTTATGTTCCTCAGTAAGAAGATGAAGGAAAGAGAGGCGGAGTCCAGGAGCCAGCTGATCGAAGGAATCAGTCGACTGATCTGTACCTCCAAACACCAACACACACTGAGAGGTACACACACACACACACACACACACACACACACACACACACACACTGAGAGGTACACACACACACACACACACACACACACTGAGAGGTACACACACACACACACACACACACACTGAGAGGTACACACACACATACACACACTGAGAGGTACACACACACACACTGAGAGGTACACACACACACACACACACACACACTGAGAGGTACACACACACACACACACACTGAGAGGTACACACACACACACACACACACACTGAGAGGTACACACACACGCACACACACTGAGAGATACACACACACTCACACACGCTGAGAGGTACACACACACACACACACACTGAGAGGTACACACACACACACACACTGAGAGATACACACACACTCACACACGCTGAGAGGTACACACACACTGAGAGGTACACACTCACACGCTGAGAGGTACACACACACTCACACACTGAGAGGTACACACTCACACGCTGAGAGGTACACACACACACACTGAGAGGTACACACACACTCACACACTGAGAGGTACACACACACACACACACTGAGAGGTACACACTCACACGCTGAGAGGTACACACACACACACTGAGAGGTACACACACACTCACACACTGAGAGGTACACACACACACACACACGCTGAGAGGTACACACACACACACACACACACTGAGAGGTACACACACACACACACACACTGAGAGGTACACACACACTCACACGCTGAGAGGTACACACACACTGAGAGGTACACACACACTCACACACTGAGAGGTACACACACACACACTGAGAGGTACACACACACTCACACACTGAGAGGTACACACACACACACACACTGAGAGGTACACACACACACACACACACTGAGAGGTACACACACTCACACACACTGAGAGGTACACACACACACACACACACTGAGAGGTACACACACACACACACACTGAGAGGTACACACACACATTATCTGAGGATGTATCTTGGACATGATATGGACCTGATGGTGTCACATGATGTGGACCTGATGATGTCACATGATATGGACCTGATGGTGTCACATGATGTGGACCTGATGGTGTCACATGATATGGACCTGATGGTGTCACATGATGTGGACCTGATGGTGTCACATGATGTGGACCTGATGGTGTCACATGATGTGGACCTGATGATGTCACATGATGTGGACCTGATGGTGTCACATGATGTGGACCTGATGATGTCACATGATGTGGACCTGATGGTGTCACATGATGTGGACCTGATGGTGTCACATGCTGTGGACCTGATGATGTCACATGATGTGGACCTGATGGTGTCACATGATGTGGACCTGATGATGTCACATGATGTGGACCTGATGGTGTCACATGATGTGGACCTGATGGTGTCACATGATGTGGACCTGATGGTGTCACATGATGTGGACCTGATGGTGTCACATGATGTGGACCTGATGGTGTCACATGATGTGGACCTGATGGTGTCACATGATGTGGACCTGATGATGTCACATGATGTGGACTTGATGATGTCACATGATGTGGACCTGATGATGTCACATGATGTGGACCTGATGATGTCACATGATGTGGACCTGATGATGTCACATGATGTGGACCTGATGATGTCACATGATGTGGACCTGATGGTGTCACATGATGTGGACCTGATGGTGTCCTCGTCTCTCTCTGTCAGTCTCTATAGACGGAGTCGAGTGGAACGATGTGAAGTTTTTCCAGCTGGCGGCTCAGTGGCCGACTCACGTCAAACACTTTCCTGTCGGGATCTTCAGCTACAACAAACCCTGAACCACTTCCTCCTCCCACCTGTAACTCCGCCCCCACCTTTTGTCAATCTCATTCTGTTGGAATATAAACATGTCTACCATGTAAGGTACTTTTAAATTCTTTATATGGATTCTGCTGTTGATATTTATGCCTGTAAATAGTGTACACAGCTGTTTGAATATACTTCTAATGATTAGTTTAGAGGAGTTTAAGTATCTCAGGGTCTTCACAGAGATGGTAGGATGGACCGTGAGAGTGACAGGTGGGCTGGTGCAGTGTCGGCGGTCATGTGGGCATCGTACGGGACCATTGTGGTCTCGAGAGTCTGAAGACAAAGTTCTGGATTTACCGCTCTGTGTTCCAACCCTCACCTGAGGTCATGAGCTCTGGGTCATGACTGAAAGAACGAGATCGCAGATACAAGTGTCTGAAATGAGTTTCCTCTGGAGGAGGCTCTGCTTCAGAGAGAGAGAGGGGGAGGAGCTTAAATATCCAGGGGGGTGCTCGGAGTAGAGACACTACTCCTTCACATCTAAAAGTGGTTCAGGCATCCGATCAGGATCCTCCTGGATGCCTCCCTTTGGAAGTTTTCTGGGCACGCCCAACTAGGAGGGGGCCCCGGGGTAGACCCAGAGTTCCCTGGAGGGACCCAGAGTTCCCCGTCTGGCCCGGGGTCACCTCAGAGTCCACCATGAGGAGGAGCTGGGAAATGTTACTGAGGAGAGGAACGTCTAACTGTGACCTGACCACAGCGAAGCGATAGAAAAAGGAAGGATGTCAATGTTTTGTATTTATTTACCCGTCACTTGGAAGTCTTTGGTTTCCTTTGTTTACGACGACGTCGAGGTAGAAAAGAAAGCACAACTCAAACACACCAAAACAAAAGCTAAATGCAGATTTTCCAACTTCAGAGTAAACCTGCAGAACTCGGAGCGTCAGACGGTTAGTAGAGCCAGTTTAGTGGCCCTGGTCCACAGGCGGCCCTGGTCCACAGGCGGCCCTGGTCCCCATGCGGCCCTGGTCCCCAGGCGGCCCTGGTCCCCAGGCGGCCCTGGTCCACAGGCGGCCCTGGTCCCCAGGCGGCCCTGGTCCCCAGGCGGCCCTGGTCCACAGGCGGCCCTGGTCCCCAGGCGGCCCTGGTCCACAGGCAGTCAGGCTTTAAGTCATCAGCAGAGATTCACTGAACAGTAAAAACATCTGTGAGATTGTTTTTAACGGTTTGAAAATGATCCAGCTGAAAGTTCAGCTCAGAATTTGATGATTTAGTTTTGTGTAGTTTGTGTTTCGTCGTTATTCACTGCTGAACAGCTTTAACCCCTTAACCCCTTAACCCCTTAACCCTTTAACCCTTTAACCCTTTAACCCCTTAACCCTTTAACCCCTTAACCCCTTAACCCTTTAACCCTTTAACCCCTTAACCCTTTAACCCCTTAACCCTTTAACCCCTTAACCCCTTAACCCTTTAACCCCTTAACCCTTTAACCCTTTAACCCAGTGAGCAGTTTTTGTAAAAGGAACTTATTGGATGTTTGAAACAATAAACTAATGTAGAGGTGAAGTCTGTTTGCTGTGTGTGACTTTATGTCCCCCCCCCACTCTACTACACCTGACCCCCCCTTACTACTACACCTGACCCCCCCCACACTACTACACCTGACCCCCCCACACTACTACACCTGACCCCCCTCCCTATAAGAATCTGAAAGAAATCACACTTCCATCACTGTTCTTTAATATTTGAAGACGAGACGTCAGGTACTTGACGAGCTACAACGAGCAACCAATCACATCACAGAACAGAAAGACGTCTGTTGTTCTTTAACGTACGAGATCACACAAACATACATTTGAATATATCGACTGACGCAGCAGCTCAAGTCTCAACCTGAGTGCAGAGCTCAGCGTCTCCACTGAAAACTCTCTAAATAAACTATAATCAAAACAGAGATTCATTCAGGTGAAACTCCACGCTCACCTGAGTGAAGGAAAGTTCTGCAGGTAGAACAGGTTTCATGGACTATTAGAGAACATTCAGAAGTCCATCGAGACCTCTCAGAGCTGGAAATCTTATCCAAGATGCTTCAACTAAACCTTTAGAAACTTAAAACAACTTCTGTACATTAAAGATTTTAAACCCTGTCCCATCATTAAAACCACCATGAAGGTTCATCCAAGATGTTCCTTCAGATCTCTGTTCAAATCCTTCAGGATCCACGACCCTTTTAATGTTGACAAACCAGACTCCCAGGATTACAAGGCTGGAGATATACTCGCTTTAAACTTTCCGTATGTACGCGCTTGATGGCTGCCGCTCTGTGCACGCCCTCCATAATAACGGCTAACTTCCACAGTCTGTCAGTGCTGTGCATGAAGCCGCCGCTCGCTGCCACTCGAGTCAACGCTCCGGTATTCACAGCGAGCACCGCGCTCCGTCTCTGAAGCGTGCCAGCAGCGTCACGACGCTCCGCTCCATTTGAAATACACTGCAAGTCTTTTTTCAACAGACCAGGACTGGAAGTCCGACCAGGAAACGCACAGAGCGTCGGGTCACTTTCAAAGTAAAACACAACACATTCACAATGGTATATATACCGTCACTGAGCCGCCAAGAGCGGGGTCGGGAAATGTAAGGAGAATCGTCAGAGCCACGACACAGCCAGAACGCAAGGTTGAACCTTCAGTATATCTCCAGCCTTAGAGGTTAATCCACATCTTTAAAACGTGTAACAACCTACTGGAATCTCGGAGAGTCCGTAAAATGGAAGAAGCTTATTACATACTTAACACATCAATGCAAAATCGTAGACTTATTTAAAAAAGAAAAAGACATCTAGAGGAAGAAAATGTGAAAAGACTAATCAGAGTCTGGCAAATTATTTAAAACAGATACGTCTCTTTGAAGAACCCGTCAGGTGTCTGGAACCTGTTTCATCTTTTAGACCTTTTAGACATCCGGACTGAGAACAGAAATTACCGGAGCCCGTGAGAACAGGAACACCTTGAACCTTTAGGAATCCATCAGGATGTTGACCAGACGCTGTCAGAAATAAAACTATTAGAAGCCCGGGATGTGGCAGTAGGCCTCGAGCGAGGAGAAGACGATGTACATCAACCACAGGCTGAAGAACAGGCAGGTGGTCAGGGTTTTAGGGATTTTGGGTCCACCGAGCTCCCCGCCAATTTCAGGCCGGCGGCGGTAGATCAGGACGCCAATGCAGATGAAAGCAAAGATGGTGAAGAGCGTGACGGAGAAGGCAAGGGTCCCTGGGTCCACCCTGAAAGGCTGGCCCTTGGTCCAGTGGTAGATGGCAGCGATGGACCACGCCACGCCAATACCCAGGAACACGTTCACAGCGTTACTACCGGTCACATTGCCGATGGAGGCGTCTGCGTACTGATCCTGGATGGCCGCCGCCTTACTGGCGAAGGTGTCTAAGAGAGAGGAAGTGGAAAAGAGAATATATGAGGTATGTTTACCAAACAGTCCAGTTACCTTTCAGGACATTTAGGATCTGCTGTGTTTGAAGGTTGACTCATTAAACGGTTATTATCTTTTTGTTGTGTTATGAATCATACTGCATCGTATCCTATCTTAACTTCTGTTGTTCCTGAGGAGTTGCCGCATGAGGTCGGGCCATACCCTGCTGTGTCATTTTGTACCATATTATTCGGTCCGCAGTAGAAGAAGAAGATTTTACTTTATTGATCCCTGAAGGGAAATAAGGTGTTTACACTCAGCGTGAGGGAGCGGCCCCTGGCAGGTGCTCCTGAGCTGGTTTTGAGGGGGGGTGTTAAGTATCTTGCCCAAGGACACATCGGACATGTTTCTCGCCGGAGCTGGGGATCAACCCCAGACGACTCTACCCACTGAGCCACAGCTGCCCAGTAGCGTCACATCAATGAAGATGAAGCAAATAACAAAGAGTTAATAATCCTGCCCGAACTGCCATCTTTGGTATCAGGATAACTACTGATCCGGCCTATAACGCTGAGTCAGATATCAGCTAATGCACTCGTTTGTCCTGCCAACATCAAGTGGTACCACAGCATGTGTGACTGCAAACATGTTTGAACATGCCCAGGCTTTACCGAGCATAACAGAACCATGTTTGGATCTATATTGGGTTATTTGGTTCTTAACCCGATCTGCAAAGTAATCGGTTTGATCAACCACACGGGTTCTAACATTGAGCCTAAAGGAAAACCCAAGTCCACCTGAAAAGAGAGAATCCATCAAGGAGTCAAAGGACTAAAGTCCAGTAAGAGTGAATTCATTATACTGTACTTGAAAGTGAGGAGAAGAATATGAATGTATGTCTTACCTGGTACAGATGTGCCCAAAGCTACAAACACCACCGCAGTGACCGAGTCTTTGAGGCCCACAGTGCAACCGAAATGCGACGCCAAATCTCCGATGATTGCCGTCAGTAAGCCGATGCCGGAGATGGAGACGAAGAAGCAGGCCCAGCCGTTCCAGTAATCTGTGGGAGGAACGAAGGCAAACAGAAGCTTCCAGAAGATGGTGAGGAAGTGCATGACGTAGTCAAAACAGGAGGGCATCTTCTCCTCGCCACATTCATCGTCATCATCACCTGGGGCAGGAGAGGGAGGCAGATTCAGGAGTGAGTACTGGTTCATATCCAGAGTTTTATCAAGTTATCTCTACCCCAGAAACAGACACAAGCACTGTCCTCACCGGAGCTCACAGTGATAGCTTCCACAAACTGCTCTCTCCAGCTGTTCGTCCCGATCACCAGGGCCAGGTTGGTCTTCTTCAGGAGTTTATCCACGGTGCTCTGAAGGACAGCACGCCACAGGAAACAGGTCAGCTACATCATTGATGGTTAATCTGCCCTCAGAGCTGACTGTATGTGGCTATGTTTGGGTAATGACTTCAGTAAGAGAGAGACTTAACTCACCTTAAACTCGTATGACTCCTCGATGATCACCTCCAGTTTGATGTGCTCACCCAGAGTTGGTCTGCCCATCTCTGCAATCCGCCTCTCCTCCTCCTCCTTCTTGGTCAGGACCTCCTCTCCGCCCTCGTCTGAGGGGGAAGGAAGGGAAGGACAGGAGAGAACAATCATCTTGTTTCTTCTTAAATAAAAACAAAAGATGATCTGAAGAATAGAGTTGTGGACATATTCCCAAATGGAAGCGATCATGGATAAGACAAACGACTACAGAATGATAAATGGCAGGTGGTTGGTCAGACAAATAGACCAATAGACTGATTGGTAGATGGAATCAAAAACTGCAGATAAATAAAGGGTCAAACAGCAGAGATAAAGAGGGATAGATTGACAGGTGGGTGGTTCAACCTGTGAGGTATGGACGGATAAACCAAAGGATGTTTCTTCATCGATGGATGGAGGGATTAAAGAGACGGTTAGATGGATGAACGGACCCCTTGGATAGAGCTGTTCATATGAAAGTGGTGGACATGCAGACTGATTGACAGGTGGGTGGGATGTACGGATGGACGCACCTGTGATGTTGATGATGGCAGAGGGGGCAGGGTGGTCTCGTCCCTGGACCTTCCTGTAGACGTCTCTGCCTGAACAGGTAAACCAAAACTGAAACAAGAACTCAAAAACAACCCATTATCCCATCTGAAGAGGATCCAACCACAAACAATAAACAGTTCCATCAGAACCCAAAAACCTTTTTTATATTAAAGATCTAATACTTTATTTTGTTTTGGCATCAGTTAAAGCCTTAGACTGAGTGTGAGTGGAGTCCCCGTGTGTCCCTGCAGGGGGCGCTGGAGTCCCCCGTGTGTCCCTGCAGGGGGCGCTGGAGTCCCCCGTGTGTCCCTGCAGGGGGCGCTGGAGTCCCCCGTGTGTTCCTGCAGGGGGCGCTGGAGTCCCCCGCGTGTCCCTGCAGGGGGCGCTGGAGTCCCCCGTGTGTCCGTGCAGGGGGCGCTGGAGTCCCCCGTGTGTTCCTGCAGGGGGCGCTGGAGTCCCCCGCGTGTCCCTGCAGGGGGCGCTGGAGTCCCCCGTGTGTTCCTGCAGGGGGCGCTGGAGTCCCCCGTGTGTCCCTGCAGGGGGCGCTGGAGTCCCCCGTGTGTCCCTGCAGGGGGCGCTGGAGTCCCCCGTGTGTCCCTGCAGGGGGCGCTGAAGTCCCATGGATGGCGGTCTCCGTGCTGGAAATGCTGTCTCAAGCTAACTTTGAGTCAAGCTAACGACAGGCTGAGAGCTGAGGTGGGTTTTAAGCCTCCTGACAAACCGTTACACGGCGCCCACCTGTCAATCAGCTCAGCTACACGCCTTATTGTGAATAACTCTGATCCTTCATCCAATCAAAACTGCTGAGTCATGAAAACATTCCCCCCGTACAGTGTGTGTGGATGGAGACATGAGCTAATCACACCTATTTGGTTTTTTGAAGCAGGCTGTAAACATGTTCATGTCTGCTGTAAAAACAGGCTGTTTGAATGGGTGTGTATGTGACTTCCTGTGCTGCTGCAGCCAGCCTCTAGTGGACACTCCAGGTACTGCAGCCATCCTCTAGTGGACACTCCAGGAACTGCAGGATTTGACACTTCAGCATTATCAACACCAGATGGGCAGAATGCTGCAGGGTTTCCAGGGGAGCTTATGTAGGAGGTTTCTACGGCTTAACTCGAGTCTAAAAATCATCTGCAGAAATTCTTGGCTTCCTATCGGGGAATTATGCTGTGATTTGCAGAACAAGCCGTTTAGAGCCCCCTGCAGGCTCCTCCTGGGATTACTCCAACATACAGTATGTTTACCTCATGATCTAAAACTTGGCCCATGTTTAGTTTGGGCATCCAGCATTGCAACACTATGTGTGAGTCTAAAGTGGGGATCAGTAGTCAACGTGCTCGCTGCTCTCAAGTGATGTGACATCAACGACTTCTTGACATCACATGCAGTCCCCTCACTGGTGAAATGTCAATCTGAAGACCATCTGTGAATATTTATCTATAGGTTTTAGGTTTCCACTCAGCCGTGTTGTGGTGAATTATGGGAGCTTCTGTGTTTTTGTGTTTGCATGAAGTTGGAGAGGAAACGTCAAAATGTGTCTGAAACCATTAGGATAAGCCCTAACCCAGAGCACGCTCAGTAGACATGGCCTCAGAGAGGATGATTTCCCATCAGCATTGGTGACTGAGGAAGTCAGAGGTCGAGTTAAGATGAGAAAATCATCACAGCACAGGGTCTTTAAGGTCAGCAGTGTGTGACGTGCTCTGTTAATGCATGCAGTCAGGAATGGGGTTTAAAAAGATCAGCAAACAAAAACCCTGCATGCATGGATTCCCTCTCTGCACGTCTGGGAGGGAGCGTGCTGACTGAACTATCCCTTTAAAGGTGTTCTTTGTGTCTTCACAGGTAATTAATGAAGCGGTTTCACTGTGAGGTTAAAGTGCTGCATCTCTGTTATCGTTGCTGAAAGTGTTGAATCCCTTTAAAGCAGACACACACACACACACACACACACACACACACACACACACTTCTGAGACGTCTTACCATACAGCTGTTTGTCTAGACACAAGAAAGGTAAACAGAGTCAGATAAACAGCGAGTGTTGACCTCATAGGGCGTTTTCACACCTGTAGATTGTTTGCTCTGACCGAGTCTCGACCAAAACCACCGACATTGTGGGCGGGGTTTGTCTTGTTGGAGTGTTGTATGAAGTGACAGTGACCTCTGTGGGCCTTTAAGGCGTCTCTGCTCGCACATGTCAACAAAAGTGACAGCGTCGCCCAATGACGTCAAACGGAGGAGAAACCGCCGCGCAGCGTTTTCCCGTCTACACAGAAACACATGAAACGGTTTCTGAACATCTTCACCCCGGAAGGAGTTTTACTGAACGTAACCTTATAAAATATCCGTCTGTGTTTGGAAGAGGCTGAGACCAGCTCTGTCGGGTTGAACTGAACCGTCTGAAACAGACTCGAGGTCGTATGAACTGGTGTGAAAACGCCCTTAAATCAGTGTGAGGCAGAATGTGAGGGTTTGGCTTTAATTACCTGTTTTGACAAATCCACCTGTGAAAAGAAAGAAAATTAAACATACAGAATGATTCTTCATTTCAAAAAGGCAACAAACAGACAAAGACATGAAGAAAGGTGAAGAAAGATGGAAAACAGCGAATGGAAAAACAAGAAAGCAGCTTACCGTCTTCCTGAAGCAACACGGCTGAAGAGAGGAAACAGACGAGAGAGGAGTCAGAGCAACGTCAAGCCGACAACAACAGGAGGGAGGGAATCAAACACAAAGAGAGGCAGCATTCACATCTAACAACGACGACAGCACTCAAGAGACATCGACAGGAACAATATGAAATTAAGTCTCAAGTGAACATCAGAAACTAAACTGTCGCCTTTTGTCTTTTTCCGACTCAGAGAGACACAAGCTTATCTGTCGATCGACCGTACATCCTGATTGAACCGGGACGTCCTGTTTTAAAGCTCTGTGTCCCCACAAATATCTCTCAAACACGAATATGTCCCTGTCCTGGTTAGCACCAGTTAGCACATCATGCTAACAACACTGATTGGTTTGTACGTCGCCGAGGCTGCTGTTGTTTTAACCAATAGAAAAACATAAACTAAAACACCAAGAGATAAAGGTCAACACGGATTGGTCAGTCTTGAGAATTTAGCTGTTGCTAAGCTAGCCTAACGTGACGTGCTAGCATGACGACAGGTAGGCGAGCTGTCGTGCTGAACAGGAAGTCAGTGTCCATTTCAAGTCGCCAACAGTGGACTGGGTACGGACTGGAATTATAACTGTTATGCTAAGCTACATGCTGACAGGACGTGCTGCGTGACGACAGGTTGGCGAGTCATGTTAAACGACATCATTACGTTTCCTGTTGGTGAGTTACATTGAAACATGCTGAGTCATGCTGTGTCCTAGCAGTGACGTTAATGTCGTCTTGTATAGTTTTGAGTCATATTTGATTTTAAGATATTATAACTTAGCGCTTCTTATCAGTCCAACGTGAACACGTCTGTGGCAGCCAATCATAAACGAGCCTCGTGGGTTAGCGGTCCCAAACGGTCTCAACCAGCCCAGCTATGCTAACCAGGTAGCGGTCAGAGGCAGC
>NC_136692.1:662470-684970 GCF_947650265.1 Symphodus melops
CTTCACAGTAAAACTCCCCGAAGTCAGAGGACTGGATGGAGCTGAAGACAAGCGTTGCTCCTGAAGATGTGTGATGAGGGTTTAGAGGTCCGTCCACCTTGTACCAGGTGTAATTAGCTGCTGGGTTAGCATCACTGCTACAGGTCAGATTGACTGAAGAGCCCTCCTTTATCTCACCGTGGGAACTCAGTGACACAGAGGGAAGCTTTGGAGCATCTGGAGGAGAATCAGAGAGAGTGTTTACACTCACATCAGATGATGGTGGACGTGTTATATTGAACAGCTTTGGTCCTTTAAAGGCTGTGTGTGTGTGTGTGTGTGTGTGTGTGTGTATGTGTGTGTGTGTGTGTGTGTGTGTGTCTGTGTGTGTGTGTGTGTGTGTGTGTGTGTGTGTGTGTGTGTGTGTGATGGTGTGAATCAGTGAAGACTGTAAATAAACTCACACACTGGAGGAGACGGGAACTTCTCTTGTCCTGGTACAGCACAGGAATAACTGTCTGTGTGAAGAATCTGATTGGATGAATAATCATGTGATGTTTCATGTTTGATTTCCTCTCCATTCTTGAACCAGATGAAGGAGGTATCACGAGGACATGTGTTCTCACACATAAAGATGACTCCAGTCTCATCTCGTCTTCTCACCTTCACCTTGAGATCTGAACATGAGGAGAAATATCAGCACACAAACATGCACAAGTAAATACATGTATATACAGCATGTTAGAAACTGAGCTCAGAGAATAAAGTCTGAAATATTACCTGTGACTTCCAGGAGGACCCAACCTTCCTCTGAATATCTGCTCATGTTTCTCTTAATAACGTATTCACCCCAGTCTGTCAGTCTCACGTCTGTGATGGTCAGAGTACAGTTGTTCCTCACACAGGTTCTCTGCACACGGCCTGAATACTGGGGGTTTTCTTTAACATCTACATCATATTCAGGATCTTTAGCAGACCAAAATATTTCCTGTGTGTTAACTTCCTGGTTTATTCCCTCTGGGGGTATCATGGTGCAGCTCATCTTCACAGTCGATCCTTTAACAGCACAGATCCGATCAGGAGAGCACGTCACACCCCAGACCTCCTGACCCTGAACCGCTGCAACACAGAGCACATCAGGAACAACCATCAACATTCAGAACTTTAAGAAGAACAAATAAAACCTCAACATATCTCAACGTCTAAAAATCATCTGATCATGATTCTATCAGACTGTAATCACTTTAAAGACTCAAAAATATATAAAGACTTTTTTAAATGGGTGTGTATAGATAGATAGATAGATAGATAGATAGATAGATAGATAGATAGATAGATAGATAGATAGATAGATAGATAGATAGATAGATAGATAGATAGATAGATAGATAGAAATTCAAGGCATCCAGTAGCAGTATACAGACAGGCAGGACACAAGACATTAGTTACAATACACACCCACTGTCCCCCCTCCCCTCTGTATACAATAATCCCCCAAACAAGATTTAGCAGCCCCTATGTGACTAAGAGTAAATATAATTACAGGTTAAACCTGTGCAGTTAGCATTAGCATTAGACTTAAACTTATATAGCATAATGTACATAACCTGTGAAGGAGAGAAAAACATGTGCTGATTAAAAGAGACCTGTAAACAGTTAAAGAGCCTTAGAAACAAAGTGCTGACCTTCTAGAAACTAGTTCCATGTGCATGTACAGAGGTGTTTGAGGTAGTGCCAGAGGTGTGAGTACAGTCATTAAACAGTCAATGCAGAGATGCAGACTGGGCCATTAAAGTGTTCAGCAACATAAAGGAGCAGTGATTAGCATTAAGTGTCCAAAACAATAAGGTGAAACCAGGAGTGATTAGGGTGATTGTCATTAAAGTACCCAACTATTGAGGAGCAGATTAGCATTAAGTGTCAAAGACAATAGAGTGAAACTTGACCTAGTTAGGGTGATCATGTCAACCATTACAGATGTAGCATAACACAACAGTAGGATGAAACCAGACATGATTAGGGTGATTATCATTAAAGTGACCAGTGCTCAGTAAGGTGACTATCAATATGCATTAAAGTGTCCAACTGGAGGCTGACTCTGAGGTCAGCAGTGCAGGTGAGGAGTGAGAAAAAGTGAAAAATGAGTCCAGGGATCACCGTGCGCTTCTTCCCTGCCGTGACAGTGAAGTGTTGTACAGTCTTATGGCCTATAGGGGGACAAAAGAGTTCTTGAGTCTGTCCGTGGAGCACGACTGTGACAGCAGTCTGTCACTGAACATGCTCCTCTGCCCGGTGAAGGTGCTGTGCAGAGGGTGGTGTGTGTTGTCCATGATGGAGAGCATTTTGTCCAGAGACCTCCTCTCTACCACTGTCACCAGTGAATCCAGCTCTGTGCCCACCACAGAGCCGGCCCTCCTCACCAGTCTGTCCAGGCGTGCTGCGTCCCTCTTCTTGCAGCTTCCTCCCCAGCACACCACGGCGTAGAAGAGGACGCTGGACACCACAGACTGGTAGAACATCTGCAGCAGCTTTTTGCAGATGTTGAAGGACCCCAGCCTTCTCAGGAAGTACAGACGACTCTGTCCCTTCCTGCAGGTAGTGTCAATGTTAGGCGACCAGTCCAACTTGTCATCCAGCTGCAGCCCCAGGTACCCGTAGGTCCTGACCACCTCCACGTCGACCCCCCCCGATGGAAACAGGTTCTGGATGTGGTTTGTTCCTTCGGAAGTCCACCACCATCTCCTTGGTCTTGGAGGTGTTTAGCTGCAGATGGTTGGCACCGCACCACGTCACAAAGTCCTCGATCAGTATGTGACTTCCTGTACTTCTAGTGGACACTGGAGGAACTGCAGGTTGTTGTTTAGCATTTACTTCATCCTCTTGCACTACTCACCACTGCACTATTATCTTATTTAGTCTCGTACATATTAGTCTTTAATTATTTCTTTATATTTTTTGTGAATTCTTCATATTGAATATGAAGAATTCACTAAAAATATAATATAATTATATTTGTACAAAGAGAGCGCAGTCTACTGAGTGTGTGTGTGTGTGTGTGTGTGTGTGATGGTGTGTATGTGTGTGTGTGTGTGTGTGTGATGGTGTGTATGTGTGTGTGTGTGTGTGTGTGTGTGATGGTGTGTATGTGTGTGTGTGTGTGTGTGTGATGGTGTGTATGTGTGTGTGTGTGTGACGGTGTGTATGTGTGTGTGTGTGTGTGTGTGTGATGGTGTGTATGTGTGTGTGTGTGTGATGGTGTGTATGTGTGTGTGTGTGTGTGTGTGTGTGATGGTGTGTATGTGTGTGTGTGTGATGGTGTGTATGTGTGTGTGTGTGATGGTGTGTGTGTGATGGTGTGTATGTGTGTGTGTGTGTGTGTGTGATGGTGTGTGTGTGATGGTGTGTATGTGTGTGTGTGTGTGTGTGATGGTGTGTATGTGTGTGCGTGTGTGTGATGGTGTGTATGTGTGTGTGTGTGTGATGGTGTGTATGTGTGTGTGTGTGTGTGTGTGTGATGGTGTGTATGTGTGTGTGTGTGATGGTGTGTATGTGTGTGTATATGTGTGTGTGTGTGATGGTGTGTATGTGTGTGTGTGTGTGTGTGTGATGGTGTGTGTGTGTGTGTGTGTGTGTGTGTGTGTGTGTGTGTGTGTGTTACGTGATGTGCCCTATCTGCTGGAGATTCTGGAGATGCTGGAGCCACGCACCTTCGCTCCTTGCCAGATGTCCCTTTATATAAATCAACTTTATAACCCTCCCCATTCTTCCTTTCGACAAGACACTCAGTCTGAATCCTTCAAACCTTGAATCATAAAGGCTATCGCATCTCATGTAAACATCTTCAAAAGACTTCATTACGCAAAAACCATCTGGAACTACTTTTTCTTCCTTTGTTAATAAATTCCATTGACACTTAGAAAAACACTTTGGCCACAAACCTCTGATTTGCAGGACAACTTTAATCTCTCCCCAAGGAATGCCTGACCCTTCAGTGAACTCTCCTAAAATGAACAGACCATATGCCTTCATGTTCAGATGTATATTAATTAACTTGTATTTCTCACTTTCAGATGAATAATCTTTCTTAGAACCTTTAAACTAACGTTTTCATCCAAGCAGGATTTAAAACGGACAATCTACTGCAAAGTTTACGAGGAATCATGTTTAATGTATCATTTCAATGTCTTGACTCAAAGATTTTCATGGAGCGCTACCGCCATCTAGTGGTTCTTTTAAATCAATGTTTGTTACAACTCAATAATGGTTCGTTAGTTTTATTCCAAAGGTTAAAACTCTGCATTTCTTTTTCTTGTGTATAAAGATAGTAGGAACTCTGGTATGGTGTAGTGTTTACGTTGATTTAGTTTTAGAGCTTTAGAGAATATTTTCCTTTTTCCCCGCCTAGAGAAACGTCATCAAGGTGGGCGTATGTATCTTCGGTGCTCCCTTTAAAAGGTGCGCCTTTCCGCTGCAGGCTGGACCCACATATTTTTGCTTGTAACTTTTTATTCCTAGTATAATTTTTTTCTTTGTTCTATACTCCGTTCTTGGACTTGTCTTCAAAGCGAAACTTTTACTCCAGAGCGACTTTGTTGTTTTCTGACTTTGATTCTTGTTTTTCTCAATATTTACAAAACCAAGAGACATTCGATTAAGCCGTGGACGCGCAGCTTGTAATCGAAAGTTTTTTTTTTATCCTGGACAGTTGTTTGTTTTTTTTTTCTTTCTTTTTCAACAAGTGACTTGAACGATTCGTTATCTGAATTAAACTGAACTGGCCATTTCAGTAAGCAGAAGATTGACGAACGTTTATCAAACTTTTCTGGACAATTCATCCGAGCTGGGAAAGCTGACGTGAACGCACCGAGACATCTCTGAGTGAATCGCTAAATCGACTCCGACCTGTTCACTACGGTGGATTCCGGGCTGTAAAATTGAAAAGGATCGTCCCAAAAATCCGCTCTCAAGATTACAGTACCACTTTGCGGACTCGTTTGTTCAGCGAATACAGTAAGATACTCAGCAGTTTGGTTGTTTACTCAGAAATACGTGTCAAGAGTGTTCTTCGTCTGAACTCTTCCCCCTGGCCATATCCGCTCGTAATATAGTTCCACTCTTTTCTCTTTACAATTTTTTTTGTCCGATAATTTTTGATCCGAATCTAATCAATAATTTTGTTAGAAAGACGTTAAACACCGTACCATACTAAATCAGTTAGGATAGTATCTGTAATTCCTTGTTTTACTTCATATATCTGATGCTTTTTAAGATCGTTCTGTTTTTCCTGTTCTTGTTTAATTTCTTCATTAAACGTCACGTATAACATTTAGAAGTGTGTTCGTGTTGATTCATAGTTGTTGAACGTTTTGGGTAACTCATAACTTAGATTTGAGATTGATTAAAAAAAATAATAAATCAATAAATTTGTTGATTTTCATAATTAATGAAATTTATTAATTTCCATAATTAATACAATTGTTCCTGGTGAGCCAGGTGGTGCCCTTCTTCTTACGAGGTGTGTTAATCAATTTAACACGTAAATATTAACGTAATATTTCACAACAGTGTGTGTGTATGTATGTGTGTGTGTGTTTGCTGATTGTGTGTCTGTGTGTTTGTTTGTGTGTCTGTGTGTTTGCTGATTGTGTGTGTGTGTGTGTTTGCTGATTGTGTGTGTGTGTGTGTGTGTGTGTTTGTGTGTATTTGTTTGTGTATCAGGGCTCCAGACTAACTTTTCTCGACACCGTCCCGAACTAAATTTGAACTGTCCCAAAATCAAAATGTTGCTTATCATCTGTAATTATTAGTATAAGTTTAATGATGTTATAAAGACTTGCATTTTATAATATAGTAAATGGAAACCACATTTATATCAGGTAAATGGATTATTGACATGCACGTTGGCTGTATTGGTTATTTAAATGAAATATAGTTTGGAGCTGTAAAGCTTATTTTGTCCTGTGGATTATAGACAGGTGGGAAGTTTTAGCATTCACTAAAGAGAAAAAGATAAAACAGGTTACAGATTGAAAACACAAAATCTGTCAGTACAAACTGCATGTTGTCTCATGGAAATAATGAAATGTACCACATTACAGAAGAAAACATCAGTATATTTTGTATTGACATGTTTTAGATTATTGACTTTGTTCTTCTTGCTGTTCAAGGTACAGAAACCATGAGCCGGGTTCTTGTAGCTGCCCTGAGCTCAGGCCTTTAATAAGAGTACAGAGAGAGACTTTAGATGTGTTAGCACAGTTTACACTCGTTAAGCTTCATCACAGATTAAACCTGCTCACATGTCAGTGTCTCTGATCACCTTCACATATTTTAGTGCCAGCCATGAAAACATGATCAAATGTTTGTAGACGAACAGACGTTGATCACTGAAGCTTAGAGCGCCCTCTGCTGATCAGGCTGACTTTAGCAGGAATAATATCACCCATACGAAGGACATTCACTCAGATGATCAAATAATAATACAGGCAGTGAAGTTTGATGATGTTTTCACAGTTTAGTCTTTAGAAGCCTCAAAATTTAAAGAGGGGCAAATATTTGTTCTCTATTAAAACACACCATGCCACGTGTGTGTGTGTGTGTGTGTGTCTGTTTGTATGTGTGTGTGTGCCTGTGTGTGTATATGTGTGTATGTCTGAGTGTGTGTGTGTGTGTCTATGTGTGTGTTTGTGTGTCTCTGACACTGTGTGTGTCTCTGTGTGTTTCTGTATGTGTGTGTCTCTGACTGTGTGTGTGTGTGTGTGTGGTCAGAGTGGAGGCAGCTGATTGGATCAGATCTCCCTCTTAAAGCAGGAAGTAGCAGGGTTTGATGGTAGAAGATATGGCGCCCCTCTTACAGATCAACTTGTCCATCATGTGTTGGATTGGAACAGACACATTGATGCACTTCTTCACTTTTAGTCGTGTACCGTGCATTCACACTTCCTGTTTGATGTTTTGTCCCTGCATTATTTAGTCTATGTGAGTCTCCCTGCAACCACATTTAAGTCCAGCTCCAAATCAAGTCACCTGAAGCTGATCCACTTTTCACACAGGTGAGCTTCAGTGTGCATGAATCCCTCCCACACTTCCTCTTTTTAGTCCCAAAGTGAGTGAAAGTGTGGATGTGAAGTACCTGACACAGAGAGGAGGACGAGGACGATGAAGAGACTGGCTGCTCGGATCAAACTCATGGCTGCTCCTCTCCTCTCTCGCTGGGACTTTACGGACGATCAAACATGTTAGCAGGTGGAAGAAGAAGAAGAAGAAGACAGCAGCACTCAAACATTAGCAGACATGTTGAGGAAGGACTCTACTTACATGTGAAGAAGAGGAGGGTCTGAAAGAAGAGTGTCCTCTGCAGGCAGTGAGCCCAGCACACAGATCACACTGTTTTTAATGACGACACTTCCTGTCTCTTTACATGGTCAACACTCCCATTCACACCTTTGTGCGTGTGTGTGTGTGTGTGTGTGTGTCTGTGTCTCTGTGTATGTGTGTGTGTGCCTGTGTGTGTATATGTGTGTATGTCTGAGTGTGTGTGTGTGTGTCTGTGCGTGTGTGTGTGTGTGTGTGTCTGTGCGTGTGTGTCTGTGTGTGTGTGTGTGTGTCTGTGCGTGTGTGTGTGTGTGTGTCTCTGTGTGTGTCTGTGCGTGTGTGTCTGTGTGTCTGTGTGTGTGTGTCTGTGTGTGTGTGTGTGTGTCTGTGCGTGTGTGTGTGTGTGTGTGTGTGTCTGTGCGTGTGTGTGTGTGTGTCTCTGTGTGTGTGTGTGTGTGTCTATGTGTGTGTGTGTGTGTGTCTGTGTGTCTGTGTGTGTGTGTCTGTGTGTGTGTGTCTGTGTGTGTGTGTGTGTGTGTGTGTGTGTGTGTGTGTGTGTGTGTGTGTGTGTCTGTGCGTGTGTGTGTGTGTGAACATGAACATCTGTCATTTCCTGTTAAACACATTTATTATATTCCTATTTATTATTTGCTTTCATCATCGTCTCTTCTTCTTATTAAAGATCCGACCCCCCAAGGCAGCGACCCCCCAAGGCACCGACCCCCCAAGGCACCGACCCCCCAAGGCACCGACCCCCCAGCAGCTCGGGGCGCTTCCAGTGGGGACGCCCGGCGCACTCTGACATCTCTCCATTAATGCGTGTCCACAGGTCCTGCTTGTGTGTGTGTGTGTGTGTGTGTGTGTGTGTGTGTGTGTGTGTGTGTGTGTGTGTGTGTGTGTGTGTGTGTGTGTGTGTGTGTGTGTGTGTGTGTGTGTGTGTGTGTGTGTGTGTGAAGCATGTCTCTACAATAACAGAGTGAGAAACAGAGTTTCCCCCTCAGGGATTAATAAAGAATATCAAATCAATGAAATAGCACAACACTATCAGGCAGCCTGATGAATGTGCTCCAGAGTCCACGTCACACATGTTCTCCTTCACATGGACCTCATCTCCATGGAAACACTGTTTGTGTTGTGTGTTCTTCAGGAGAAGTCTTCACCTATGACTTTTGCTTTGAATGATTGATTTCCTGACAAACTAATTGTAAGACTTCTATCTTCCTTCTGGTGACATGAAGAATCTCTGGTGTTATTCTTCATGCTTGTTTTATGTCGACCTAACGCTCCCTTCATCAAACTCTCCACTTGTTTATTGCCTGATCAAATGAAGGCTGCAAGTGTTTATCTGATTGTGGGTTTTTTTTCCTGTTTCTGAGAAAGGTAAGGATGTGATGTTCATAGCAGGGGACACACGTCACATGACAGATCAGAACAAGAACACACACACACACACACACACACACACACACACACACACACACACACACACACACACACACACACACACACACACACACACACACACACACACACACACACACACACACACACACACACACACACACACACACACACACACACACACCATGTTCACTCCCCTGCTCTCAGGGAAGGATGCTGCTCACACACATGAGCAGATTCCGGAACAGCTTCAACCACAGAGACTCATGAACACCCCCCACACACACACACACACACTTCTGACAGGTGAGGTGTGAAGTGGCACAATATTCCTGTGAAAGTGAACTTTGTAAAAGTCCCCTGTGCTGTGAGTTCAGAGTCCAGAATCAGCACTGAGCTGCAGACTGAACAAACGGCTCTTTCAGACACTTCTGACAGGAAGACCACCATCAATCTGAGGCGTGTCCTCGCTCCTCTTCATCATGTGTGTGAAGTGTGTTGTTGTAAATCCACTCTGGTCCTGTATTTGATCATGTCTATAAACCCCTCTATTTCAGCCCTGCTCAGAACAGGCTGTTTCTGTGTCTGTAGCTTTAAATATGTAAATGAGCTGTGTCTGACCACGCCCCCTCTCTGCTCACAACAGGCTGTTTCTGTGTCCATCCATCCATCCATCCATTTTCTGCCGCTTATCCGGGGCCGGGTCTCGGGGGCAGCAGTCTAAGCAGAGACACCCAGACACCTCCTCCAGCTCTTCCGGTGGGACCCCGAGGCGTTCCCAAGCCAGCCGAGAGACATAGTCTCTCCAGCGTGTCCTGGGTCTACCCCGAGGCCTCCTCCCGGAGGGACATGCCCGGAACACCTCCCTAGGGAGGCGTCCAGGGGCATCCGGACCAGATGCCTGAACCACCTCAACTGACTCCTCTCGATGTGGAGGAGTAACGGCTCTACTCCGAGCTCCTCTCCCTATCTCTAAGGGTGCGCCCAGCCACCCTACGGAGGAAGCCCATTTTGGTTCAGATCAGGGAGGCCGTTCCTCCCAATCACCCCACTCCAGATCTCACTGTCGTTGCCCACGTGAGCATTGAAGTCCCCCAGTTGAACAATGGAGTCCCCAGTCGGAACACTGTCCAGCACCCCTCCCAGGGACTCCAAGAAGGCCGGGTACTCCACACTGCCGTTCGGGCCGTATGCCGAAACGACTGTTAGAGACCTGTCCCCTACCCGAAGGCGTAGGGACACGACCCTCTTGTTCACCGGAGTGAACTCCAACACCTGGCGGCTGAGCTGTGGGGCTATGAGCAAGCCCACACCAGCCCGCCGCCTCTCACCGCGGGCAACTCCAGAGAAGTAGAGAGTCCAGCCCCTCTCAAGGAGCTGGGTTCCGGAGCCCAAGCAGTGCATGGAGGTGAGCCCGACTATATCTAGCCGGTACCTCTCAACCTCCTGCACAAGCTCAGGCTCCTTCCCCCCCAGTGAGGTGACGTTCCATGTCCCAAACGCAAGAAGCTGCGTCCGGGGATCGGGTCGCCGAGGCCCCTGCCGTCGACTGCCGCCCGATCCACATTGCACCCGACCCCTACGGCTTCCTCTGTGGGTGGTGGGTCCACAGGAGGACCGGCCCGCGTCATCCTTTCGGGCTGAGCCCGGCCGGGCCCCACGGGCAAAAGCCCGGCCACCAGGCGCTCTCCTGCGGGCCCCAACCCCAGGCCTGGCTCCAGGGTGGGGCCCCGGCTCCGCCATGCCGGGCGACGTCACGGTCCTTGTTCGTATTCCTTTCATAGGGGTGTTGTGAACTGCTTTTGGTCTGACCCGTCACCTAGGACCTGTTTGCCTTGGGTGACCCTGCTGGGGGCTCAAAGCCCCCGACAACATAGCTCCTATGGCCATTCGGGTGCTCAAACTCCCCCACCCAGTTCAGGGGGGAGTCTGTAGCTGTGTCTGTAGCTTTAAATATGTAAAAGAGCTGTGTCTGTAGCTTTAAATATGTAAATGAGCTGTGTCTGTAGCTTTAAATATGTAAATGAACTGTGTCTGACCACGCCCCCTCTCTGCTCAGAACAGGCTGTTTCTGTGTCTGTAGCTTTAAATATGTAAATGAGCTGTGTCTGTAGCTTTAAATATGTAAATGAGCTGTGTCTGACCAGCTTTTATTAAGTTCATTAGTTTTTTAAATCTGAACAGAAAACAGACAACACATTGAGGTATTTAATAAGCTTTGTGTGTTTGTGTCAAATGAAAGTCACCAGTGTTCAGTAACTACGATGACATGTCAAGTTTAGTGTCATTATATTTCTCCGAAGAAGAAATAAAAGCAGAGATGATGGAGGCAGGAAGAAACCTGCTTTTCTTTCTTTCATTGACTCAATGAATTTCCATTTCAGTCCTGCAGACCGACGTCCTGCTTTATCTCTCTCTGTTGGTTGGTCTGTCTGCCTGTCTCTCTCCTTTCACCAGCCAATCACAGACAGAGTAGGGCGGGTCCTCGTGGGACGTGAAGGATTTTGGTTTGTTTGAAAGAACTTGACATGAGTGACATGAGCGCGCACACTCACCTGATGGAACCATCTTTTTGGAGTCTGTTTCCAGCCGTCGGACATTCTTTGACACGCGCTCGTTCACCAGCATCAGTTACCATGGTAACTCAGCGCTAATGAGAACAGAAGTCCAACTTAAATGAGGATGAAGAAACACAGGACGGAGTTTGGTTTGGTACTTTCCCTTTACTGACATTCATGGTCTCACACTGGACAGACACACCCTGCACATCAACATCTGATGACAAAGATGAGCGACTCTGGAGGACGTCGGCTCGAGTCCCTGCAGCTCCACGAGGAGGCGGAGCCACTCACTGACGTCACGTCTGATTGGATAAATAAATAAACTCAGGTGTGAAAGATGACAGATGTTCCCCTCTCTCTTCCTACTTCTGCTGAAAGTCTCCGATCTGAACCAGTTTCTAAACCTGACTCTTATTTTTTTAGGCCTTTTATGAATTTTCGGCTCAAAAAGATTTCAAATCATTCGAGCAGATCGTTTCAGTCTGCAGCCGAGAAACAGGCTGAAACAGAGTCAAAGCTGACACGTTTGTCCCTGACAGGCTCCGGTTGTTTCTGACACTATAACAGAAAGGAGCCTGCAGAGAGAGAGAGAGCTGTTATTACACAGGAAGTCATTTCAAACATGAAAAGCACCTTGAAGAGGCGCAACATGCAAACGTGTGACGTTAAAGGAAGAGTGTGCCACATGTTCCTCATCAGTATCTGATAACTCATCAGTGTGTCCTGTGTGAGTGTGTGTGTGAGTCCTGACTGTCTCCAGTGAGGGAGAAGCTGGAGTCCTGCTGGCTGTGTTGTTGTCAGAGCTGTGTTTACATGGCTCCTCCCCTTGTGTATAAAAGCTGTTTGAGTCAAGAAGAAGAAGAACATACTCACTGATTATTGGATGAAGAGTTTTTACATCATTCTGTGTCACTTTACATGAAGCTAACTAAAGAGCGCTAACATTAGCATGCTAACACTACAGTGGAGGAGGTTTGTTTGTTTTAGCTTCATGTTGGAGCTCGAGGGCGACACCTACTGGTCGCACATTCTTCCTTTAAAAGGTGATTAATTACTGGAGCAAGATCTGAGCCTGTTTGTCTCCTGAAGTGACAGTCCTCATCGTGTTCATGTTACTTTAAGGCCACGTGACCACGCCCTGTCGCTATGACAACAGTCTCCTCAAAGACCCACACTGCTGCCTTACTTTTTGCTCGTTTATTAGTTTATTTCCCGATGAGACGCGGAGCAAAGAAGACGACGCCACAAGACACGATCCTTAAGAAACAAAGACACGGGGAATATCAGACATTCGGAAAGAGTGTCGGCGATGTCAGCGGCGCCTTTCTGAACACATGAAAGATTTTCAACTTGGTGGAATACTCCCAGAAAAGGCGCCGGGCGCTGCACGTTTTTCGCTGCAGAAGACGCTAGCTAGGAGGACACGGGGGCCAAACAGGAAGTAAAGTTTGAGCATCAGAGGGAGTGGTGTACAAACATCATATCTATATATTCACATGTGCAGATGGAACAGTCGGGTCCTAATCCACCCTGAAGACCCGCTTGACTTTATTTAACTCTTCAGACAGAGTGCTACATTTATCACCACAAAGTTTCTACATGTCGTAAGTGCAGCATGGCCGCCATGTTGGAGATCTTGGCCTCACAGGAAGTCACAAGGCTGGAGAGGATATTGACCTGCATGCGTTTTTCATTCTTGGACCGAGGTCGGAAACAAAACGCTCTCCAGCACGTCACCTCTTTCTTCTCTTTTCTTTTTTTTTTTTTTCGGTGTAGAAAAAGTTTGAGGCTCCGGTCAGCCGGTGCCGTGGCTGCTGTACTCGAAGACGCCCTTCTTAAAGAACGGCGAGAACTCGCAGATGGCGTGTTTGGTGAGACGGAAGCCGCCGTCTGCGTCGGCTCTGAGAGGAGAGCTGGCGGACGACAGCATCACCCGGAACAAGCTCCTCAGATAGCGCTGCAGAGAAACAGGAGACGGTCAGCTCAGCTCTGGACCTCGGACACTTCTCCTCGAAATTTGAGCTGAAGCGTGAAAACTCACCTCGAGATGGTTACGCCGCTCGGCCACCATCCGCTCGTCTCGGTTTCCAAACAGTTTCTTGGGAGGGAACTCCAGAGCTGCGAGCTGAAACAGAAAGCTCCGGTGTCAGCGACCCTGTGACCTGAACCTGCTCACAAACAGTCCTGACGCCACGGCGCCCATCACTCGTCTCACCTCGGGGTATTTTAACTTCAGGCTCTTGTGCATCTCTCTAAAGCGGCTGTAACGTCTGAAGACAGTCCACATGTCGTCCATCACAGAGATCTGACGGAGAGAGGGACAAACGCTTCTTACAGACACATTTCATTTATTTATTTATTTTAGTGCAAAGCTTGACAAACCGTCCGGCAGACAGCAGAGACAGAATACGATCTAAAGAAATAAATGAGTGAAGGTAGAGCAAAATAATGAGATGACCAAAAGACAGCCATTAACTGACGACAACTAGCAACTGTTAGCTACACAAACGACGACTAAAGCCTGATTTAGTGAATTTACCTTCATTTATTTACATCCAAACTTTGACTTCAGGCTGTCAACATTTGGAATCACGTGCTTGAAATTCCATTAATTCACATTTAGAAATAAAAATGTTACCATCTTCAGCTTCAACCCTGCTTTTATTTTGAAAAAACCTTCTGGTTGATCGAAGGCCGTGACATGAAAGGACCAATCAGAGAGCTGCTCTCCTCCTCTGTGATCATGAAGGAAACCTGCAGCAGCCAGTATGTCCTCCTTCTAACTTTAGATTCTGCTCCTGAATGCTCTGGATCTGATTGGACCAGAGAAGGTAGGCGGGGCTTTGAAGGCCGTTTTGGACGCCCCTGGGTTTGCCAGATATGAGAGCAGTTATCAGGTGAACAGGTGTTGCAGCGATGGAAGCGGGCAGTGGAACTGCTTCAGATAGAAGTGATTGTACCCGAGCTAAAAAGCCTCTGCATGTTTCTAATAAGCTCCAGCAGCAGAAAGCTGCTCAAACTAGGATCAATGTTGGAGATGAAACATGGAGAGAGGTTAGAACGCAGAAAGCTTTACAGACCCATGCAGAGCTGGCTAAACACTGAAGCTACAGTGTCCACCACATGCAGAGCTGGCTAAACACTGAAGCTACAGTGTCCACCACATGCAGAGCTGGCTAAACACTGAAGCTACAGTGTCCACCACATGCAGAGCTGGCTAAACACTGAAGCTACAGTGTCCTCCCCATGCAGAGCTGGCTAAACACTGAAGCTACAGTGTCCACCACATGCAGAGCTGGCTAAACACTGAAGCTACAGTGTCCACCACATGCAGAGCTGGCTAAACACTGAAGCTACAGTGTCCACCACATGCAGAGCTGGCTAAACACTGAAGCTACAGTGTCCACCACATGCAGAGCTGGCTAAACACTGAAGCTACAGTGAGAGAGGTTAGAACGGGGAAAGCTTTACAGACTGCAACTAGATGTGGATTCTTCGTTCAGAACTGTAGAGAGCACATTCAGCTTTTTGAAACAAACGTTAGATACGTGCAGTTGCTTTTACAGATCATGGATTGCATTGCTAAAGTCGGCAGGATAAAAAGGTGACCTGCGCCTTGGAGAGACGGATGAAAGAAGAAGAAGGAGGTCAGGAAGGTGACGAGGATGAACCGAGCTGAGAGCACTCACCTTCACCTCGAACTCAAAGTGCTCGTCCTTCCCCTGCCCGCGCAGGACGTAGCGAGGAATGCTAATTCTAACGGGCTCCTGAAGGCCGTCGGAGCTCGTCCCCAGAGGACGAGAGACCAGGTGCTGCAGAGAGGAGTCACCGGGGGGGAAGAAAGAGAGACGAAGAGAGGGAAGAGGTGGAGAGTAAAGGGTTGACAATGTGCTGCAACGACAACGACTTTCTACGAATGAAACAGGTGACAGCAAACATACTTCAATTTTTATTCTCATCATATTCTCTCAATGCAAAGAATTTTAAGCAAATCATTCACAGTCTGTTAGTCATCATCGTACAACATGAACATCTCCATCCTCCCTTTGAATCACATCACAAATCACAGAAGATCACATTCTTTAAACCAAAGAACAAACAGACAAAACACATTTTCCTTTTCTCATCCATTCATGTTTTACTATGACAGGAACAAAGACTGAGTCAGCAGCTTTCTCCTTCAAAATAAAATACAGACTTCTCCTTTGTCCCTTCTGGGCCGCCGTACATGTGTGACTGTGTCTGCAGAGACTCTGTCCTCTGACTGGATTTTACTCTTCTGGTTGACTCGGGACGTTTGTGGGCGGAGCTGGTGTGTTTCCTCCAGCCAATGAGAGCGCAGCAGGTGAGTTTATGAGTGGACACAGTTCAAACTGAAACTGCAAAAAAACTCCTTCAAAGTCTTAATGGCACAAATGCACCGACATTGTGTCGCTGCTGAAATGTTCCCAACGTATTTGTGCAACTGAGAGGATCTGCAGGAGTTTGTCTGCAAATCCTTGAGGACTGAAATCAGGAATCAACTTTCAAGGGTGTCGACATATTTAGTTTTTTGACGTTTTGGTGTCCATATTTTTAGATTTTTACTTGTAACGTTTTAGTATCCTGACAACTCCATCAGGCACGTGGGCCCTCATTGGTTGCAGCTTGTTTTCGATGCAGCCGTCTAAAGGAACACAGTTCTTGTCCTTATCTGATGTCAAAATACCAGAATCCCCGTTTTGCCGTGTTTTTACTTTGGCATGATCGAGAATCACCGATCAGGTGATTTCTTTGATTTCTCTGCCCCATCGAATGGCAACAAAATGGTTAACATATCCTGAAACAAAAAAATCATTTTTATTTCAGACCCAAGGTATCGCATTTAGTTTGTGGATGGATGTCGGTCACTGCCTTGAGGTGAGATATTTAGGTGCACAGATGATTTATCAAGATCACAGCTTCTGAGGTACAACCGAAGGATAACTTCCAGGAGTCGCACCGACCACCTGAGGGCACTTCAGCTGAGTCTGGCCTCCAGTCCTCCTTCTGCTCGGGGGCTTCTAGTTTGTGAGATGTAAACGAGATTTCTACCACCAGACAGTTGTCGTTCTGCCTCACAAGAACACATTTGATGTCAGAACGTCTGCGAAGTTCAAGTCCCTGGAACTGGGGCTGGGATGGGACCAGACTGGATCCCCGCGGCGCTGGATGAAAGACACCGTCCTCCCGGAGAAGAGCTACATGAGTGTCCGTCAGGAGGAACTGAAAGATGGTGTCCTGATGCACACGGGTAGAGTTCATGACTTTGACGCTGGTGTAAAGCAGAGGATAGATGTTTGCCAGAGAAGGTTTGCCAGGACTGTCCATGTTCCCGTGGATGATGTAGAGCAGATCTGCAAGGACCCGCTTAAATCTGGACGTGATGTGAAAGCCACTGTCCAGGACGATCTCAGGAACCTTTGACGCCCAATCCAAAGAAAGCCCCATGAGGTCGCCAGAGAGTAACGGGTGCTCTTCGGTCCCTTCAGAGAACTGTTCAGGAGAAAGGGTCTTCAGTAGGGCCTTGCAGAACTCCTGTGTGAGCTCCTTGCTGTGGGTAAAAACCACCAAAACTGTGTCTTCAGTGCATCCAATAATGCGGATATGCTGACCTGCCAAGCTTATCTGGACCTCTTTGATTTCCAAGAGATTGAAATGGTGAAAAACTGATAAGGAGTGATTCGAATTTCTTTCATTTGAAACCACTACTAGATCATTTTCTGACAAAAGCAAGCACCCAGGCTTTGGATTCGGCTGCTTTTTGTTGGCAATTTTGAGCCAGAAGATGCTTAAAATCTTCTTAATTTCCATTTGAGGTGCCAGATATTCCAACTTTTCCAAAACCTTCTGGGATGAAAGTGACTGGAGCTGAGATAAGGCTAGTGGGAGCTGGACCAGCTTTTGATAAAACACCTGAGGAGATGTGTTCTTCAGAAACGACACAGAGCCTTCAGGCCACCCCGAGACACCTGGGACTGCAGGCATGCTGCAATTCCGAGGAAGACTAAGGTCTTGATCCCTCCACTGATCAACCAACATGACTTTGTTTTCTGATGGAATAGAAGGTTCTGGTTCAGGTTTAAGCTGCATCCGATGAATCAGTGGAAGATCTTTGGACACCATGGTCACATACTGAGAAAGCACCTCTTTCATATCGTCTACTCCTACGTTTCGGATGATGTCCCGTGTGCCCTGCAGCCTTCTACCAGCGTCTTTGTACGCTTCAGACAGCTTGCCAGAAAAATAACCCAAAGCGTAAGTACTGCCGACCATCCCTTTCCCAACTGTTGAATCCATCACTTGTTTCAGTTGACTTTGAATGCCTTCCTTTGGATTTTGCATGAATTTAACAAAACCAGTGACAGAGTTCTGCAACTCTGATAAATGATAATTGCTAGAACTGTTGACAGAGTTCTGAGACTTTGGGGACTGATCATCGGTAAGACCAGAGACAGAGTTCTGAGACTTTGGGGACTGATCATCGGTAAGACCAGAGACAGAGTTCTGAGACTTTGGGGACTGATCATCGGTAAGACCAGAGACAGAGTTCTGAGACTTTGGGGACTGATCATCGGTAAGACCAGAGACAGAGTTCTGAGACTTTGGGGACTGATCATCGGTAAGACCAGAGACAGAGTTCTGAGACTTTGGGGACTCATCATCGGTAAGACCAGAGACAGAGTTCTGAGACTTTGGCGACTCATCATCGGTAAGACCAGAGACAGAGTTCTGAGACTTTGGCGACTCATCATCGGTAAGACCAGAGACAGAGTTCTGAGACTTTGGCGACTGATCATCGGTAAGACCAGAGACAGAGTTCTGAGACTTTGGCAACTGATCATCGGTAAGACCAGAGACAGAGTTCTGAGACTTTGGGGACTGATCATCGGTAAGACCAGAGACAGAGTTCTGAGACTTTGGTGGCTGATCATCGGTAAGACCAGAGACAGAGTTCTGAGGCTTTGGCGACTGATCATCGGTAAGACCAGAGACAGAGGTCTGAGACTTTGGAGACTCATCATCGGTAAGACCAGAGACAGAGCTCTGAGACTTTGGTGGCTGATCATCAGTAAGACCAGAGTCAGAGTTCTGAGGCTTTGGCGACTGATCATCGGTAAGACCAGAGACAGAGGTCTGAGACTTTGGCGACTGATCATCGGTAAGACCAGAGACAGAGGTCTGAGACTTTGGAGACTCATCATCGGTAAGACCAGAGACAGAGTTCTGAGGCTTTGGCGACTGATCATCGGTAAGACCAGAGACAGAGGTCTGAGACTTTGGCGACTGATCATCGGTAAGACCAGAGACAGAGGTCTGAGACTTTGGAGACTCATCATCGGTAAGACCAGAGACAGAGCTCTGAGACTTTGGTGGCTGATCATCAGTAAGACCAGAGACAGAGTCCTGAGACTTTGGTGGCTGATCATCGGTAAGACCAGAGACAGAGTTCTGAGACTTTGGTGGCTGATCATCGGTAAGACCAGAGACAGAGTTCTGAGACTTTGGTGGCTGATCATCAGTAAGACCAGAGACAGAGTTCTGAGACTTTGGGGACTCATTATCGGCAAGAACGGCCTCTTGAACTCCTGGGTCACCTGCTTGGTCTTTGACGTTTTCCTTTGCAAAAGAATCCAATGATCTATAACCAAACAACTCTTTAGCCTGAACTTTCACCTTTTTTTCTACACCCAAAACATAACAACCAGAATCATTTCTTTCCTCATCATTGATATTCTTGTTTTCGTCAAACCTGTAGGTCGATGTGTACGTTGGTGTAGAACAAAACTTTACAGTACTAACATGGCCTCGTTCATTAACATTACTGCGTGCTACTCCAAGCTCATGTTTTCCTCTTCTTTGCCACCATTGGTCAGAGTCATCATCTTCATCAGGCATTTGCTCTCCTTCTAGCCAGACGTCAGCGTTGGATTTATTTTCATCTTCTCTGAGAATCGTTAAAAAATCCTTCTGTGGTTCACCAAACGTGTTTTCTGGGATGGGAGGAGGAGGGTCTGCTTCGAGCTCCGGGGCAGGCAGGAAGCTAGACCGCAACCCGGGGGCTTTCTGTGTGCACAAGTGGGGGGGAGGAGTCCATGACTGAATCGTCAAGAAGGACGAGAAGGATCTTTGAATTGTCCATAATCCACCCCATGGACAATTACAGGTCCGCCATCACCAGGTGCACAGGTGAGTTGATCGTGATTCAAAATCAAAAGTGTGAGGAGGCTTGGCATGCAAATTAGGAAGTAGAAACGTTCAACAGGAACATGAGTAGAGCAGCGTTTGAACATCAGTCATTCCATATTTACAGACTTCCTACAAGCTGTTATAGACGACATCGTCTATGTTACATCTAATCTGACTGAAAATATGTTCGTCAGCAAAATAAAAACTCAGAGTTGACAAAAGTGAAGACCGACACAAGAGCCACTCGTCTTGTCGATACTGTCGGATCCAAACCAAACCAAAGCGGTCTGACTGAAGCGAACGGTTCAGGATTTATCAAAAATAAATTTCACCCTTAAAATGGAAACCAGCAAACAATTAATCGATGAATTAAACATGGTTTTGATTTTGTGTAATTCTGTTTTCCATGCAGATTAACAATAACAGGCACTTCTGTTTTCATGCCACGGTAACGTCGCAGCATGCCTTCAGATCAGTAATGATAAACTGTGTTAACCCTCGGGATGCAACGATACCTCACCATTCAACAATGTAAACACATCGCAGCACCAGCAGAGGGCGCCATCTCTCGCTGGACGCCAGAAGCTGAAGCTGTTGGCCCTTTTTAAAAACTGATGCATCGTTGTTTGTTACTTTACAACCTCAACACTAAAACGTTTGAATTATTTATGAAAGATAATAAAATAAGGATTTCTACTGTTGGAGAATTTAAATCATATTTACATTTAAATCAAAGATGTTTTGACGACTGATTTGTTGCAGAGCGTCTTAACTTATAAAGACCTTCACGCATTTAGTGTTAAAAAAGTTTGTGGATCACATCTTCATTTTGTGTGTAGTTTAATATTCTCTCTGGTGTAAATTTAAAATGTTCCTATCTTAGCTGTGAGTCCATCTCGCTCAGCTGGATCGGATCTTCCCTCCTATTGGCTGCGTGGAGGTGACGAGTGCAAACCTGAGTTGTTGTTTATTTATTGTATTTTTAAAATCCCAGGCTGTTAATTTGAGTTTATAACGTCCATAAATGGACTTTAATCTCAGGACTTAGTTTGAATTTGAAGAGGCGGATCATGTGGTGACTTCAGTGTATCGTTACATCCCTGAGTATCCCTGAAACACAGATAATCAGTCTTACCTCATATTTAAGCCTCCTCGGATTCATGTTTTGCAGCTTTTCATCGTCCTGAAATCATAAAACCAAATATCAAGGTGCAGTCGTGCAATCATCAAATATTATATCAACATTTAAAAGAAGCAGCATGTCTCATGGGGGAGAAGTGTCCTCATCGATTCAGGACGGAAAGGGGGACAAAGAGAGGGGAATAAAAACAGATCAAAAAGAAGCTTCAAACCAAGATGGACAGAGGGGACAGAGGGGACAGAGGGGGTCCATCACCATATTTGGGGAGAATCATGCAGATTGCAGGGGGGGGGGGGGGGGGGGGGGGGGGGGGGGTCTCATTAGGTCAGACAGAGCAGCTGGATCCTGGTCTTACCTCGTCTGTTAATCTAACAGAGCTAGAGTCGCTAACTTCCTCCTCGTCCTGCGGGGTTAAAGAGCTTCATATCAGTTCTACAGAGACACAACCTGCAGTCTTTATCCACTCCTACAGGGGGGGGGGGGGCTCACAGCAGGAGACAGGGAGGCCTGTGATTGGTTCATCATCTCGTGGCAGACATTGGTTGAAGTGATACTGATACAGATGATGGATTTACTTTGTTCCTCTTTCAGAGAACCTGAGTTATTAATGTCTGTCAGGACCTAAAGACAGTTTCAACCAACGTCTGAAAAAGTGGATAAAAAACCCTTTAAACTTTAAACATCTGGGGGGGTCATTACCCAAAGAGACCACACGGGGGCGTCAGCGTGTCAGGGCTCCTCTGGGATTATTAAAGTCCCTCACATTGTTACACATTGAGCAGAGTTTGGGGGGGGGGGGGGGGGTCAGATCTTACCCTGAGTGATTCACAGGACAGAGACAGATCCATGGTGCTGCTGCTGCCGTTCAGGAGATTCATCTTCCGTAGCCTCCGCTGGACCTCCTCCTCGATGTAGGCGTTTATCCTGATGGGACAAAGAGACGGTGAGGAAGGGAGGGAGACACACGGGGGAGGGGGAGGGGGGGGGCTGTGAGGCGTACCGGTCGTCTGACAGCGGCAGCAGCGTGTTCAGACTCTGCACGTGGCTGACCGGGGAGCTGTTGTGACTCGTCTTCTCCTCGTTGCTCCGGTTGTCTTCTCCTTCACTGATCCTCTTCCTCAGCTTCTGGATCTCCCGCTCCACCCTGAAAGACAGAGACGAGGAGTTGTGTCCCTGAGGTCTGATATCCGGTCAACATAGTGACCTGTGTCGGAGCTCTGACCTCTGCTGGTCCAGCTCCGCCCCCGTCCTCAGGCTCCGGCGTCTCTGCTCCTCGGAGTCGGGCTCCTGCGACACGCTGCGCCTCAGAGCAGAGTGCCTCCTCTCCAGCCGAGCCACCGCCTGCTCCATCGCCTCCCTCTGCTGCTTCTCCTTCGACTCCAGGATCTCCTTCTCCTTCCTCCTCACCTTCTCCTCCTGCCGCGCCACGTTGGCCGTGAACTCGTAGGTCTCCTGCAGCTGCTGCAGCTGCTGAGCGTTGTTCCAGTGGAGGTTGAGTTTCTCCTCCTTGTCCTCCAGCTCCTTCTCCACCTGGTACAGCGTGTTGTCCAGGCCCGGCGGGCCCTCACAGTTCCCGTTCCTGCCTCCTCCGCTGCGCTCCCAACATCTCCACGGCTCGCTGCTTCTCCTCGGCCAGCGCGGGGAGGAGGCTGTGGGCCACGCCGGCCAGCTGCCGCTCCTTGAACTGCAGCCGGTGCTCGGCCTGCTTGAACAGCTGCTCCTCCTGACACGCCGCGCTGCCGTCCTGCGCTCCTTTCTCCTTCGCCTCCTTCAGCTGCTGCTGGCGTTCTTTGAGGCCGTGAGAGAGGAGCAGCAGGGCGGTGCGCTCGGCAGCCACCTCCTTCTCCAGGCACTCCCTCTGCTGCCGGAGCCCCTCCTCCAGGTGCTCCAGCTCCT
>NC_136692.1:689970-772470 GCF_947650265.1 Symphodus melops
CAAACACAGCAGTCAGAATAAAGTGCGCTGATTGGCTGAGCAGCAGCTCGGTGCGTCACATGATCACCTGGTTGCCCTGAACCAGCAGAGCTTTGAGCCGGGCGATCTCGGCCCTCAGCTCTCTGATCAGCCGCACGTTCCCGTCCTCGTTGATGGTCGGCTTGTTGATGATGTTCTTGGCTCTGTTGGCGTACCGCAGCGTGCTGAGCGTCTCGCCGTAGTTCACGTCGGCCGGGGAAACGGCTGCACGGAGAGAAAAGCATTTAATGAAGCGGCTCGATGCTTTTCACTCAAAGTGTCGAGTCGACGTCTGCTCTCACTGGCGATCATGATGGTCTTGGAGTTCCCGCCCAGGCTGTCCTTGAGCAGCCACGTCAGCACGGAGTCTCTGTACGGGACGAACAGCGACTTCTTCTTCAGGTTGGTGTTTCCTGCGTCCTGCGTCATGTCGGCTGAAAACACATCAAGCGTTCAACACACAAAGTCGACGAGACGAAAACACAACAAACCAGCTCAGCCGTCGACTTTCTGACCCAGAGACGAGATGACGTTTCCCAGAGTGACCAGGGATTTGTTGATGTTGCCTCCTTCCTTCAGTCGCACGCCCGTCGCTCCGGTGGCGTCGGCTCGCTCGCTGCCGGCGAGATCCACCAGGTGGATTTTACTGATGGTCTCGCTGGGCATCTCTGCGTCAAACTTCGCCTGACAGACACAGAAGCTTTTTTTATTTTAACGTGCAGTGTGCCAATCCCACCACCAGGGGGCTCCCCGTGAAAACAACCATCAAAAGATGACCTGGAGGCTGGTGGACGTGAGATGACACGCCGTGCACCGACATATCGGATTAACACGAACTTCCCCGGAGCGCTGACGCTCCATGAACGCTGACCTGCGTGAAGTTGATGGTGAAGATGGCGTGCGAGCGGCTGCTGACGTCGTTCATGCCCGTGCTGGCGGTGGTGCGGTTGATGTTCCCCGCCTCCATCAGCTCCTCCACGTCGCTGTAGTTCTGCACCAGGTGTTTGGACAGGTCTGAGGTCAGGAGGGAGAGGGCGGGATTAGACAGAAACGCTGTCACGCCTACGTGACCACGACAGCGTGGCCCAACGGCAGCGAGCATCAGGATCACAGCGTGGGAGAGCCGGACTCACCCTCCACGTACGGCCCGTCCTTTGGGTGCTCCCTCACCCTCAGGTTGTAGGTCTGAGTGGACTTCCTCCTCAGCAGGTCTCTCACCCTCTCGTTGTAGATCTCCAGATAACTGAGGAGGGAAAAAACATCTTTCATCTCAAACATGAGCAGAGCCGTCACTTTAAAGGTCACATGACCTCGCTCCTCTTCTTCAGGTGAAATCAGTGTCCTCGCTCCTCTTCTTCATGTGTGTGAAGTGTGTTGTTGTAAATCCACTCTGATCCTGTATTTGATCATGTCTATAAACCCCTCTATTTCAGCCCTGCTCAGAACAGGCTGTTTCTGTGTCTGTAGCTTTAAATATGCAAATGAGCTGTGTCTGACCACGCCCCCTCTCTGGAAGGGCTCGGGTGTACTCGCTGCTTTTTGGCTCCATGTCCTATTGTTTACGGTGAGAAGGCAGACTCAGAGGGCAGAACAAACACCTAGCTGGGGGAGGGGCTACTGCCCTTTGTGATGTCATGAAGGGGAGGGGCTACTGCCCTTTGTGATGTCATGAAGGGGAGGGGCTACTGCCCTTTGTGATGTCATGAAGGGAACATCTCCAAACAGAGACCTTTAATGTAAACTCTTTTTTGAGGAGCAGGAAGGGGTGACGTCATGGCTCCAGCTGAGGAGGAAATGAACATCGAAACCTTCCTACACGGGAAGAACGGCGTGAGCTGCTCCGAGGTCACCTGACGTCTCACCTGACTTCTGTCCGAAACGAAGCTTCGTCCCACAGAGTCGACTGAGAGATCCGGCTGAACAGACCTTCACAGATCCTCGGGATCAAACCTGCGTCTCCCTGAACACAAACACTGATCAGTGACTTCCTGTCATGTGACCCTAAAGTCCAGTTCCAACAGGATCTTAAATGAGTTCAGCCTCACAGGATTTCCCATCATGGTGTAGGACTTCCCCGAGCCGGTCTGACCGTAGGCGAAGACGCAGGCGTTGTAACCCTCGAACGCCGCCTTCAGCACATCAGAGCCCAAATCTTTAAAAACCTGCAGGACAGAAAAAAGACAGCTGTGACCAGAGGAGGAGAGGAGGGGAGGAGGAGGGGAGGAGGAGAGGAGGGGAGGAGAGGAGGAGAGGAGGGGAGGAGAGGAGGAAAGGAGGAGAGGAGGAAAGGAGGAGGAGAGGAGGGGAGGAGGGGAGGAGAGGAGGGGAGGAGGAGAGGAGGGGAGGAGGGGAGGAAATGAGGAGAGGAGGGGAGAGGAGGGGAGGAGAGGAGGGGAGGAGGAGAGGAGGGGAGGAGAGGAGGAAATGAGGAGAGGAGGGGAGGAGGAGAGGAGGAAATGAGGAGAGGAGGGGAGAGGAGGGGAGGAAAGGAGGAGGGGAGGAGAGGAGAGGAGGAGGGGAGGAGAGGAGGAGAGGAGGAGGGGAGGGGAGGAGGGGAGGAGAGGAGGAGAGGAGGAAATGAGGAGAGGAGGGGAGAGGAGGGGAGGAAAGGAGGAGGGGAGGAGAGGAGGAGAGGAGAGGAGGGGAGGAGGAGAGGAGAGGAGGGGAGGAGGAGAGGAGAGGAGGAGAGGAGGGGAGGAGGGGAGGAGGAGAGGAGGAGAGGAGGAGGGGAGGGGAGGAGGAGAGGAGGAGGAAAGAAGGGGAGGAGGGGAGAGGAGGGGAGGAGAGGAGGAGAGGAGGAGAGGAGGGGAGAGGAGGAGAGGAGGAGAGGAGGGGAGGAGGGGAGAGGAGGAGAGGAGAGGAGGGGAGAGAGGAGGGGAGGAGGAGAAAGGAGAGGAGAGGAGGAGAGGAAAGGAGGAGGGGAGAGGAGGAGAGGAGGAGAGGAGGAGGGGAGGGGAGGAGGAGAGAGGAGGGGAGGAGAGGAGGAGAGGAGAGGAGGAGAGGAAAGGAGGAGGGGAGAGGAGGAGAGGAGGAGAGGAGGAGGGGAGGGGAGGAGGAGAGGAGGAGGAAAGAAGGGGAGGAGGGGAGAGGAGGGGAGGAGAGGAGGAGAGGAGAGGAGGAGAGGAGGAGAGGAGGGGAGGAGGGGAGAGGAGGAGAGGAGAGGAGGGGAGAGAGGAGGGGAGGAGGAGAAAGGAGAGGAGAGGAGGAGAGGAAAGGAGGAGGGGAGAGGAGGAGAGGAGGAGAGGAGGAGGGGAGGGGAGGAGGAGAGGAGGAGGAAAGAAGGGGAGGAGGGGAGAGGAGGGGAGGAGAGGAGGAGAGGAGAGGAGGAGAGGAGGAGAGGAGGGGAGGAGGGGAGAGGAGGACTCTGAGATGGAAAGCTTCTCCTCCCTTTGCAGTAAATTTGTGTTCAGAGTTTTAATCTGCTCAACATTCAGGAAGTGGGCGAGCAGCGAGGAGAGAGAGAGAACACAGCTGGTCATGTGACTGACGGATGATTAAAACGCTCCGCTGGGCACAACTTTTTTTTTTTTAATCTCAAACGGTGTCAAACTTTGTGGATTGAAGCAGTTTGACGATGAAAGGAATCAAAGGGTCGAGTTGCCATGGCGATTAGAGAGAGAGAATCAAAAGTCACAAAAAGAGAAACTTTGATTGGTCTGTGTCCGTTTTTAATTTGTTCTCATAAAGACAATAAAACCTCCGAACCGTTCCACAGAAGGACGCTCGTTTACCTTTTCCTGGGAGACGAAGGCGGAGCTCTTGGCGTCCGTCGAGTCGTAGGAGAAGTCGTACGTGAACGTCTTGGTGCGATCCCTCGTGGAGTCGCCCGCGATGCCTTCAGGGAGCTTTAATCAGGAAACAAGAAGAAAACACAGCGAGGCTTCAGCTGCACGTTTGAACCCGTCGTGGGCCTGAAGCTCCAGCACAGCTCGCCGTGGCGTTCGTACCTTCAGGTTGATGATGGAGGTTTTGGTTCCTTCCATGTGGATGATGCTCTTTGCCGTCAGGTCCTTCTCCCTGAAAAACAAAGAGTCACACGTGGTGTTCGAGCTCGCTGCAGATTCAGACCGTCTTCTTGTTGCTGTTTCTGAGCAGAGCTGAAAACATCTGTACACAGGAGCAGTTCTCTGCCTCCAGCAGGGGGCGCTGTACGCCTCACAACAAACGCTCACGCTCACCTACTTTCAGCCGAGTGATCATCTTGTCTTCGTTATAGATCTTTGATAAGTGATGGATCAACTTCACAAACATGTTTCAGTAATCGAAGAAAGATATCGGACGACATATCGGATCGGGTTTTTTTTCCCTCCTGAACATCGACATCCCTTATTGGTCGGCACAGACGAGGGCTGAGATCCTTTTTGAATGGGTGTGTGTGTGACTTCCTTTAGGTGTGCAGCCAGCCTCTAGTGGACACTGGAGGAACTGCAGGATGTGCAGAGTTTATTTAATTCTATTGTATTTCTTCTTCTTTTATTTAATTAATGTAAACTTGCTTTTTTTTAAACTTTTCTTGCATTGATGCTGTTTATATTTCCTGTTTTAATAAAGTTTATCCTCTCACGCACCCTTTGTTCATTTCAGGTTTGTTATTATGACATCACACTTCCTGTATCCTTCCTCCTCAGGAGACTTTACAACATTTATAAAATAATAAAAAGTTGATCCAGCTTTTGTTCCCACATGACCTGAACCAGGAAGTCCTGTTTGTTCAGTCAAGTATGATTCCACCCTGAGTGTGTTCTCCGGGTCGACTCCACCCTGAGTTTGTTCTCCGGGTCGACTCCACCCTGAGTGTTCGAGTCCGAGCCTGTCTGTTTATCTCAGGGCGGTGATCATTAACCTGCACACGGGCACGCCGCTCTGGAGGTCACTGTTTGAATCCATCTTGATTTATTAGTCAGTCATGTTTCTTTGAGTCCCCTCAGTGTTTCTGCTGTTTTCACTTGGACATGAAGTCAGTAACCATCAGGAACACACTGACCACCAAGCAGCGGGAGCAACTCGGGGTTAAGACACGTGTGCACATGTGGCTGCAGGAGCTGGGAATCGAACCCTCAACCCAAAGCAACACAGTCTCCAAACATACTGACGCTTAAAAACATGCATTTCCATCAGACAGGTGCGGAGGTGAGAACGGGACTTCCGGTCAGCCCTCGCTCTAAGTCACTTCATGTGATTTGAACACACACCCACGCATGCGCACACGCACACACACACGCACACACTATCCATAATGAACCACTTTAAAGAGTCCAGTCAGTACAGAACCGAGTGTGTCAAACTCACCGCCTGTTCATGGGTCTGACCCGGACTGCCACCCGGACCGATGCCATGGCTCATCCCGCTGTGCTCGGTCCGCTTAATGTGAGCTAGCACACACGCACGCGCACACACGCACGCGCACACACTGCGACCCAGAGCGGGATAAAGAGGGCAGAAGTCGCAGAGATAACCGGATAACTGCGAACGAAAATGTGCAAAGTGCAGCAGATAACGGGGAGCAGAGAGGGTCGCCTCCGGGCTCCGGGGTTACCGGGGTCCGGTGTTACCTGGGTCCGAGGTTACCTGGGTCCGGTGTTACCTGGGTCCCGGGCTGAGCCGGCTCACATCCATAGTCAGTGTTAGCCACTTAGCTCGTGAGTTAGCATTCATATGACAAACAGGAGCCAAGGCATCAGCTGATAACAACATTACACCCGTACGGAAGCCTGAGGAGGACAGAAAGCAGGCCAAACACGCGAATACTATTTATAATAATAATGTTAAATAAGAATATATTTTATCTATAAGGACACCTTACAAACAGAGTGAGAAAAGACAATATAAAACATGAAAATTAGAAACTTAAAAGGAGGTAATTAACAGTTTTACATAACAAAATTAGAAACATGAGTTTGCAGTGAAAGGAATGGAAATCAGATTTATTTTTATTTTTATATTTATTATCATTACAATACAAACTTTATTTGTATAGCTTTTAAAAATAAGAGTTTACGACAACAAAGCAGAAGAAACCAAATACACAACAACAAAAACCCAACCAGCATAAAAACTCAACCAACATCAGAACCCAAACTTCCTCAGAACCATCCACTCTGAGGTCAGAACCCAAACATCATCAGAACCCAACCAAAAATACCAACCATCTTGAACATAGCTGACCAATAAAGCTCATCAAATAATCAGATTGTGGCGCGTCATGCAGTTCTCCTCCCGGCCTGATGGGGGCGCGCGCGAAATAATCGCGTTAAAGCAGCAGCAGGATTCGCCGGCAACACAGTGTTTCCTGTTTAAAGGAGCAGAGAGGAGGTGAGCTTTTTACACTTTTATCTTGTGTTCATTTGCTGTAAATCCGCATAAATCGATCCGAATGGATTACAGATACAAATCGATGCTGTTTAAAATAATACAAAATAGTTTATTTAAACACTTTAAAGGATCAACGGTTAGCTTCAGAGCGAGCTGCTGCTGCTAACACATGCTAACGTTATGAATGAACGTACAGCTAACGAATGCTAACACATGCTAACACTAGCACAACATGTGGGCACGTTACTCTTTATTATAACTATGTTTTATAAGTAGTAGGAAGTTATTAATAAATAACCCGAACAGTCCTCTGACATGACGTTTAATCAGCTCAATGCTACTGTAGTTAGCTTTGTTAGCTCACTTCTTCTTCTTCTTTGGTTTTAAAACAACGCATCCTTTTATTAACCTCAGCTTCAGGTGTAAGAAACGCGGGAAACCTTTCACCTGTTTGATTGAAGCTGTTAGAAGTTCACTTTATTTACCTACAGGAAGTGAAATCTGATAGTTCCGTTCATCATCATCATCATCATCGTTGTTGTTGTTAAACCCAGCTCATTCAAAGAGAACCATGACACTCAAACTGGTCAGCAGCTCAGTCTTCAGGGTCTGGGCTTGGGATTTGGAGGGTCATCGGTTCAAGTCCTGCTGCAGACAAGAGGGGTGCTAGGTCACTTCCAGAGCACTGCTGAGGTGTCCTTGAGCAAGACACTGAACCCCACACCAGCTCAGGAGGAGCGCTCGCTGTGTGCGGGCCCGTCACACATCTGTGTGTGTGTGTGTGATGAAGCTAACTTAATAATATAACTTTATTCATAAAGCTCCTTCAAACAAATGTTTACAAAGTAAGAAGAGAAGATAATGTGTTGGTGTAAATTAGAGGAATAAGATGTGTGTGAGGAAGAGACTGAAACAGACACAATGAGGAATATAAAACAGGAACATGAAGGGTTAAAGATTCAAACTTACAAGAAGAAGTGATCATAATGAAGGTTATCTTCTTCAAACAGGAAGCTGCAGCAGCAACAACTGTCGGCTTTTCAAATTAAAACATGAAGTGTTTAACCTCCTCACAACTCATCTCTTCAAACTCCTCCTTTTTTTTCAAGCACCGAAAATGTTAAAGGTCATGAAGGTCATTGAGGCTCAGTAGCCAATCATTTCAGCGATGAGGCAACATCGCCTCAGCGTCCGCGAGAAGCTCGACTGAGGTTTAACTCTTGATCACACAGGAGGAGCGCTTTGATCCGCTCGCCCTCGCCGCTCTCTCTCTCTCTCTCTCTCTCTCTCTCTCTCTTCATCCCGTACTTCAGTTTGTTTTTGTGTTTCAGACTCCAACATGGACATCCGACCGAACCACACGATCTACATCAACAACATCAATGACAAAGTGAAGAAAGAAGGTGCGTGTCTCTCCGCTCGTCTTCTTTCTTCTCCAGCTTCTCGTCTTTTTGACCTCTTTGTTAAACTCCGCCCCCCCCTGCAGAGATGAAGCGCTCGCTGTACGCGCTCTTCTCTCAGTTCGGTCAGATCATCGACATCGTGGCCATGAAGACGATGAAGATGAGGGGTCAGGCCTTCGTCGTCTTCAAAGAGCTCGCCGGCGCCACCAACGCTCTGAGGCAGCTGCAGGGCTTCCCCTTCTACAACAAGCCAATGGTTGGTCCCTGTTTGTCTCTGAGTCGTGTGTGACATCACAGCGGCGTCTCTGACCTCTTCTTCTTCATTCAGAGGATACAGTACGCCAAGACGGACTCTGAGGTCATCGCCAAGGTGAAGGGGACGTACGGCGACAAGGAGAAGAAGAAGGAGAAGAAGAAGAAAGCTCAGGAGCCGGCGACCAGCCTGATCAAGAAACCTGCGGCGGTGAGTGATGACATCATCAAGCGTGCGCCGTCTGAGGCGTGTTTAACTCATGAACGTCGAGTGTTCCAGTGACGTCTAGTGGTGAAAAGTTTAACTGTGTGTTTTCTCTGTGCAGGGATCAGCAGCGCCCGCTCTCTCTCCTGCAGCTCAGGTAAGACGCCGTGATGTCAGAGTGCTCGGGCGCCGTGATGTCAGAGTGCTCGGGCGCCGTGGGCGCTCCGAGGTCGTCACGCGTGTCAAACATGTCATACTAAATAAACACATGTTGTTCCAATGTGCAGCGAGTAACGCAGCGCTCGATCACAACCTCACAAACACTACTAGCCAATCAGAAGCAGAGTAGGCGGGGCTTGTTAACGAGAGACGTTTGTTAAATAATCTGTATAAATAAATAAAAGTTAAATTTAATTATAATTATTTCAGATAATCAACAAACAAGCTTTTAGTTAAATACTGAATCTATTTATTCTTATATTGTTGTTACAAAGCTTTAGCACAATGCTAATGCTAATATAGAAATAGAGATATAGAGCGGTCTGCTGTTCCATGCTAATATAGAAATAGAGATATAGAGCTGTCCGCTGTTCCATGCTAATATAGAAATAGAGATATAGAGCTGTCCGCTGTTCCATGCTAATATAGAAATAGAGATATAGAGCTGTCCGCTGTTCCATGCTAATATAGAAATAGAGATATAGAGCTGTCCGCTGTTCCATGCTAATATAGAAATAGAGATATAGAGCTGTCCGCTGTTCCATGCTAATATAGAAATAGAGATATAGAGCTGTCCGCTGTTCCATGCTAATATAGAAATAGAGATATAGAGAGGTCTGCTGTTCCATGCTAATAGAGATATAGAGCGGTTTGCTGTTCCATGCTAATATAGAAATAGAGATATAGAGCGGTCTGCTGTTCCATGCTAATATAGAAATAGAGATATAGAGCGGTTTGCTGTTCCATGCTAATATAGAAATAGAGATATAGAGCGGTTTGCTGTTCCATGCTAATATAGAAATAGAGATATAGAGCGGTTTGCTGTTCCATGCTAATATAGAAATAGAGATATAGAGCTGTCTGCTGTTCCATGCTAATATAGAAATAGAGATATAGAGCGGTCTGCTGTTCCATGCTAATATAGAAATAGAGATATAGAGCGGTCTGCTGTTCCATGCTAATATAGAAATAGAGATATAGAGCTGTCTGCTGTTCCATGCTAATATAGAAATAGAGATATAGAGCTGTCTGCTGTTCCATGCTAATATAGAAATAGAGATATAGAGCGGTCTGCTGTTCCATGCTAATATAGAAATAGAGATATAGAGCTGTCCGCTGTTCTTTGAATTGAAAACATCGAGCTACAAACGATGTGTTCTCCTTGTTTGTGAAGCTGTGATGTGATTGGTCGTGCTCTTGGTTTCTCTGCGTCTTTATAACAAATCTCCACACATGATGACAATCTGATCCCGCCCCCTTTTTTAAAACAATAAACCAAAGATCTTCACGACACGACCACGTGACAGAATCGAATCCTGGATTCTGTTTAAATGTTCTAAAACAACGACGCTCTAAATACTGACGGATAAATCCTCCGTACAGAGACGACAACAGGAAGTGGATCACGCCCCCCCCCCCCCCCCCCCCCCCGTCACTAACTGACCCACAGAGGTCATCCGTCACTCATCACTGCTTCATTGTGTGTGTGTGTGTGTGTGTGTGTGTGTGTGTGTGTGTGTGTGTGTGTGTGTGTGTGTGTGTGTGTGTGTGTGTGTGTGTGTGTGTGTGTGTGTGTGTGTGTGTGTGTGTGTGTGTGTGTGTGTGTGTGTGTGTGTGTGTTCTCTCAGGTGCCAGACAATCCTCCAAACTACATCCTGTTCCTGAACAACCTGCCCGAGGAGACCAATGAGATGATGCTGTCCATGCTCTTCAACCAGTCAGTCCTCTTCCCCACTCCTTCATTTCAAACACCTGTGTGTGTGTGTACTGATGGTTTCTCCCCCCCCCCCCCCTCAGGTTTCCTGGTTTCAAAGAGGTGCGTCTCGTCCCGGGGAAACACGACATCGCCTTTGTGGAGTTTGAGAGCGACACGCAGGCGGGCGTGGCTAAAGACGCGCTTCAGGGCTTCAGGATCACGGCCACCTGCGCCATGAAGGTCACCTACGCCAAGAAGTAGTCCCAGCGCGGCCTGGTCATGTGACACACAGAGACTCTGGGGGGGGGGGGGGGGTATCCGTTGTTCCTACAAATCCTTTTTGATTTTTGTAAATCCTGCAGAGCTTTTTTTAAAGTTTTGTTCTTTTTTTTAAACTTTTTATTTGGTGACGTGGACGTGAGCTCGAGCCGCCTCCATCTTGATTTGTAAAATAAAACACTTTGACATAACGGTGTTCAAACCAGCTTATTACTGAAGGGAAACTTTGACAGGTGTAAAACTGATCCAGTGAAGGATGAGATTCAAGGGTTCATTTAAATAACCAAACTCTGACACCTAGTGTTTAAAATGAGTACTGCAGTCTGTGCCGGCTGCGCTGCATGACGGTTTAAATCTCATATTTTATTCCTCCATCAGACAGCGAGGAGGATGAGGGTACAAGACACGACCTGTAAGAGAGAACAACATTTGGAGAAGACAACAAAATGTTTTCCTTTCTGAAAAGAAGAAAAACCAACACTTATTAAAATCATAAAGAGAGGGCCTCAAGGGGGCGCTATTTGACATGAAGGACTGGGGTTACCCTGCTCAGCTGAAGGAGTCGGTTCAGGGATCAGAGTGTTCAGCTTTATTCCTGTAACGTCTCACCTAAAGACGGAAACTAAATCCTGATTTATTTCTTTTTATCAACATTTTTCTTTAACTGAGAACTAGACAAACACTTCTTATCATTTGTGTCTTTATTCTTTATTATTTCTCTAAATGTCTCCTTTATTCTTGACAGTGTTTTTTGAAATTATATTTAAACTCAACGTTGCTTCTTTTCTCTCCTGGGATTTTTACAATTAAACTTTTTTTCTTTTAGTGCATCATGATAAAGATCCTGGTCCTGTTTTCATGTTTAGTTTCTCGTGTCTGATGTTGACGGTCTCTAATTCTTTCATCCAATAAAAACTCCTGCTCAGTGTGCGCGTGCACCCACAACCTGCTCCCTCCGCGCGCGGACATTCAGTGTTTTCTTAAGGAGTGAAGATGAACAGTGCGCGCGCTCGTGTCTTTGCGTGTTTGTGCGCGCGCGCGTGTGTGGTCCATGGGAGTCCTGAACGTGCCTCGCGCTCTTGTGAGCTCTCGAGCGGTCGAGAGCGCGTGGAGGATCAGCTCCAGGTCTGTACCTGATCATCTCTTTTTCTTTATTCACTTTAAATGTTTACATTTAGTGTTTTTAGTGACGTCACGCACTGGAGAATCCGTTGACTTGTTTCATTAATGTCAGATTAATATGTTGAAAGTATTTTCTCTCTTTAATTCATCTGAATGTTATTTGTGTGCAGCGCATCGTTTTTGCTCTGCTCTGTTTCTGTTACTGAACATTTTTACAAAAGCCAGAGAGGAGTCTTATTATTATTATTATTATTATTGTTATTATTATTATTATTATATCTTATTATATATTATTCTGACACACTGAGGTCTGTAGTGATCATGTAGTCCATCTTATTCCAGCTGTGCAGAACTTAAAGTTTGTTAAACTTCTACTAAAACCTGCTCAGTGATCATAATCCCGGATTATATATATATATATAATATATTATATATATATATATAATATATTATATATATATATATATACATATATATATATACATATATATATATTGCTGAAATAAAAACGACTATGAAGCCTTATTATAAAAAACCAAAAAGGTTTAAATGTGATTGTTTCATCTCTCTGTAAAGTTTAGAACGTGAGCCTGCAGTACCCATTTTAAACACTAGGGGTCAAAGTTACAGACTGCAGTACCCATTTTAAACACTAGGGGTCAGAGTTACAGACTGCTCCTTTAAACACAAATGTACATTTAGACTGACTGGTCTGAAGTTAACAACACACTCGAGAAAATAATGTCCAGTTGGTTTGTGTGGTTAACGTTTGGAGTGTTGGCTCCGCCCTCCTTCGGTCCACGCGCTGAATGTGGCGCCGTATCAAGCGGCTAATCGCACGTCACTTCCCTCGCCCTAAATATGGCAATTTATGGCAGACAAAAACAAACAAACAAACAACAAAGATGGCGGCGGCAATCTTTTACATTCTTAAGGCTCGATCACGCACAGAGCCGCCGCACAGCGTGCTCGCCGGGCGCTGCTCGCCGGGCGCTGCTCGCCGGGCGCTGCTCTCTGCTGCGTGGCGTTTATGAATGAACCTAAGACGGGAACAATCAATGTGACTTTGTCTGGAGCAGCCAATCAAATCAAGCAGCAGGCTCAACCTCGCTCCTCCTCGAGGAGAAACACCACAGGGGGCGCTCTGGGTTCATGTGCTCAACGGGCGCCGACCGTAACTGTTTGGCGTTGTTTGGATTTGAAGGTCGTGCTTTGGAGGTCAGGTTTGATTCCAGTCGACTCGTGAAGGAGAAGAAAGAAAAAAAAAACAGGACTTGTGTCTTTGCAGGACGAGTTTGTCCAGACGTCAGAGCGGAGACGAGACATTCCCCAACCTGAGCTCAAATCTAACAGGCAGACTTCATGACCACGGTCACCCGGAGACCGACCCAGCAACACCACGAACACGGAGCTCCCCGACACGTCTGTGATGTCACACCGACGAGCCAAAGAGCTGCGTGTGTGTCCACCAGTAAATCTGCCGGCTGCTGTGTTTGTGTGAGAGGCCTCTGCGAGGTCGTCCGCTGAACGCCGGCACGGGGAATAAAACAGGAAGTGAAGGCACGACGGATCTTCTTCTTTAATTGTGAGCAAACAGGAGATTTATGTTTCTCACAGGTACGTGTTTGTTAAAGTCGACATTCCTGAGCGTTACGAGGATTCTTCTTCAGACTGAAGGTTCTTCACAGGTTTCTCTGGACTCAACAAATCGACTTGATTTCAGATGAACTTTGTTAGATTTGAGTTTTTGTAAACATTGAAGCCTGACCGATAGCAGCGGCTGACGTTAGCTTATTATCTGCGACATGCGGCGATGTTGCTCCACCAATCAGCATGTCGTTTGAGTTTCCTTGTTCAACTCTCGCAGTTCACCAGCAGGGGGCGCTGTCTGGGTAACAACAACAGTCTGCAGTCGCCCGTTGGAGTGAAGTCAATCACAACGTGAAGGAACGGAGGTCGTGGTTACAGAGTTGGCCGACACGCCCAGAGCCAATCCGACTTTCCGAGGTGCTGGTGGAAGGTTAAAGGGCGGTTTCTGTTGATGGCGTTCGGTGGTCTTAGGGTTCGGGATCCGTTCTCTGGTGTCGTCTCTTTACGTGTTTTCTTTTTCCCCTTTCATAGACGCTTCTTCCTGAGCATGTTGACCTGATCCAAAATGGCCGACTCGTCCAACCGCAGTTCAGCTCTGGTGGACTACTTCCTGTCCAGCGAGGGTCTGGACTACGAGATCCCTCCGGACCAGATCCCGGACACCACGCAGGGCCGGGCCTTCTTCGTGGCCACCATCGTCATCGCCGTGGTGCTGGTGTGCATCATGTTGGTGTGCGGCGTGGGAAACTGTCTGTTCATCGCCAGCCTCGCTCGCTACAAGCAGCTCCGTAACCTGACCAACCTGCTGATCGCCAACCTGGCGGTGTCGGACGTGCTGGTGGCGGCGGTGTGCTGCCCCTTCCTGTTGGATTATTACGTGGTCAAGCAGCTGTCGTGGGACCACGGCCTGCTGCTCTGCGCCGCCACCAACTACCTGCGCACCGTGTCGCTCTACGTGTCCACCAACGCTCTGCTGGCCATCGCTGTGGACAGGTGGGTGTGGCCTCATCACCAACACGCTCTCTCCTCTGGACAGGCTTTTAATAGATCTCATGTTTTTTAAAGGGGTTAAAGGTCACACACGTGTCTCCAGTCTGTCTCCAAACCCCCCAACGATGAGACAAGTCCGTCCGCTCCGTCGTCTGCCTGCTCCACGTCTCAGAAAACGTGTTTGGAGATTTCTCCCTTAATGACATCACAAAGGGCCGTCGGTTGAAAGCAGCATCAGACCGCCTTTCTTCATAAACATAAAGCATCTGTGAGTCTGCTGCAAACTGAGCTCTGAGCTCTCCCCGGCAGATCTGAGGTTGTAAAGTGACGTCAGAACTCGCGCTGCTGCGCTTTGAATTAATTGCAGCTGATTGGTTCTCAGGAGACCTGAAGGCGTTCTGGACGGACGTTATTTATATTTAGCTTCGATAAAAGCCGCTCCTGGGTTTTCTTTCAAGCGTCTGAATCCAATCCATCATTGTTAGTATTTCACACTCTGGGTCCAGCAGCTCTGCCGGGTTACATTCATCACGCCTGACGTCTCCTGTCAGCTATAAATGGCGTCTGCAGAGAGGTGAGATGGATTAGCTGCGTCCTCTCGTGGAGTCCTTCTGCAGATTATTAGATTAGATTTATAGGACACATCTTTGGAGGGGAGAGAAGGAGAAAGCTTCCTGTCAGTCGTGCATCAGTCAGAACCTCGGGTCGGTCAGTTTTGGACCCGCCCCTGGTTGCGTCCTGCTGACACTTCTCCTCTTCTTGTCTGCAGGTACATGGCGATCCTGCATCCTCTCCGTCCTCGCATGAAGTACCAGACGGCTTACTGCGTGATCCTGATGGTTTGGATCGTCCCCGTCTTCATCTCCATCCCGTCCGCCTACATGGCCTCGGAGATGACGTACCCGCACGTGGGCGGCGGCGGCGGCACCTTTAAGACCTTCTGCGCTCAGATCTGGCCTGTGGACCAGCAGGCGTACTACCGCTCCTACTTCTTCCTCGCTCTGGAGTTCATCGGCCCGGTGACCGTGATGACGGTCTGCTACATCCAGATATCCCGGGAGCTCTGGTTTAAAGACTTCCCGGGTTTCCAGACGGAGCAGATCAGACGGAAGCTTCAGAAGCGTCGCAGGACCGTGGTGGTTCTGATCCTTGTGCTGGTCGTGTACATCCTGTGCTGGGCGCCTTATTACGGATTCTCCCTGCTGCGAGACTTCTACCCCACCCTGATCTCCCGGGACCGGAACTCCCTGCTGGTTTTTTACGTCATCGAGTGCATCGCCATGAGCAACGGGGTCATCAACACCCTCTGCTTCATGAGCGTCCGGAACAACAACAAGCGCCTGAAGAAAGTCAGCAAGTTCCCGCTGAAGGTGGTGGCCGCCAAGTCGGTGTTTGAAGGGGAGGCACGGACCTCGTCCCTCCGCGTGACGGAGGACGTGGGGGACACGAGGCTGAGGTAGAACCCGAACATGCGGAGTGGAAACAAACAGGCGTACGGGACCGGAAGGAGCGGACACCTCGAAGAGACTCGTTCAGAGGCCGTGACGGGAAACAGGTAAACCTAGGCGGGCCGTGTTTGTCGCTGCAGTTCTGGACCGGGCTGAGGAACTGGACCCCCAGTCACAGACATCACCCGCTGTTTTCTGGAGGTTGAATGCTACATGGACTCTTATCGAGTCTTTTCTGGCTCCTTCACAATGAACTCATCCGCCGCCGCCCACGTCTTCCCCAAGGACACATCGGCCATGTGCCTGCAGGAGCTGGGAATCGAACCCATGACCTTCCGCCTGATAGAGATCTCCACATTGGAAATTCTGTCTCAACCAAACTTTCAGCTAACCGAGGAACAGGCATCGACCTTATTATGTGTACATGATCGTTGACTACCATACGTGTATTGAGTTGGTATTTTGTATTTTAAAATGATTTGTAAAATAAAACGAACCTTGAACCTTGAACCTTGAACCTTGAACCTGTAGCCTTTAATAAAACAAGTCATTAAACAGTTTGTGTCCGATAAACATATTTTAACACCAGAGGTTTGTTTAGCATCGGACAAGAAAAAAGGTGAAGCGTGCACCAAAAGGTGTCGTCATAGCAACGGTCTCCGTCATAGCAACGGTCTCCGCCATAGCAACGGTCTCCGTCATAGCAACGGTCTCCGCCATAGCAACGGTCTCCGTCATAGCAACGGTCTCCGCCATAGCAACGGTCTCCGTCATAGCAACGGTCTCCGTCACAGGTTGTGTATAAGAAGTGGACGTAATGGACGAGTGTTTTAATCCTGCATTCTCTCCGGTGTCCAGCAGGGGGAGATTCCACTGCTTATACAGAGAAACGTTCCTACTGCTGAGTTCAGATCTGAATCTCTTCTTTCACTCAGCACCACGTTCATTTAGTAAATTATGAGACCAGAGAGAAGGGGGAGGAGTTAGGGGCGGGGCTACTAGTGATTAACACGTTGTTACCAAAGAGACCTTGGATATGTATGATGGTCTTAATTGTTGTAAATTGTTTGCTTTTCAAGGTTTAAATAAAGGTTGATGATGACAAACATGGAAGCTCCTAAAAACATCGCTAACGTTCATTCATGTGATTAAAAGACGTCAAACCTGGCTCCTCCTCCTGCTGCTCCTCCTCCTCTACCTCCTCCTGCTCCTCCTCCTGCTGCTCCTGCTCCTCCTGCTGCTCCTCCTCCTCTACCTCCTCCTGCTGCTCCTGCTCCTCCTGCTGCTCCTCCTCCTGCTCCTCCTCCTCTACCTCCTCCTCCTCCTGCTGCTCCTCCTCCTCCTGCTCCTCCTGCTCCTCCTCCTCCTCCTGCTCCTCCTGCTGCTCCTCCTCCTCCTCCTCCTGCTCCTCCTCCTCAGGTGTGGTCGACAGGAGACGGTAGATTATTTTTAAACTTTTGAAACTCATTCATGTTAACACTTTTTAGAATAATGGAGTCTGTCTGTGTCTGTGCAGCTCAGCCAATCACAGGGAAGCATGACGACCAATCAGCTGTTAGCATCACGATTAAACACAAAACCTCGAACCTGAAGTCAGAATTTAACTGTTGTTTTTTTCTATTTAATATTTTTGTTGATGAAACTGAAACTTAAAAACATGAACGATGTCGTTCTTTTCTCAGCTGTTCCCATCAGGATACATGGACGTGATATTAGGACACACTGGATCTGATCTGATACCATGGCAACAAAAGTAGAAGTCACAGGCTCACGAATAATTCTCTGAATCATGGTGAACTGTTTATCTGTCTAAATCACACACAGACATGTGATGGGGGGGGGGGGGGGGGGTCTGCTCTCCTGCGTGATCAGTGATAACTGACTGCTGCGGTGTCGTTACAGATCTTCATTTGGTTTAATGAAGACGAACACGATGACGGGTTGATAATAGCTGTAAGACTTTATGCAGCACACCTCTCTAATCAGACCCTGAGATTTATCAACACGTCGAGCTGTCGCCATGTTTTTACAGAATCACCAACAGACTCAGATTCATGAGAGACTGTAGGTACCAGCAGGTCTGATAACTGCAGACTCTACCTCCTGTAGTTTAGAGACTGTAGGTACCAGCAGGTCTGATAACTGCAGACTCTACCTCCTGTAGGACATTTAGAGACTGTAGGTACCAGCAGGTCTGATAACTGCAGACTCTACCTCCTGTAGTTTAGAGACTGTAGGTACCAGCAGGTCTGATAACTGCAGACTCTACCTCCTGTAGTTTAGAGACTGTAGGTACCAGCAGGTCTGATAACTGCAGACTCTACCTCCTGTAGTTTAGAGACTGTAGGTACCAGCAGGTCTGATAACTGCAGACTCTACCACCTGTAGTTTAGAGACTGTAGGTACCAGCAGGTCTGATAACTGCAGACTCTACCTCCTGTAGTTTAGAGACTGTAGGTACCAGCAGGTCTGATAACTGCAGACTCTACCTCCTGTAGTTTAGAGACTGTAGGTACCAGCAGGTCTGATAACTGCAGACTCTACCTCCTGTAGTTTAGAGACTGTAGGTACCAGCAGGTCTGATAACTGCAGACTCTACCACCTGTAGTTTAGAGACTGTAGGTACCAGCAGGTCTGATAACTGCAGACTCTACCTCCTGTAGTTTAGAGACTGTAGGTACCAGCAGGTCTGATAACTGCAGACTCTACCTCCTGTAGTTTAGAGACTGTAGGTACCAGCAGGTCTGATAACTGCAGACTCTACAGATCCAGACCCGTCAGGACCAGAACCTGAAGTTAGCAGGAGGACATTCTGGCTGCTGCGTGATGAAGTACAAATGAATATAAATATAAATGATTATATTTAGTTTGTAGTTTCAGGACACAAACAGTGACGGAGACGTCTGAGAGCTTTTGGAACATTTCTACAAATCAAACACGCCGACGAGCTTCCTGCGGTTCTCACATCGACACATTTCCCCCTCATCAGCTTTAATCAGTTGAGTGCACCTCTGTCTTCCCGGTTGCCATGGCGACACCTGCAAAGACACCTGCCGTCGGCAGCTGGAGCTCTTCAGCTCCATCACGTCACGCTCGCATGAAAACAGAAGTTTAAAAAGTTTTTATTTGCAGCCTGACGAGAGAAAATCAGTAAAAAAAACCACACTGGCAAAAACACGCCTTGAATGGCGCCGATGGACTGCGGCGTGCTTAAGGTCATTAACCCGGTCAGACGTCTTCTGAACGCTTCCTGTTACACGTGTTTCTTCCTGCAGGGACTGAAACTTCCTGTCAAATTAAAAACATCATCTGATTGTAAAGTGGGAGCATCAAACGTCTCAAACGCCACCCGGGGGCGTTCCACCCGGGGGCGTTCCACCCGGGGGCGTTCCACCGGGGGGCGTTCCACCCGGGGGCGTTCCACCCGGGAGCGTTCCACGCCGTCACATCAAAGGTCGCCCGCCGCGGCTCTAAAACCTCCAAACACGTCTACTTCTTCTTCTTCTTCTTCTGGAGGAAGGCCTGCGCCTCGCTCTGCAGCCCTCGGATGTCCTCCTTCTCGCTGTCATCAGAGACAGGAGGGACGTAGTCCGAGTCATCGCCCCCCCCCTCCCCCTCCTCCTCCTCGCTGTCGTCGTTAATGAAGCTGTCGTCGTACTCGGAGTCGTCTCCCTCGGCGTCAGCGGGGGGCTTTTTAGGGCGGGTTCGTGTCATGGAGGCTGTAAGAGAAGGAAACAAGGAAACGGCGTGTTGGTGTCTCACTAAAGGACGAGTCTCCCTCTGATTGGACGGTCAGGCATCAGGTGTGCAGCCTACCTGGAGTCTGAGTGTGTCTGAACTCCTTCCTGTGCAGAGGATTCTTCCTGTGAGAGGGAGACAACGTTTCAGTCACAGGGTTCAAATCAACACGAGCAGCAGGCCCCAGCGCTCTGCAGTACCTGGTTTAACCACCAGGGGGGGGCGGAGTTACAGACTGCTGCTTTAAGATATCAAGGTTTATCCTGAAGCTTTTTTTAAAAAAAAGATTGAATGAAAACAATCAGAGTGGATCAAATCTTGGAAGTTAGAAGGAAGTCACAGTGATCCCAGCAGAGACCGGATCCAGAATCAGGTCAGACCGGATCACTCAGATCCAGATTAAACTTTATGAGGATGTCATCGGGGTATTTCAAACAGCCTGAACTGCAACATCCCATCATCATCATCATCATCATCATCATCATCACCATCAGAGTCTTCAGGTATCCCATCATGCTCTCTGTTTTCATCAGCTGGTAATAATGTCTCTGTGGTGTCTGACCTGTAGCAGTCGGTGCCGTAGGGACACTCAGGTAGATCCTCCTCCTCCTCCTCCTCCTCGTAGTCCGAGTCCCCGGGGTGACTGCTCTCCTGGAAATGAAGCGGGTTCTTCCTAAATAGAAAAAAACAACAACGAGGAGGTGATGAGGGAGGGTCAGTCAGCTGGAGGACAAACACGTCAGAGACCTGGAACCAGTGTGGACCAGTACGTCCTCTTTATGCACCATCAACAAGACTCAGGTCACCTGACGTGATGAAGGAGCGTCGAGTGAAACTCTTCAAAACCAGCGAGTGTGAACATCTTCTGCCTGCTCAAACAGGCCGTTTGGAGGTGTTCCCTTCATGACATCACAAAGGGCAGTAGCCCCTCCCCTTCATGACATCACAAAGGGCAGTAGCCCCTCCCCTTCATGACATCACAAAGGGCAGTGGCCCCTCCCCCAGGTGGGTGACACTCCCACAGCTAGGTGTTTGTTCTGCCCTCTGAGTCTGCCTTCTCACCGTAAACAATAGGACATGGAGCCAGAAAGCAGCGAGTACACCCGAGCCCTTCCAGAGAGGGGGCGTGGTCAGACACAGCTCATTTACATATTTAAAGCTACAGACACAGAAACAGCCTGTTCTGAGCAGGTGCTGAAATAGGACCAGATCTGACGGATCAGACGGCTCGAGTGCTCTTCAGCTCGTCTTTGTTGCTCAGTGAGTCACATCAAAGAGAGAGCAGTCTGGCAGGATATGAAACTAAGCGTGCGTGCAGAGACTCTGTACCTGTAGCAGTCCCTCCCGTACGGACACGGAGTCCTGACGCCACGTCTGGACGGAGCAGAGCCGCCGTTCGACCCCACAGACTCTCCCGTCTGTCCTCCGTTCTTCAACTTCCTGTCCTCCTTCTCAGGCTGACTGCTCGGGGTCGTGACCTTCGTATCGGCTGCAGACGTCTCTCCTCCTCTGTCGTCCTCGTCCACGGTGAAGCCGTCGGACTCGTCGCTGACCTCAGGTCTGGATGTGGTCTGAACGACGGGCCGCTTTGAAGGAGCGTCCTGCGGGACAAGGACAGGAAACTATATTAATTTAAAGGATCCCTGCAGAGTTCAGACTCCTCTAACAGAAACATGAAGTGTAAATAAATGATCTGACAACAAGCCAATAACTCCACTCAACTGTTTTGGACTGAGCGCTCTCTTCATCACTACTCTTCCTCTTCCTCTTCCTCTTTGGCTGCTCCTCCCCGCCGAGCTCCGCCTCCTCCGCTGTCGAGGATTCAGCAGGTGAGGCCTTTTTGGCGGCTGCTCGTTTGGCGCCCGATGAAGCGGCTGCAGACGTTTTACTTTTCTTCACAGCTGACTGAACTAAAAAAACAAAGAAGATAATGATCAGGAAAAAATAAAGTACTCCGCCCCCCCCTAGTGTTTAAAACGAGTACTGCAGTCTAAACTCTAATCATCACAGAGAGCTGGCTCCGCCCCTCCTCTCACACAGGTCAGCATGTGGTGCACGCTGTAGCTTCAGTGTTTAGCCAGCTCTGCATGTAGAGACACTGTAGCTTCAGTGTTTAGCCAGCTCTGCATGTGGTGGACACTGTAGCTTCAGTGTTTAGCCAGCTCTGCATGTGGTGGACACTGTAGCTTCAGTGTTTAGCCAGCTCTGCATGTGGTGGACACTGTAGCTTCAGTGTTTAGCCAGCTCTGCATGTGGTGGACACTGTAGCTTCAGTGTTTAGCCAGCTCTGCATGTGGTGGACACTGTAGCTTCAGTGTTTAGCCAGCTCTGCATGTGGTGGACGCTGTAGCTTCAGTGTTTAGCCAGCTCTGCATGTAGAGACACTGTAGCTTCAGTGTTTAGCCAGCTCTACATGTGGTGGACACTGTAGCTTCAGTGTTTAGCCAGCTCTGCATGTGGTGGACACTGTAGCTTCAGTGTTTAGCCAGCTCTGCACGGGTTACTACCTTCTCTGGTCCAAACAAGTCCAGACCCTTCAGGACCAGAATCTAAAGTCAGAAGGAGGAGCACGTGGTACCTTTCGGGCTGGAAGAAGAAGCTGCAGCCGCCATCATCCACGCAGGGAGAACTCTCCTCCTGTGTTTGGGGTCAGACTTCCTGTCTGTGTGGGGAGGCGACTGCAAACAAACAGATCCGTCCAGGATTCAGATCCTGGTCAAGAACTTGGACTTCGTTGGGTTTCTTATGTCTTCACGTGTTCTCGGTCTAACGTTTAATCGTACGGGTTTAAAGTTTGCAAACCTTGGTCACACTCGTGGTCGGATCTTCAGCTTCCTGCTGGTTGGACGGAGCGGCTGCCTCGGTCTCCTCCTGAGGCGGAGTCAGATCTCTGTCCTGACCAATAGGAGGAGGAGGAGGAGGAGGAGCCTCCACGTCTGGCTGAGGAGAAACTGGACGTTCCTCTTCTTCTTCAAACATCTGGCTGTTTCTGACGGGAGAGATATTTGACTTTGAGAGTAAAGTTGGGGGAAACAGTTTGTTACCATGACAACAGAGTCAAACATATATCAGAGGATATCAGAGGAGCCATGCAGCTTCCTGCTTCCTGCTCTCCTTCAAAATAAGACTCTAATAAGAGCTCTAAAATAATCCTTAATTCATCTGACAGACGGAGACAAAATCAGCAGTTTTACTGCTTTATAAGGTCAACATGAACGTCTTTGTTCACATGTTCAGGTGAAGACGTCGTCCTCTCTGCTCGTCACTCTCAGATCAAAGATGAACTCAGAGCCCGCTGAGCCCCCGCACCGCCTGCTGCTCTGAAGATCAAAGACGACGGCGTGCAGCCTCTTGTGTCTGATTATTCTCAGAGTGTTTTTTAAAGACGGAGGAGGAGCGCTCTTACCTGGGAGTGCGCTCTTCGTCCTCGCCGCCCACGGCCACCACCTCGTAGGTGAACTGCCCGGGCAGCAGAGAGAAGAGCTCGCCATGACGGAGAGCGTACCACGAGTCCTTCTGCAGAGGTCGAGGGTCGTCGGCCGGCGACGACTGCACGAAGCACGGGTTCACGTGAGTCTGAAAAAGAAAACGATGATGCTGAAAACAGGAAGCTCCGGGAGGAGCGAGGGACGACATGAGGTCGGATTTGAACCCGCGGCCTCCGTACATCGGGCGCACGCCACAACCAGGAGGCAGGACGCCACCAAGCGATCCAGTTCAGCCCGGTTCTGTTTTCAGAACGGGACAATAACCGGTCCTAAAGGGGCGGAGCTAGACACACTGCAGTCTTCTGATTGGTCAAAAGAATCGTCACCTTTCGCGCGATAGCGGTAAAACAAACACAACACGCCATGGAGAATCATTTCAGGAAACACATAGCTCCGCCCCCCCTCCCCTTCCATGGACCAGCAGTCCAAACGGGAGGCTCTGGAGGCGTCAGACTGAACGCCGTGCGTGCGTGCGTGCGGCGCCCCCAGCGGGGAGTCAGCCTGACTCCTCACAGGGGACGGTTCTCCCACCTCCGTCTCCATGGAAACAACTTCAGCTTGCGTTTCTCTGCGGCTCTGTAGTCAACGCTGTGACCTCGGAGCCGCCGCCGCCGCGGGCTGCCACGTAGATCAGACTGACTTATGATCACATGATGAGTATTGGAAACATGTCCATGTGGTCACGACTTCACGCCGAGCGTGATCGATGTCTTCAGCTCCCCCCCCCCGAGGACAGATCACTTTAAGGGTCACACGGGTCGATGAAGGCCCGCCGCCATCTTTTATCTGATGTCATTCCCCAACCCTTCTCCTGATTGGTCCTTTCAAAGTAATTCAGTTTATTCAGGAAGGAGATGAAAGACACACGGACCCCTATCTACAGAGAGACTGAAGGGACAAAATAAATACAGAGACACACTGAGGACCACTATCTACAGAGAGACTGAAGGGACAAAATAAATACAGAGACACTGAGGACCACTATCTACAGAGAGACTGAGGACCACTATCTACAGAGAGACTGAAGGGACAAAATAAATACAGAGAGACACTGAGGACCACTATCTACAGAGAGACTGAAGGGACAAAATAAATACAGAGACACACTGAGGACCACTATCTACAGAGAGACTGAAGGGACAAAATAAATACAGAGAGACACTGAGGACCACTATCTACAGAGAGACTGAAGGGACAAAATAAATACAGAGACACACTGAGGACCACTATCTACAGGGAGACTGAAGGGACAAAATAAATACAGAGACACTGAGGACCACTATCTACAGAGAGACTGAAGGGACAAAATAAATACAGAGACACACTGAGGACCACTATCTACAGAGAGACTGAAGGGACAAAATAAATACAGAGAGACTGAGGACCACTATCTACAGAGAGACTGAAGGGACAAAATAAATACAGAGACACTGAGGACCACTATCTACAGAGAGACTGAAGGGACAAAATAAATACAGAGAGACACTGAGGACCACTATCTACAGAGAGACTGAAGGGACAAAATAAATACAGAGACACACTGAGGACCACTATCTACAGAGAGACTGAAGGGACAAAATAAATACAGACACACTGAGGACCACTATCTACAGAGAGACTGAAGGGACAAAATAAATACAGAGACACACTGAGGACCACTATCTACAGGGAGACTGAAGGGACAAAATAAATACAGAGACACTGAGGACCACTATCTACAGAGAGACTGAAGGGACAAAATAAATACAGAGACACACTGAGGACCACTATCTACAGAGAGACTGAAGGGACAAAATAAATACAGAGAGACTGAGGACCACTATCTACAGAGAGACTGAAGGGACAACATAAATACAGAGACACACTGAGGACCACTATCTACAGAGAGACTGAAGGGACAAAATAAATACAGAGACACACTGAGGACCACTATCTACAGAGAGACTGAGGACCACTATCTACAGAGAGACTGAAGGGACAAAATAAATACAGAGACACACTGAGGACCACTATCTACAGAGAGACTGAAGGGACAAAATAAATACAGAGACACTGAGGACCACTATCTACAGAGAGACTGAAGGGACAACATAAATACAGAGAGACACTGAGGACCACTATCTACAGAGAGACTGAAGGGACAAAATAAATACAGAGAGACACTGAGGACCACTATCTACAGAGAGACTGAAGGGACAACATAAATACGGTGAGGACATACTGGTTTGAGGCGCAGCTGTCCCCTCAGGTTCTCCAGCAGCGCGTGGTTTCTGGACACTCTCCGGTCGCTGACCTGAGCACACAGGAAGAACAGAAACAGGAAGTGAGATTCAGCAGTGTGACAGACGTCTGATGACGCCGACCGGACGCCAGATCCAAGGTCAATCCATCAGGATGAAGAGTGAGGACAAACGAGACGGACACTTAAAGCTCCTCCCCCTTCTCCTGACTGAAGTCCAAACCTGGACCCCGTGCAGAGCTCCCTCTCTGCTGTGAGTTACACATCAAGCTGTTTGGCGCCCCCTGCTGACTCGTCCTTTAAGACTCTGAGCTCTAAAAGCTGTGAACGTTCAAACAGGAACTGTAGACTGTAAGGAAGCGCAGGGTTGATGGTTCAAGTCCCGGTGCAGACCCAAAAAATATGGAAGTTATTCTGGTAGCTGAAAAGGGGCAAGGAGACTTCTGAGTACTGCCGAGAGGCCCATGAGCAAGACACAGAAACCCAAAACTGATGTGCTCCGTGTGTAGCAGCCACAGGTTTGTGTGTGTGTGTGTGTGTGTGTGTGTGTGTGTGTGTGTGTGTGTGTGTGTGTGTGTGTGTGTGTGAAGCATGAACACATGTTCCCTCAGGGATCATCGAAGGACTTCAAAATAAAACAGAAGTTAGCTCCAAGTTCAGATAATGACGCTGTTTACTGACAAAGTATTTAAACACAGCTCTCACACTTACACATTATGGAGGGTCTGAAATTTACATTTCCACTACGAGAAAAAGAATTAAAAAAAATCAGGAAATGACATTGTATGATTTTTTTTTATTATTTATTTAAGTTTATTATTTATATATTTTTATTTTATTTATTTATTGTATATATTTAAATCATTATTCATAAATGTATACATATTTTAAACATATATTTACATATATATTTTTTTATTTAAGTTTTAAGTTGATCTATTTATTCTGATGTTTTGCTTCCTGATTGATCAGCAGATTAAAATGTGATAAAGCCTCTTTAAACATGTTTATGGTCCAGGTTACATCAGTCAGTCATGAAAAGATGTCAACATTAATAATATCAGATTATATTAATAATATTATATTATATTAATAATATCAGATTATATTAATAATATCAGATTATATTAATATTAGATGATATTAATAATATTAGATGATATTAATAATATTAGATGATATTAATAATATTAGATGATATTAATAATATTAGATGATATTAATATCAGGCTGAAGTGATGGATGGACTCACTCCCAGCAGAGGACCCCGGCCCAGCTGCGTCTCCCCCGGCGGCACGTGGATCGGACCCCCGCCGTCCACCGGGACCAGGTCGAAGCGGGACATGTGTAGACCTGAACCCCGGAGTCTCTGGAGGTCATGACGTCAAACAAAACAAAAGAGCTTCAAGTTGAGTAAAGTCTTTTATTCTTCTTTCTAACTGTGTTTCATTGAGCTGATAAAGACTTTGTCTCTGCCTACCTGCTCAGGTGACCAACAGGATTATAAAGAGTCACTCAGTTTGTGCGTTTTAATGGACAAGTCTGGGCAACTTCACATGTCCACCGAAGACACTCCAAAACTTCCGGGATGCAAGAGGCGCATGCGCAGTACTTAGGAGGCGCTCGAGATTTAAAAAATAACAAGAATGTTTTTTTTTTAATGTGTCTCTGAAGATTCCCGGTTCACTATCAGAGGAAGAAGAAGTCACACTTTAATACATCATCATACATTTAATATAATTATTAATTATTATTTAAACCCGGTTTAAAAACTAAAAGGGCATTATTATAATAAAATGCAATAAATGACTCTGACGTCAGCAACATCTACGTAAAGCTTTAAAGTAACGACGTAAACAAAGAGTTAAATGTGTTTGATTTGTGATCTGAAGATAAAACTGGAACGTTGTTTCGAAAAAAAACATTTTATTTTGAAAAACATTTGTTTTTTCCGTTTCCTACGCTGTTCACGCATGCGCACTTGGTTAAAAAAACACAGTGACGTGACGTGTGTGTAAACAGCCGTTTGGACCTTTAAAGAGTCAGCTGTCCTCCGGACACGGAGCGAGCACCCTGCCGGTGAGAAACACACTTTAAACCTTCAAATTAAACTGGTTTTATTTACATGTGTTTGATGGTTGAACTGGGAGACAGATTCTGTCACGTGACTTCTTATTTGAGCCGAAAAATACAAAACTCAGGAGGGTTCTCCTTCGTTATCCGTGCAGCCTGACGGTGAGGTCACGTGACCGTGTTAACGCGACTGTTACACTTGAATGCACCAATCAGAGCCAATCAGAAGGCTCGTGTTGTGTTTGTTGATGTGTCTGCAGACTTCCAGCCTGACACGAAGGGGTTAATAAGTCTCAGCACTGTCAAAACAATGATCAGCTCCAGATATTAGATTCACGTTATTATCTGAAGTAGTCCTGGATCCTGGATCCGCAGGGTCAGACCCAGTCCGAGGGTTCTGGTGCTGCTCCGGTCTCAGACTGGACGGACTCTGGATTCAGACCACCAGCTGTGTTTCACGTCATCAATAAATCACTTCCGTCATAGTTAGATGTTTCTCTCCTGGTTCTGACACGCCCCCCTGCACACAAGGTAGTTCTGGTCCTGGTCTTGACTTGGTCTCACACCAGACGGGGGGAGGTCTTGGTCTCGTTTGAGATGAAGGCCGGGCAGCATAACTTTAATCAAGTCCAGCTCATGAACCCTGTCGTCTGTCTTTACAGTTATTATGCCGCGTGACTCGACGAGGACCTCGCCGCTGTGCTTCCTCTGCGAGAAGAGACGCGCCGCCGCCGCCGCCACGGCCACGCCTCCTCCACAGGACTTTGCCGAAACGCTGCCGACGGAGATGAGCGTGAAGATCTTCGGCGAGCTGGACGCGGAGAGTCTGTGCAGCGCCTCGCGGACCTGCAAGCGGTGGCACGACATCATCGAAGAGAGCGAGCAGCTGTGGAGGACGCAGTGTCTCCTGGTCCGAGCCGTCTGTCAGAGGGAGGTGGACGGCGACCGCACGGACGGACTCTCCTGGAAGGTACGTGACCCGACCTCTCATCATCACTCATGGCGACGGGTCGGTGGCGTTGAATCTGTCTGTGACGGCGTCCCGCCCCCCCGTGCAGGTCACTCTGGTGAGGAACTACACGCGCAGCTGTGTGAAGAGAGACTGGCTGACAGGACGCTACAGCCACGTGCGCTCGCCGGACGAGCTGAGGGGCCGGACCATGACGCCGCTGGACGCCGAGACGTGGGGCGAGATCCTGCAGGCCGAGCTGGACAGATGACCAGACGCACCTGGAGACTTCTCAGACTCTAATATATGTTTTATACCTGAGTGTGAACGCTCGGGATCATTGTACATAACTGTTTTAAAGGATCATGGCGTGCTGTGACGCCTCGGCTGGAGATGCAATAAAGCACACGGATGAAAGCATGACGACAGCATGACGACACACGTGTTCATTTTAAATCAGCACTTATTAATGTTTCATGAAAAAGGATTTACAGCTGGGATGAAGTCCGACGCCATGATGGCGAGGAGGACGAAGAGGAAACACTTTAATTTGATCTTTTTTTAACTTTGAGATCATTTCAAATATTCAGTAAGTTCGTATTTATTAAAGTTAAAACATAAATAAGAATAAGATTGAATTAAAGTGATGAAAACTTTTACAGAGTTCTGAACATTTCTCCGGGTCACCTGAGAATCTTTGGACTCAGCGTGTGAAATAAATCCGTCCAGTCGTTTGTTTGTGACCACACAGAGAGAAAGGCTGCATTTTATATGTTCTCAGTTTGTGACATCACAAGTTGGATTCTGGTAAAATAAGCCCCTCCCACCCCATGGACTCCACCTCCAGAGGAGTGATGTCTACCTGTTAAACTCAGGGGGCGGGGCTTCGTCCCACCTTACCTCTCTGAGCCGCTCCTGCCCGGTGCCTCGGGTCAGCTGACCTGCGAGGTCTAAGCGAAGAGGAATGACCTCCCACTGCACATAAGCCACGCCCCCTCACTGTCCATTTTAAAAACTCATCTTAAAACCCATTTTTATTCTTTGTTTTTGAACCCAGCATGAGACTCTGTTCCTGTTTTAACCCTGTTAGTGTTTTACTCATGTTTATATGTTTGTGCTCTTCGTGTATGTTCAGCTCTTTGTCACAGCTGTTTAAAGTGCTTTATAAATAAAGTTGAGTTGAGTTTATTGCATTTAAAGAGACACACACACTAAAACAGAGCGTTCAGAGAGAGCTGGTGTCTGCAGGGTCACATGACCTCCTCTGCTGCTTCATTCATGTTTCACTGTTTGAAAAGGTGAAGGGGACATCATGTCTGTCTTTAAGACATTTCTAACTTTAGAGGGGACAAAATGTCTCCTCTAAAGTTAGAAATGTCTTAAAGAAAAAAAGATCAATAATCACCCTATGAGGGAGGATTTAGACTGTCATGTCAGATCATCAGGCCTCACCCTGCTGATGAGGATTTGTTTTTGAGAAGAAAGGTTTTTACAATTTCGCTTTTATTGTGAAAGACCCGGAAGTGCCGTGCTTTGCTGCCTGGCTCGACTCTAGCCCCTCCCCCTCCTCCTCCCTCAGCATCACCGCACCATCCTCCTCCTCCTCCCCCCAGCTCTGGACCACACACTGACCCCCCGTCGAACAGCTGAGCCCGGGCCGGATCATGGACGACGTCCCCCCGATCATCAACATCTCCATCTCCCTGAAGATCCAGCCCAACGAGGGGCCCGTCTTCTTCAAGGTGGACGGGACCCGCTTCGGCCAGAGCAGGACCATCAAGCTGCTCACGGGCTCCAAGTACAAGATCGAGGTGGTGATGAAGCCTGGAAACGTCGAGGCCACGTAAGAAGACGTCCGCTTTGATCTCTGTGTCATTTACATCAGATCTCACCTTTATTCATTCTGTGCACCGTGAAGGTAGTGACGTCATTATGAACGATGAGCACCGTTTATTTAGCGTGCATGAGTCTGTTCCGCGGCCTCCGTCCTGCAGGCCTGCAGCAGCACCCGATCCCCCCCCCCCCCCCCCCCCCCTCCCTCCTCCCCCCCCTGAATAAATCATGAACGCTAGATCATGTGTGGCGCGTCTCTGTCCCTGATGTGCATGTGGATCAGTCAGAGAGCAGGCAGGTTTATCAGGGCGGGGTCCAGCTGACAGCCTCCAAGACCACGGGGGGGGGGGGGGGGGGCTATATTAGTTAAAATAAACCTTCAAAATAGGTTAATGAAAGGGTTAAAATGAAACAAACACGGTTCAGTGAAACATGAAATAACAGTGAGATAGTGTCTGTGTGTGGTGGGCTCACCTGGAGCTGCAGTACCCAGAGTGTCCACTAGAGGCTGCTTGGATGCTCAGCTGCCGGCTGCAGAAATTCCCACTTTTAAAGTGTCCTTCCAAACCAAAGCCATCTGTTTTGTCTTCGTCTCAGCAACATGAACATCGGAGGCATCGTCTTCCCTCTGGAGCAGCAGTCCAGAGACGACGAGTCCGTGGTCTACCACGCCCAGTACGACACCGAGGGCGTCCCGCACACCAAGAGCGGCGACCGGCAGCCTGTGCAGGTCAGCATGGAGGTAAGAGCGCGTGACCTGACGCCGTTTATTCAGCTCAACGAGCAGAGTGCTGATTGTAGCTGCGTTTCCATGACGACGCTCCTCCCTCTGTGCAGTTTAAGAAGGCGGGCACGTTCGAGACGGTCTGGCAGGCCAAATACTACAACTACTACAAGAGGGAGCACTGCCAGTTCGGCAACAAGTTCACCAGCATCGACTACGAGTGCAAGCCCAACGAGACCCGGACCCTCATGTGGATCAACAAGGAGGCGTTCAACTGAGTCCGCTTGTCCCCCCGAGCGTCCCCGCCACAAACAGAGAGGACGCCAGACGCACCAGGACGACCTTCGACCATCAGCATCACAGAACAGGGACAGCCTGATCTTAAGAGGCCCGGGTCGGTGTTTGTGTTGTTTTATAATAAATAAAAAAAAAAGAGAGAGAGGACAGAAGACGTCTGCTGTGCTGGTCTTTGAGGGAGGGGGTCTATTTAGAGCTGCACTCTGCAGGGGCTTCATGGCAGCTTCAAAGGGGGGGGGGGGGCGTTTGAAATCCTGCACAGTGAGTGAAGACCGGTCTAACAGGGAGAGGAGAGGGAAAAGATCTGATCAAAGAGGGACGATTCATGTCCAAAGGGAGTCTCAGTCCATCTCTCTCTCTCTCTGTGTGTGTGGGCGATCAAACATCGAGACACGCTCCATGAAGAGTTGCAGAGTGCAGCTTTAAAAACAGGCGACTGAAAGGAACAACGGAACGTTTCATCAGATAGTTTGCTGCCTCACTCATCTACATGTTTGACTTCATCTGCACAGAAGTAGAGGAAACCTGCCCCCCTAGTGTTTAAAATGAGTACTGCAGTCTAAACTCTAACCATCACAGAGAGCTGCCCCCTAGTGTTTAAAATGAGTACTGCAGTCTAAACTCTAATCATCACAGAGCTCTGCCCCCTAGTGTTTAAAATGAGTACTGCAGTCTAAACTCTAATCATCACAGAGAGCTCCCCCCTAGTGTTTAAAATGAGTACTGCAGTCTAAACTCTAATCATCACAGAGAGCTGCCCCCTAGTGTTTAAAATGAGTACTGCAGTCTAAACTCTAATCATCACAGAGAGCTGCCCCCTAGTGTTTAAAATGAGTACTGCAGTCTAAACTCTAACCATCACAGAGAGCTGCCCCCTAGTGTTTAAAATGAGTACTGCAGTCTAAACTCTAATCATCACAGAGAGCTGCCCCCTAGTGTTTAAAATGAGTACTGCAGTCTAAACTCTAATCATCACAGAGAGCTGTCCCTAGTGTTTAAAATGAGTACTGCAGTCTAAACTCTAATCATCACAGAGAGCTGCCCCTAGTGTTTAAAATGAGTACTGCAGTCTAAACTCTAATCATCACAGAGAGCTGCCCCCTAGTGTTTAAAATGAGTACTGCAGTCTAAACTCTAATCATCACAGAGCTCTGCCCCCTAGTGTTTAAAATGAGTACTGCAGTCTAAACTCTAATCATCACAGAGAGCTGTCCCCTAGTGTTTAAAATGAGTACTGCAGTCTAAACTCTAATCATCACAGAGAGCTCCCCCCTAGTGTTTAAAATGAGTACTGCAGTCTAAACTCTAATCATCACAGAGAGCTGCCCCTAGTGTTTAAAATGAGTACTGCAGTCTAAACTCTAACCATCACAGAGAGCTGCCCCCTAGTGTTTAAAATGAGTACTGCAGTCTAAACTCTAATCATCACAGAGAGCTGCCCCTAGTGTTTAAAATGAGTACTGCAGTCTAAACTCTAATCATCACAGAGAGCTGGCTCCGCCCCCTCCTCTCACACAGGTCAGCATGTGGTGGACACTGTAGCTTCAGTGTTTAGCCAGCTTCCATCGCTGCAACACCTGTTCACCTGATAACTGCCTTCAAAGCCCCGCCTACCTTCTCTGGTCCAATCAGATCCAGAGCATTCAGGAGCAGAATCTAAAGTTAGAAGGAGGACATACTGGCTGCTCACTGATTGGTCAATTTAAGAATCAGTCTCCTCATTATTCTCCTTGTTGTCCCTGAAACGTCCCGGCTGTTCCTTTGAGCCTCCAGAGCAATATATAAGACCTGTGGACGCAGGAAGTGTTTGATTGGATGTGTCCGCTGTGTGCATAATGATGACGTGACTGTGAGAGAGACTGTGGACATCTTTGTTGTAGTTCTTTATCGTGTTAATTTAAGGAAACCTTCAACGCAGGATCACAGAGAGGGAGCGGCTTCAGCTCTCTTTATTGTTGTCGTCTTTAAGGCAGTGAACACACAGTTCAGAAAACTCCACTTCCTGTTTGTAGCTCCGAGACAACCATCACTTCAGCAACGTTTCAAACGGCCGCCGCCGCCCGTCGTTCATCCACAGAGAAGAAGAGCCGGTGTGTTTGTCTGGACTATTTTCAGCAGCGGATGAATCCTCAGCGAGTGCTTGAGCGAGGGTTCGGAGCAGCAGGAGGATGATTCAGACGTTCGTGTGTTTTCATTCTGCATTCAACTAAATAAGGAATATAACCGGACTGCTCCTTTAAGCTCTCAAACATCTTCAGCCCTTTTTCTTTCTTTACTCGTCTTTGGAGCTGCAGCTGCTCTCTCTCTCTCTGTGCACGGCCAGTTTTTCATTTTTGCCAAATGTATAATCTGTTAAACCGTCGCTGTTTTGTTTATGTATTGAAATAAAGAGTGTTGAGTGTCTTTGTGAAGAATACAGAATGTTACAGAAGAAGTTACATTTCACAGAACCCTCAAGTCCCAAAAACTCATAAAAAGACGAAAACAAGATACCTGGACAACATGATCATCAAACTTCAGTGACGCAGTAAGAAGACTTGATATAAGTAAGCAGTTACCTCTGGTGTTAAAAAATGAAGCAGTGTTACATCCTGCAGTACCCGGAGTGTCCACTAGAGGCTGGCTGCAGTACCTGGAGTGTCCACTAGAGGCTGGCTGCAGTACCTGGAGTGTCCACTAGAGGCTGGCTGCAGTTCCTGGAGTGTCCACTAGAGGCTGGCTGCAGTTCCTGGAGTGTCCACTAGAGGCTGGCTGCAGTACCTGGAGTGTCCACTAGAGGCTGGCTGCAGTTCCTGGAGTGTCCACTAGAGGCTGGCTGCAGTTCCTGGAGTGTCCACTAGAGGCTGGCTGCAGTTCCTGGAGTGTCCACTAGAGGCTGGCTGCAGTACCTGGAGTGTCCACTAGAGGCTGGCTGCAGCAGCACAGGAAGTCACATACACACCCATTCAAACAGCCTGTTTTTACAGCAGACATGAACATGTTTACAGCCTGCTTCAAAAAACCAAATAGGTGTGATTAGCTCATGTCTCCATCCACACACACTGTACGGGGGGAATGTTTTGATGACTCAGCAGTTTTGATTGGATGAAGGATCAGAGTTATTCACAATAAGGCGTGTAGCTGAGCTGATTGACAGGTGGGCGCCGTGTAGCGGTTTGTCAGGAGGCTTAAAACCCGCCTCAGCTCTCAGCCTGTCGTTAGCTTGACTCAAAGTTAGCCTGAGACAGCATTTCCAGCACGGAGACCGCCATCCATGGGACTCCAGCGCCCCCTGCAGGGACACACGGGGGACTCCAGCGCCCCCTGCAGGAACACAAGGGGGACTCCAGCTCCCCCTGCAGGAACACACGGGGGACTCCAGCTCCCCCTGCAGGAACACACGGGGACTCCAGCTCCCCCTGCAGGAACACAAGGGGGACTCCAGCGCCCCCTGTAGGGACACACGGGGGACTCCAGCGCCCCCTGCAGGAACACAAGGGGGACTCCAGCGCCCCCTGCAGGAACACAAGGGGGACTCCAGCGGTGGACAGGAAAGTGAGAGAGAGAGTGAAATGATAAATGAAAGGAGCCACAGATCGGACTTGAACCCGGGCTGTCCACTTTCAGGTCATTTGTCTCTGTACATGGGCCAGAACCGAACTGCTAGCACATGTCCCCCCACGATCCAATCCAATCCAACTTTATTTAATGAAGCACTTTAAAACAACCATAGCTGACCAAAGTGCTGTACAATAAATTAACAAAAAGAGAAAAAGGCATAATACGCAATAATTTAAAAGACATAAAAACGCGGTGTAAGTGAATCTTCAAGGAAATTAAGAAAAATATATTCAAATGAAAAAAAAAAAAAAAAAAAAAAAAATATATATATATATATATATATGTGTGTGTGTATATATATATATATGTATGTGTATATATATGTATATATATATATATATATGTATGTGTGTGTGTATATATATATATATATATATATGCATGTTTTGGTCAGGAAAGGGGCTCGTGCCGCACTGCTAACATGGGGATGAAGGTTTGTTTTGATTGGTGATCTTTGAGGCCTCCCCTCAGCTGCGACGAGCCTCCGAGATGGAGAGAAAACCTGTTTGTGCTGCACTATCCTTCTTGCAAAGATAGTTTGTTTTTCATGTCATGTATCACTCTGATGCAAAAATAAAAAACCATCTCGGGACCTCGTCACCTCAAGTTATTGTCTTTGATCTGTTATCTACAAGTGTGTTTGATGTAGCTCACTCTTTGCCTGTGTTGTAATTTATTTATTTACAATGTTTTTTTTATTTGTTTGTCTTTTATTATTTTTCAGTGGGGCCACTTATTGCACTCATTTCACTGTCTGAAAGTTATTTATTTATGTTCCACCAAGTGGTCCTCTTTGGTGTGGTCCAGTGGAATTAAGTGTGTACCGAGCAGAACCGAACTGAACTGGCCCGTTTAGTGGAAATAGGGTTTTAGTTTGTATTGGGAACATTCTGCGAGTGTCCAATATTCATGAAGAAATAAACATAATAATACACAGGAATACCTGTTCTCAATCTGTAAGGTTAAAGCTATGGGTTAAGGATAAAAACAATTTGAGTGGGACATGAGCGTGAACATATATTGATACATCCTGGTGCTTAAATCTAAAGGCCTCGCGTGTGGTTCGGAGTGAGAGTGAGTCCTCTTGTTAATAGACGATCTTCGGTTTGCACCTTCCACCCCTCCTCTCTCTCTCTCCCTCTCTCTCTCTCTCTCCCCCCTCTGCGGCTCTCTCTCTCTCTCTCTCTGCTGGCGCTGCAGTGAATCTCTCCCCCGCTGCTGTCACAAACCGTGAAGTCAGACAGCCGGTGGTCCCTTCCTGACCGTTAAAAGTCACAAATCCCGTTTAAACGTCGCCGTTATCTCACCGTGTCGGCCCGTTAACGGACCCGTGCGTTTCTCTCCCGGCAGCTGAACACCCCACGGCGGCAAAATGGTAAGAAAAACCTGCCTTTGATTCATTTATTTATTTTTTTTAATGATATTGTCAAACCTCATTTTGTGAGAAAAAAAACCCAGCTTCTCCTTCGACTGCACTGTTAGCCTGATGCTAACCTGCTCGCGCTGCTAGCCACCATTGCTAGCACAGCGCTGACATACGAAAAAAAAACAACACGTAACGTTTGTGTCAGTTAGTTTATTATTACGACATTTAAGGTTTATTTACGACGCACACGCTGTTATACTTGAACACATGCAGTGATAAAGATGTCTGGAGTGACAGAATGAGCCTTACAGCTAGCTTCACAGGGTAGTATTAAGGCTTTGCTAACGTGCTAGCTGTTGGTGCGTCAAGTGCGCAACAACGAACAGCGTAAGTGACGTAACAATCCTACAAAATAAAAGCACGTTAACGCTTTAAAAATACTACTCTACATTAACTATACATTTTGTTTATCAAATGATCGATTTAAATGATTAATCAGCTATTTTATATATGTAATGTGTCTTAAAATGGGTCAGTAATATGAATTGTGATACTTAAACAAAAATAATGAGTTAATATTTGCCATAAGTCTCATTCCAAAGATCATCAATACTGAAATAACTTCCCCATCAAAGTACATATTTTAATTTTGACTGATAAACAAGGACAAGGAGCTTTCAGTCTGTCTCGTTACAGCCGTGATGCCCTGTGATTAAATTGACATTAGGAAGAATATCTAATGGATTACAGATCACTGATGTGATCTTACTATGAAAGGCGACCTGCTGCTCTGTGGGAGAGAGAGGGAGACACCTTTTCAAACATATTTCTGATCCGTGAGCTAATCAACACTAAATGCACCTTTAAATGAAGCCTTGGTTTTTATTTGTCCAAAGTGCAGCAACACCAGGCTGGTAAAAGGGGCGGGGCCTAAAAGTGGGACGGGCTTTTATTCCAAGTTTTGTGACCGTTTTAAATGAGTTAGTTTCTGGTATTTTAAGCTTTAGGGTCAAAGTAAGAACTAAAGATGTGAAGTGTCTTTAAAGTGTTGGTACTTTTTCACATCATGGATCCTCGTAGTACCAGAGATTATATCAATTTAGTACATGTGGTATCGATGTAGCGCACATTTGTTTGCAGACACAATCTAAGTGTTAGCATCTTATCATCATATCCACTGTGTACTTTGTTTGAGATGATCGCTTGGCTGGAGTGCTGCTGCCTCGGTGCAGAAAGTCAGATTCCTGTCTGCTAGAAACCAGACAAACCTGAATCTAAAACATGAAGAAAAGCAGCAAAGCTTTGTTTCTTTCTGCTGGTTTGAGATCGAATGGCTGATTTAATTTTCATCACTTTACTGTTTGTGTTTGTGTTTCTAATGATGAGCCTGTTACTGTTGTCTTTTTAAGAAGTGTACCTGAACAAGCTGGTGTTTTTATCTGGGTCAGGTTAGTGTGCTTTTTGGATCTTATTCCATGAACACAATCTGTGTGAGTTTGCCTGCTTTTGACCGTTTTATTTTGAAAATACTGACCGGAAGTGCTACTCTGTTTAATGTTAGAAATGCTCGATGTCCGTGTGAGGTCGGTGTTATTGAATCAAAGATTTTTTTCAGAGTACCTTTCGATGTGTGTTTTTTTTTTTTAAAGCCGCCCTACTTTTAGATGGTCGTCGTTTTTTAAATCCTTTCAAAATAAAGCTTCATTATTGGGCCGATTGATCTAAAAATAAGAGCTAGGAGGAGCTAAGAGCTATCACAGGCCACACAACGACATCAGTAAAGCATCGATGCTGTGTAGGAGTTCAGAATCACCTTTCTACCTCACATGGATCATTTCTACACCGGATCCTGGTTCTGATGGTATCCTGGATCTGCTGCTCATACCCCTGCAGACATCTGGGCTTATGGTTTAGCATCTTATTAGTGAAGTGGGTGTACGTCCCAGATGTGCTGGTGTGGTAGGGCTGGGTGTTTAGAGTCCTGAGCCGGTCCATCACAGGATCCACTTCACCTGCTGGTCTTTATGGTAGAACAGCAGAGGCGTATGAAGGATGCTCCGAGCAGAACTCAAACACACAGCGGCCCTATCTGACATCATTTACACGTTGATACTCCGTGTTTACAGTGACGCCACCTACTGGCAGAGACAGTCAGTGTGACGTGTTTCACTCGTTTACCATCACATGACCTTTTTACTCTGAACTTTATCTCAGTTAGTTTTCTTACATGTTGAACCTGCAGTGTTTCCTCAGTGATGGATTCATGGTTCATTAATGGTTTGATTTGTTTCCGTGTAAAGCACGTTGTGATGCATCGTTGTATGAAAAGTGCTTTACAAATAAAGTTTGATTGATTCAAATGTACACCACGTGCTTTGACTTCCTGTTGTGACAGTTCACAACAGTTTTGACTGCTCTCGTGTTTAGTGCTCATAAAATCTCCTTCGATTCAAACAAACAGTCAGCCAATCACAACGTGCTACATCACCTCACAAACAGTCAGCCAATCACAACGTGCTACATCACCTCACAAACAGTCAGCCAATCACAACGTGCTACATCACCTCACAAACAGTCAGCCAATCACAACGTGCTACATCACCTCACAAACAGTCAGCCAATCACAACGTGCTACATCACCTCACAAACAGTCAGCCAATCACAACGTGCTACATCACCTCACAAACAGTCAGCCAATCACAACGTGCTACATCACCTCACAAACAGTCAGCCAATCACGACGTGCTACATCACCTCACAGACGGACAGTCGATCACGTCGAGGAGATGGCACCACGCGGCACGTCCTGTATCCTGTTCATCAGCGCAGGGCAGAAGAATTATTAGTGTGTGTGTGTGTGTGTGTGTGTGTGTGTGTGTGTGTGTGTGTGTGTGTGTGTGTGTGTGTGTGTGTGTGTGTGTGTGTGTGTGTGTGTGTGTGTGTGTGTGTGTGTGTGTGTGTGTGTGTGTGTGTGTGTGTGTGTTGCAACAAATAAACAAAGCTACCAATCCCTGGCTCGTCTTAAGCTCTGACCTTTCATCCAATTATGGCTCAACTTGTCACTCCAGAAAAAGACGTGACATGTTGTGAGGTGTCGACGCGGTCCAGACTCGGACCTGAACATGCATCGACACTTTTACACAGAAACATCAAACTTCTGTCTTTGCTCGTCTGTAAACTTAGGCCCCGCCTCTCTGCGTCCAAACCTTTATTAGGATGTCAAGAGATAAGACGTTTGGCGAGCTGCTTCTACTCCTCATGTTGTCGGGCTGTCACCAGGTTCTGTCGGGTCATTTTCTCTTATTTTGGATTAGCTTGGCGTGTTACTTATTGACGGCGTGCACTCAAACAATGCATGTAAACATAAACATTAGATTATAGGGATCAAAGGGGCGTGCCTGCGGTTGCCACGGTGATTCAGAAGCTGCCTGTCCCATCGTGGAGGTAAAGTCAGCCACAGTCTTCTCTGGTTACCTGTCGATGAAGGTGATAAAAGACGGCGTGCTTCCTCATACTGCTGCCTCACCTCTCGTCTCGCCGTGTTAAAGAAGCGTGTGAAATCTGACACGCTAGTGCCGTCAGCTTCCCCCAGATTTAGTGCACAATGGGGGGGGGGGGGGGGGGGGGGGGTTTCCTCATCCCAGTGTGTGGACTCACAGCTCAACATCTCACAATGCACATGCAGGTATGGAACCGTGGATGGCTCACTGGGATGTTAAATATCCCAGTGTACCCCCCAGTGTTCTGCTGGGAGGATCGCTGCCTTGCTCCAGAGCTGCTTCCATCACGGCTACAGTAGCTGGGATGTGCTGAACCAGGATGCTAATGTGATGTAATTACTGCTATTTTTGGACAGTTGCTGTGTATGAATGCGGGGAAATAGGACAGTGGCGTTCTGTGTGTGATGAGTTCGGATGCTTTAATCGGCAGCTGAACGCTGAAGAGTTAAAATCTTAATGTGGGTTAAAATTGGAGTGATGGATCCAGGATTGTGTGGACATGAGCGAGAAAACGCCCACACTGAGCCGGCCGAATTTGGAAAACATCTTTTTCTCTCCTCACAGGGCCTCCACACACACACACACACACACACACACACACTCTCTGAGCTGCTGTGTTTCATCCTGAAAAGCTGCTTCTGGAAGATGCTGCGCTCGTTTAAAAATGCTGATCTCATGTAACGGAGAAGACGAGGCCGTGACGAACACGTGGTGGAGCGAACGTGACGAGATGGTCGAGAGCACGCTCAGTCTCAAACGTTACAGCCATCCTTCTGGATCACATGATCTCTAGAACTGGTCTCCTGGTTTACTGAGGCTATAAACCAATCGATGCACAAACAGCTGGCAGAATTCATGTTCAGGGGCGGGGCTGATGTGGCTCTCCGTTCCCTCTGTAGACATGCAAAGATTTCTAATCTCATTAACAGAAAACTTTGAGTGATTTCAGTTGATTATTTTAAGGCTGATAAGAGTTTCCATTGCAGCCATGTTTTCATAGGTTGACTCATTTAGCTGAAGCTTGACTGAGAGGCAGGAGAAAATGTGTTTTTAAATCACTCTATAGCTTTACTTTTATTCTCCACCGCGACGGCTAAGTTGAGCTAATTCACTGACGGGTGACGGGTGCTAATTCCCAACCCTGAGCGTCTCTGCTGGACACTCTGGATGCAGATAATGCTCTTAAATCCATGTAGCGCCCCCTGCTGGTGAAAGAGAACTGCTAGTTTAATACGTCTGTGTTTATAGCAGAGATAAATGAAACGATCTCGACTGTGTGTGGATACGCTAATCTGGATGAATCGGTCGGGCTCTTCCTGTAGCAGCTGATCAGTGTGTTGAGCAGAGGACTGACCGGGGAGGATTCTTCATCATGATGAGGATCACTGTTTGTCCGGCTCATAGCGTCCGTGTGGCCCACCAATCAGGATCTTTACGACACAGGTTCAAGACCAATCTGGGTCTTCCCTGAGGATTGAAGTGAAGTCCTGAAGGTGTCGCTGTGGGTGGGATTAAAGCCAGGACTGACTGCTGGATGTGTTTTCATCTCGTGTATTTAACGGGCAGCGATGCAGCTCGGGTGTGATTGACAGGCTCAACGTTAACGCAGAATAATCGAGCCCTCGTATCGTCTTAGCTGCTCCAACACTAATTATGACACCTTGCTTTGCTGTCCGGGTGAAAAGTGCAGGGTCACTCCTGCTTCATAAAGCTGTATAGCAACATGTAAGGGCTTTAATGCGTTTGTGTAATTAAGGAAAGCACTCTGGATCAGATTGTTGTTTTTGCAGCAGGAGTTTCATGCTGGCTGGTAGATGATGGATGTGGGTAAGCCATCCACTGAGCGCACAGACGGAGGCGGAGAGGGTGTAGAGGCTGCAGCACAAGTGAGGCAGAAATAAAACAGAGCCTGAATCGAAGCACTACAGAGGAGTTAGCTTCTCCGCTCACCAACACAGAAACAGGAAGAGAAAACCTGATGGTGCAATGATCGTTCTGTTTGATCGTCCCAATATAGTCTGAGAGATTACGTTCATGTGTGTGCGGAGAAATCACTCCCATGATTCCCCGCCAGCCTCAGCTTTTTCTTGTTTTGATTGTTTTGCCCCCTGGTGGTTGAAAACCGTATGTGTAATCCTCTCCTGCACAAACAAGCCTGACTTACACAATATAAAGAAGCTAGCTCTGTCTGAAGTCAGTTTCTCCAGCCAGCAGTGTCGGGCGTCACGCTGTGGATGACATGATGTGCTTCACGTTGTGTAAGGCGTTTTGAATCTCACACATTAGCCATCAACGGCTCTGAAGAGTTAATGTGGCCCTCGTCACCAGCCGAGGAGGAAAGCTGCGGCCTCGTTCGAGCAGCCCCGTTCAATTTCTGCAAGTCCTCCAGAGATGGGACGAGGCAAATCAAGGCGGCGTGTTGACCTCGTTTTCAGAGTCCAGATCATTCTGTCGCTCATGCATAATGAAGAAACGCCAACGATTAGCCAAGAACGAGACACTGACAAGTTCTCTTCATAGAAGTCTATAAACACACGTCTAATGGGTTTCTGTCAGACGTCTCATCACATTAAATAAACATCTTGTATACATGTGAGAGCTCTTCTCTGTTCTCTACAGAAACTCTTTGATTTTTCCTGTTTGTGTCTTTTTAAAATGCATTTCTAAATCTGGATGTTTGTTTTTAACGTCAGTGTTTCTCTTGTTTCAGGGAAATGAAGCCAGTTATGCTCTGGACATGTGCTCGCACTGTAAGTACCCATCAATGTCCTTTTTCCTCTTCCTCTTTCCTCTCTGTGGTTCAACACTTTTATTAGACAAATATCTGTGAAATAAATATCTATAAGATCTCTGTGAGGAGGGAAATTAGGCCTAGAATGATCCGGCACAGCAGGAGACCTGAGGGAAGACAGGAGGGTCTAACCCTAACCCTAACCCAGGAGGAGGTGTTAGGGGACTTCATAAAGGACTTAGTGAAAGGTGTTAGACTTCATAAAGGACTTAGTGAAAAGTGTTAGGAGACTTTATAAAGGACTTAGGAAAAGGCGATTGCGATGTTTTGACAATCCGACTGCACGTTCACTCGGTGATGTCATAATTATGTGACGCTGCGGAGGTTAGAGAGTCTGTCTACAGTCTGAACTACAGTTTACAGAAAGTGAAGTTTATAAAAAGCTGATGTAAAAATGTTTGATCCTTCTTACAGGTGAAATAATCCTAAAAACCACGTGGTGTGAAGAACAATAAAAGGTTTTATTAGACACCAGGAAACTTCACTGTGATGGTTTTATAACATGTTCACAGTTTAACTCTGGATAGTTTAAAGTTAAAGTAAATTATTACAGAGATAACTTCTATGATCTTTACTTTTAGGTTTTATTGGCCTGTTACAATTTATCATATTAAATCATCAAATAACATCAAATCATCTCCACAAACATGATACAAGAATGTATAAAAGCACACACACACACACACACACACACACACACACACACACACACACACAATAAAAAGAAATGAAATAAACACAAAGGCTGTAAATAATAATAAATCAAATCAATATGCAGATTGTCTCCACATGTCTCCTCTCACAGATCCTTAGTTTTCCTGAACGCTCCGATACGGGTCGGACGAGCGAGTCACTTTAAAAGTTGCTGCCGCAATGAATTGTGGGTCGGCACTTTCTTATCTCCTTTCATAAAGGATGCTCCAGTGTTTCCTAAAGGAGGTTATAAAGGAAGCATTGAGCCTCTTTTCCTTCACTTTAAGAGAATTCAAGTGGCCGCCACCTGACTGCTTCCAGGGTTAAAGGAAACAATGTGAGTGAAAGTGGACAGGAGGGACAATCTGTACGCACCCCGTCTTTTATATCAGGCCTGACGAAGGCCATTAAACCAAAGCGTGTCTGCCTCATTTATTATTCATACTGCAAGTGTTGCTGGGACTTTTTGACCTCTTACCTGGGTAGTTGGTGAAGTCGTGTGTCTCTGCTTCTTCAGTGCTCTGCTAGTCTGAGATGCACTCACACGATCATCACCACATCAGCATTATCCACACGGAAACGTTGATTTGATTTCTGGAAGTCACTTGTGACTGCCCACTATACCCGAGACCAGAGTGCTCTGAGCCCGAGAAAAGACCGGGACGTTTAAGAATCCAGAACGAGTCAAGACCAAGACCAGGGCAGGACAAGGTCGGAAAATAGCAATGGCGGTCTTGACCGCTGTTTATTTAAAACAATCTGGAGACCAAGACAAGACCAAGTATGGACGCTTTCGATTCTGTGAGACCGACCACAATGGTCTCAAGACCGGTCTTTAAACCAGAACTGATCCTGAATACTTCAACACCACCGTGCACTGATGGAAGGGATCATCTGGGGAATACTTCAGACGTCTTTGTGCTGAGTTTGCAGCGTGATGATTGGCCCTTGGTGGATGCAAACATCACCACATGCTGCACCTTCTCCCCGTTGGCCTCTAATGCAGACTCCCGACACTCTTCAGCTCAAAATGCCTCATCGCTCTGCAAAGGTCAGCGTCAGGGCTGCTGGGAAAACCTCGTTTATATTTAGTCCAAGTAATATCCCATTTTTAATTAGCTGGTTGCCTTTCTCTCACTGCCACCCCCTCTTCCACCTCCTGAGAGAACAACTTGCTGCTTAATAAGAAAATAATGACTCTAAGTTCTGGACCTAATTGCTCAATAGCGCCCCCCTCAGGAAGACGGCAGAGGAAGCTGAGCTCAGGTGTCAAAGTGATGTCATTAATGAACCCTATTTTTGTGACCCAGTTGGTTCCCACTGGGGGTTTTGACTTTGGGGTGATAAGAAGTCCAACCAGCAGCTCTCGGCAAACCTCCCCAGTGTGTAATTAGAGAGGTGTTGGGTTTACCCACCTTGTTTTGTGGAGGCGTGAGTTAGCAGAAGTCAGTCTGGCTGGCTCACCTGATTGTGCTGCATTTCCCAAAACAACTGTCAGACTTCAAGGATGTTTTATTTATTTATTCTTTATTTATCCCTGTGGGACAACTCAAAGACACAGAAGCAACAAGCGGTCGACCACAAGAGCAGTGACTGGATACGGGTCATACACCCCCGACCCAGCAGGGGGAGCAAGTCAGAGTTAAGTGTCTTGCCTAAGGACACATCGGATATGTTGCTCACAGTAGCCGGGGATCGAACCGTCAACCTTCCAGTTGAGACACGTGGACTCTACGAACTGAGCCCCTAAAAGCTACAGCTGCCCCTTATGTTCCAGATGCTCCTGGACTCCCCGTCCTTCTTTACTCTCAGACCATCAATGCACACGTAATCTAATATTTAAATCAGGACAGTAAATGTGTCAGATTACAGCCACAGGCTCATTTCCACCTGTCGTCCCTCCCTAAACAAAGTTACATAAAACCACAAACAAAAGCCAACACAGAGCAACAACACATCCTTTAGTTCACAGAGACACATGTATACCAGTATAAAGACGGGCTGTTTGATTTGTCCAGAACAAACCAGTAAAAAGTGACCATCAGTGAGACGGGTCAATCAGGACTTACTCAGACCTGGTCTCCAACAACAACTGTCAAACACGTCAAACATACAGTGATGTCACTAAATAGGATGGTATGAACTCAGAGGAGAATCAATACATGAAGTCTTTGATTATTTCACTGCGACAGGACAGATGATCAGAGGGGCAGAGTTTTCACCTCCTGCATTAAGTTCAGGACAGAAGAAGGGGAAGAGTTTCTCAGTGAAGGAGCAGTCTGTAAAGGAGTAGATCAGAGCTGCAGAGTCCACGTCATAAAAGGAGACCAGACCCTCCTCATAATCCACAAACACCCCCACCTTCTCAGGAGGACTCTTCAGAGACAGATGGACTGGAGAGTCAGTACAGGCTTCATACTCATTTCCATTTTCCAAACATATAGACCAAAAACCATCCTCAGGACTTGCTGTGATTCCTCCCTTCCGGTTGATGGACTCTCTGGCCACTCCTAAATACCAATCAGTCTTTCCTTTAACCTGAACCTCAAAGTAAAATCTGCCTGAAGAGAAACTCTGCTTTCCTAAAACACCAACACAAAAAGAGAATCTCTGTGGGTTGTCAGGTAGATTCTTCCTCACATCACCAAGATGAACTTGTTTCCCATCATCAGACAGGATGAGATCAGGATGAGCTGTATCAGGATCAAGAGTTACATCCACATCATACTGCTGGACTCTCTTCAGCTCAGCTTGATCCAACTTCTTCATCTCTTCACTGAGAGTCTCCTCCAGCTGAGCCACAGCTTTCCTCACAGTCCCCTCATAAAGTGGTTGACAGACATTAACCTCTGTCCAGTCTTTGGTGGGTGGAGCAGAGTTAACAGACTGGACTGTCTGGATTAGATGGAGGTGGTCTTCAGAGCGTGAGAGCTGCTGCACATCAGTGCTCCTCTTCATCAGCTCACAGATTTCCTGCTCCAGCTCTTTGATGAAAGCGTCGGCCTGTTTCTCTGTTGTTTTCAGCTTCTTTTCCATCGTGTGGATGAACTCGGCCTGGCCTCTCTCAACAGACTCCTTCAGAGCGGTGAAGACTCGAACACCTTCTGCCATCTCTCTGTCTGCATCGTCCTTCCTGAGGTCCACTGAGTGTTTGATCTCCTGAATCTTCACTCGTCTTTTCTGGATCATCTGCTGAATGTCAGCCTCTGTCTCCTGCAGCTCTGCCTTCTTTTCTTCATATTCTTCTTTCAGAGGAACAACCTCGTGTGTCTTGTGGTCTAAAACAGAGCAGAGCATGCAGACACTGGTCTGATCGGTCTTACAGAACAGCTCCAGAGGTTTATCGTGCTTGGTACACATCCTGTCCTCCAGGTTCTCCACAGGGTCGATCAGCTGGTGTCTCTTCAGACGTGGAGCTGTCAGATGAGGCTCCAGGTGAGTCTCACAGTAGGAGACCAGACAGTCTAAGCAGGACTTCAGGGCCTTCAGTTTGGTTCCAGTGCAGACTTCACAGAGGACTTCTCCTGGTTTGGACTCTTGTAGCTCTGAGCTGCTGCTGCTGGCTTCCTGCTGAGCTTTGTCTCTGAACTGACCGACCATCTCAGAGAACAAAGTGTTGACCCTCAGTTTAGGTCTTTTAGTAAAAGCTTCCTTACAGATTGGACACCTGTACTGGTCGCTGGTGTTCCAGTGTTTGGTGATGCAGGTTTTGCAGAAGTTGTGTCCACATGATGTGCTAACGGGATCATTGAACACATCCAGACAGATGGAGCAGAGAAACTGATCCTCAGACTGATGATAGTTTGCAGCAGCCATATCTACACACAGAGACAGAAAGAAGATATTATGAATTTACATGATTTACTGTTTGGAAACTGGAAAGAAGGGGTGAAGGATTGACTGATCCGAGTACATCCTTCTGTGGAGCTCTGGGTTGGTTAGAGTCACAGTATCGCTGGCCTGATTCTAAAGTTCAGACTCAGTTTGTTGTTCTCAGCGTCTGTAATCTCACAAGGCTCCAAGTTTAACCAGAGAACGTGCGAGGTTAATCGACTAAACGTTGAAACGTCTTCCTTGCTAGTCTGCACCAGAATTCTGAGTCGCTCAAACACATTTTTAATATTTTATGTTTACCCTTAATGCTGGCGTCTTAAATCTCGTTTACACCAAACGGTTCAGCTCGGTTCGTCTTGGTACGGCGCACATTTTGTGGCTATTCCATGTAATAAGGCCGGGAAAGATCCCCAAATAACCGATCCAAACGGTCCTACTCTTAGGGACCCTTCTGTTGGGGTGCCAAGAATATCTGACCCTAAAAGGTGGAGATACTCTGCAGTCAGTTGATTGGTGGAAAGAATCGTCACTTTCCGTGTGACAGCGGCAACCACAACCCCGCCGTGTTCAGTCGATTGTTTACGTCTGTGTTTCTTCTCGCCGCACACAGCCTTCTCTGAAACAAAGCTGGATGAGTTTAGTAATAAAGAGTCACATGACAGTGACAGAGGAGATGAACTGCTGGATGTCTTCATCATTTGTTTTGTTTGTGTAGCGTTTTTCTCCTTTGCTGAATTTACTAGCGGGTTGGCTGTTAGCGATTAGCTATTATGTGACGCTATTACGTAGCTATCGGCATCCAGCTTACACGCCGCCTGTGAGGTGACATTCTATGTCCCAAAAGCCAGAAGTTGTGTCCGTGGATCGGGTGGCACTCGATGGCGGTGGCCTCGGCATCACCGTAAGGTGCCGACGGTCTCCTCTGTGGGAGGTGGGCCACCAGGTGCTGTCCTACAGGCCCCAGCCCCAGGCCTGGCTCCAGGGTGGTGCCCCAGCTGCACATAGGGGGTCATAGGGGTTTTTTAAACTGCTTTTGGACTGACCCGTCACCTAGAACCTGTTTGCCTTGGGAGACCCTACTGGGGGCATAAAGCCCCCGACAACATAGCTCCTGGGATCATTCGGGTACTCAAACTGCCCCACCACGATAAGGTAGCGGTTCAGGGAATCAGCAGAGTTTATGTCACTGAAGTAGATCATAACAGTTCTAGTTTGTGTTCGCCTGTTTGAACATGGCTTTGTAAGTCCACAGTTACCTTGTTGCAAAACTCAGCATTTTCATTGGCTGGTAATTTTTAAAGTTAGCTGTAATTTATTTTATTTGCGCGATTCAGGACGATGATGTATCACTGTATCGGTATTTTGTCCAACTTGTCCACATGATGGGACAGAAATAATTCATGTTTTTGGAGTATTTGAAGTAATCTTGAACGAGCAGTTTTTAACTGCTGAGAACAACAAAGACCAATGTTGCTGCATTGTATAGCTAGAGCGCCCTCTGCTGGGGAAAGAGCTGATTTTGACCTTTACTGTTTTAGTGCAGAATTATTATTTTTAACATTTATTTTTGGGCATTTTTACCTTTATTATAGAGGGAGGACAGTGGATAGATGTGGAAGTCGGGGAGAGAGAGAGTACAGCCTCAATACACTGCGCCCCCTTCAGTGCAGCATTTTACTGCATACAAATCTTTTCTGACTTCTTCAAATAAAGCCTCATTGTGGTTTCGCCATGTTGAGGCTTTTATTGTGAAACAGCCAGAGGAAATAGAATTCAGTTTGGCAGCAGGACAAATCAGAGATCAGAGAACAACGATACCAGGAAGTTAGAAAAAAAAAACTCCAAATGAGAGAAACAAACACACACACACACACACACACACACACACTCTCTCGTGTAAATCCTGGTTGTTCAGAGTGTAAACATGATCAGCTGTACTCACCAGTGTTTGCAGAGACTCTGCTGTGTCGTTGACAAAGATCAGATGAAATCGCTTTAATTTGTTTGAAGACAAACGGAGACCTTTCTGGACGGCTGTGTGGTCGACACCCTGACAGACTTTAAGTTTCGTTTCTTCAGAGTGACGCTGAAGCTCTCCTCCCTCAGCTGTAGCTCCGCCTCTTCCTGCAGCTGGTTTCTTCCCTCTGAGTCACAGGGCTGTTGTGAAATAGCTGCTTTGACTTCATCCATCGATTACAGTCCCATGTTTCAGGAGAGGTCGGTGCTTGTTGTGGCAGCAGAACAGAACTGATCACTTCCTGTTTCTTCATGTTGGGCTCCATCTGGTGGTCGTTGTGTGTCACAGCAGCAGTCAGAGGTCTACATGGAGAGTAGCAGGATGGAACTTTGGGGTGGAAAGAAATCCAACCAGCAGCTCTCAGCAAACCTCCCCAGTGTGTAATTAGAGAGGTGTTGGGGTTACCCACCTTGTTTAGTGGAGGCGTGAGTTAGCAGAAGTCAGTCTGGCTGGCTCACCTGATTGTGCTGCATTTCCCAAAACAACTGTCAGACTTCAAGGATGTTTTATTTATTTATTCTTTATTTATCCCTGTGGGACAACTCAAAGACACAGAAGCACCAAGCGGTCGACCACAAGAGCAGCGACTGGATACGGGTCATACACCCCCGACCCAGCAGGGGGAGCAAGTCAGGGTTAAGTGTCTTGCCTAAGGACACATCGGACACATGTATACCAGTATAAAGACGGGCTGTTTTATTTGTCCAGAACAAACCAGTAAAAAGTGACCATCAGTGAGACGGGTCAATCAGGACTTACTCAGACCTGGTCTCCAACAACAAGTCTTAGTTTCAGAATCCCATATTTACAGATTTCTTGGACTTGTTATCAACACTATCAGACGTTCTGCTGAACTTGGTCTCAGAGACACTAAAGACATTTCACACAAATATAAACTTATTGAATTATTCTCTCCTGCAGTTTGTTCCTCTCCGTCTTTAAAGGGTTAAAATAAACATAAATGATGCGTCTCCATGATGAGCCAATCAGAACAGTTTGTTACCTGCTGTATTTACGAGGACGAACTTCTGAACTATAAAGTCAATCAACGAACACGATGATCTGATTCTGTCAAACACGTCAAATATACAGTGATGTCACTAAATAGGATGGTTTGAACTCAGAGGAGAATCAATACATGAAGTCTTTGATTATTTCACTGTGACAGGACAGATGATCAGAGGGGCAGAGTTTTTACCTCCTCCATTAACTTCAGGACTGAAGAAGGGGAAGAGTTTCTCCGTGAAGGAGCAGTCTGTAAAGGAGTAGATCAGAGCTGCAGAGTCCACGTCATAAAAGGAGACCAGACCCTCCTCATAATCCACAAACACCCCCACCTTCTCAGGAGGACTCTTCAGAGACAGACGGACTGCAGGGCCAGCACAGGCTCTGTACTCATTTCCATTTCTCAACCTTATAGACCAAAAACCAGCCTCAGGACTCAGTGTGATTTTTCCCTTCCTGTTGATGGACTCTCTGACCACTCCTAAATCCCAATCAGTGTTTCCTTTAACCTGAACCTCAAAGTAAAATCTGCCTGAAGAGAAACTCTGCTTTCCTAAAACATCAATACAAAGAGAGAATCTCTCTGGGTTGTCGGGTAGATTCTTCCTCACATCACTATCATGAACTTGTTTCCCATCATCAGACAGGATGAGTCGAGGATGAGCTGTATCAGGATCAAGAGTTACATCCACATCATACTGCTGGACTCTCTTCAGCTCAGCTTGAACCAACTTCTTCATCTCTTCACTGAGAGTCTCCTCCAGCTGAGCCACAGCTTTCCTCACAGTCCCCTCATAAAGTGGTTGACAGACATTAACCTCTGTCCAGTCTTTGGTGGGTGGAGCAGAGTTAACAGACTGGACTGTCTGGATTAGATGATGGTGGTCTTCAGAGCGTGAGAGCTGCTGCACATCAGTGCTCCTCTTCATCAGCTCACAGATTTCCTGCTCCAGCTCTTTGATGAAAGCGTCGGCCTGTTTCTCTGTTGTTTTCAGCTTCTTTTCCATCGTGTGGATGAACTCGGCCTGGCCTCTCTCAACAGACTCCTTCAGAGCGGTGAAGACTCGAACACCTTCTGCCATCTCTCTGTCTGCATCGTCCTTCCTGAGGTCCACTGAGTGTTTGATCTCCTGAATCTTCACTCGTCTTTTCTGGATCATCTGCTGAATGTCAGCCTCTGTCTCCTGCAGCTCTGCCTTCTTTTCTTCATATTCTTCTTTCAGAGGAACAACCTCGTGTGTCTTGTGGTCTAAAACAGAGCAGAGCATGCAGACACAGGTCTGATCGGTCTTACAGAACAGCTCCAGAGGTTTATCGTGCTTGGTACACATCCTGTCCTCCAGGTTCTCCACAGGGTCGATCAGCTGGTGTCTTTTCAGACGTGGAGCTGTCAGATGAGGCTCCAGGTGAGTCTCACAGTAGGAGACCAGACAGTCTAAGCAGGACTTCAGGGCCTTCAGTTTGGTTCCAGTGCAGACGTCACAGAGGACTTCTCCTGGTTTGGACTCTTGTAGCTCTGAGCTGCTGCTGCTGCTGGCTTCCTGCTGAGCTTTGTCTCTGAACTGACCGACCATCTCAGAGAGCAAAGTGTTGACCCTCAGTTTAGGTCTTTTAGTAAAAGCTTCCTTACAGATTGGACACCTGTACTGGTCGCTGGTGTTCCAGTGTTTGGTGATGCAGGTTTTGCAGAAGTTGTGTCCACATGGTATGGTGACAGGATCATTGAACACATCCAGACAGATGGAGCAGAGAAAGTGATCCTCAGACTGATGATAGTTTGCAGCAGCCATATCTACACACAGAGATAGAAAGAAGATATTATGAATTTACATGATTTACTGTTTGGAAACTGGAAAGAAGGGGTGAAGGATTGACTGATCCGAGTACATCCTTCTGTGGAGCTCTGGGTTGGTTAGAAAGTCACCGTATCGCTGGCCTGATTCTAAAGTTCAGACTCAGTTTGTTGTTCTCAGCGTCTGTAATCTCACAAGGCTCCAAGTTTAACCAGAGAACGTGCGGGGTTAATCGACTAAACGTTGAAACGTCTTCCTTGCTAGTCTGCACCAGAATTCTGAGTCGCTCAAACACATTTTTAATATTTTATGTTTACCCTTAATGCTGGCGTCTTAAATCTTGTTTCCACCAAACGGTTCAGTTTGGTTCGTCTCGGTACGGCGCACATTTTGTGGCTATTCCATGTAATAAGGCCGGGAAAGATCCCCAAATAACCGATCCAAACGGTCCTACTTTTAGGGACCCTTCTGTTGGGGAGCCAAGAATATCTGACCCTAAAAGGTGGAGATAAACTCTGCAGTCAGTTGATGGGTGGAAAGAATCTGTTAGCGATTAGCTATCATGTGACGCTATTACATAGCTGATGCGGTTATCGGCATCCAGCTTACACGCCGCCTGTGAGGTGACATTCCATGTCCCAAAAGCCAGAAGTTGTGTCCGTGGATCGGGTGGCAGTCGACGGCGGGGGCCTCGGCGTCACCATAGGGTGCCGACGGTCTCCTCTGTGCGAGGTGGGCCACCAGGTGCTGTCCTACAGGCCGCAACCCCAGGCCTGGCTCCAGGGTGGTGCCCCAACTGCACATAGGGGGTCATAGGGGTTATTTAAACTGCTTTTGGACTGACCCGTCACCTGGAACCTGTTTGCCTTGGGAGACCCTACTGGGGGCATAAAGCCCCCGACAACATAGCTCCTGGGATCATTCGGGTACTCAAACTGCCCCACCACGATAAGGTAACGGTTCAGGGGATCAGCAGAGTTTGTCACTGAAGTAGATCATAACAGTTCTACATCCAGCCTGAACCCTGTTTGTGTTCGCCTGTTTGAACATGGCTTTGTAACTCAGCATATTCATTGGCTGGTAATTTTTAAAGTTAGCTGTAATTTATTTTATTTGCGCGATTCAGGATGATGATGTATCACTGTATCGGTATATTGTCCAACTCCTGAACTCCTCTGTGGTGGGTACAGAGCTGGACTCTCTGGTGACAGTGGTAGAGAGGAGGACTCTGGACAAAATGCTCTCCATCATGGACAACACACACCACCCTCTGCACAGCACCTTCACCGGGCAGAGGAGCATGTTCAGTGACAGACTGCTGTCACAGTCGTGCTCCACGGACAGGCTCAAGAACTCTTTTGTCCCCCTATAGGCCATAAGACTGTATAACACTTCACTGTTACGGCAGGGAAGAAGCACACGCTGAACCCTGGACTCATTTTTCACTTTTTTTCTCATTCCTCATCTGCACTGCTGACCTCAGAGTCAGCCTCCAGTTAGACACTTTAATGCATATTGATAGTCACCTTACTGAGCACAGGTCACTTTAATGATAATCACCCTAATCATGTCTGGTTTCATCCTACTGTTGTGTTATGCTACATCTGTAATGGTTGACATGATCACCCTAACTAGGTCAAGTTTCACTCTATTGTCTTCAACACTTAATGCTAATCTGCTCCTCAATAGTTGGGTACTTTAATGATAATCACCCTAATCACTCCTGGTTTCACCTTATTGTTTTGGACACTTAATGCTAATCACTGCTCCTTTATGTTGCTGAGCACTTTAATGGCCCAGTCTGCATCGCTGCATTGACTGTTTAATGACTGTACTCACACCTCTGGCACTACCTCAAACACCTCTGTACATGCACATGGAACTAGTTTCTAGAAGGTCAGCACTTTGTTTCTAAGGCTCTTTAACTGTTTACAGGTCTCTTTTAACCAACACATGAAATAATTCATGTTTTTGGAGTATTTGAAGTCATCTTCAACGAGCAGTTTTTAACTGCTGAGAACAACAAAGACCAATGTTGCTGCATTGTATAGCTACAGCGCCCTCTGCTGGGGAAAGAGCTGATTTTGACCTTTACTGTTTTAGTGCAGAACTATTATTTTTTTCGAATTTATTTTTGGGCATTTTTTTCCTTTATTATAGAGGGAGGACAGTGGATAGATGTGGAAGTTTGGTAGAGAGAGAGTATAGCCTCAATACACTGCGCCCCCTTCAGTGCAGCATTTTACTGCATACAAATCTTTTCTGACTTGAGTGAAAACAAATTTCACTTCCTTCTCTGCTTTCTTCAAATTAAAAGCCTCATTGTGGTTTTGCCATGTTGAGGCTTTTATTGTGAAACATCCAGAGGAAATAGAATTCAGTTTGGCAGCAGGACAAATCAGAGATCAGAGAACAACAACGATACCAGGAAGTTAGAAAAAAAAATGAGAGAAACACACACACACACACACACACACACATACACACACACACACACACACACACACACACACAGTGTATTAAGCTAGAGTACAGAGTGAGGTGAAGAGCTGAGTGTAAATCCTGGTTGTTCAGAGTGTAAACATGATCAGCTGTACTCACCAGTGTTTGCAGAGACTCTGCTGTGTCGTTGACAAAGATCAGATGAAATCACTTTAATTTGTTTGAAGACAAACGGAGACCTTTCTGGACGGCTGTGTGGTCGACACCCTGACAGACTTTAAGTTTCGTTTCTTCAGAGTGACGCTGAAGCTCTCCTCCCTCAGCTGTAGCTCCGCCTCTTCCTGCAGCTGGTTTCTTCCCTCTGAGTCACAGGGCTGTTGTGAAATACCTGCTTTGACTTCATCCATCGATTACAGTCCCATGTTTCAGGAGAGGTCGGTGCTTGTTGTGGCAGCAGAACAGAACTGATCACTTCCTGTTTCTTCATGTTGGGCTCCATCTGGTGGTCGTTGTGTGTCACAGCAGCAGTCAGAGGTCTACATGGAGAGTAGCAGGATGGAACTTTGGGGTGGAAAGAAATCCAACCAGCAGCTCTCAGCAAACCTCCCCAGTGTGTAATTAGAGAGGTGTTGGGGTTACCCACCTTGTTTAGTGGAGGCGTGAGTTAGCAGAAGTCAGTCTGGCTGGCTCACCTGATTGTGCTGCATTTCCCAAAACAACTGTCAGACTTCAAGGATGTTTTATTTATTTATTCTTTATTTATCCCTGTGGGACAACTCAAAGACACAGAAGCACCAAGCGGTCGACCACAAGAGCAGCGACTGGATACGGGTCATACACCCCCGACCCAGCAGGGGGAGCAAGTCAGAGTTAAGTGTCTTGCCTAAGGACACATCGGACACATGTATACCAGTATAAAAACGGGCTGTTTGATTTGTCCAGAACAAACCAGTAAAAAGTGACCATCAGTGAGACGGGTCAATCAGGACTTACTCAGACCTGGTCTCCAACAACAAGTCTTAGTTTCAGAATCCCATATTTACAGATTTCTTGGACTTGTTATCAACACTATCAGACGTTCTGCTGAACTTGGTCTCAGAGACACTAAAGACATTTCACACAAATATAAACTTATTGAATTATTCTCTCCTGCAGTTTGTTCCTCTCCGTCTTTAAAGGGTTAAAATAAACATAAATGATGCGTCTCCATGATGAGCCAATCAGAACAGTTTGTTACCTGCTGTTTTTACGAGGACGAACTTCTGAACTATAAAGTCAATCAACGAACACGATGATCTGATTCTGTCAAACACGTCAAATATACAGTGATGTCACTAAATAGGATGGTATGAACTCAGAGGAGAATCAATACATGAAGTCTTTGATTATTTCACTGTGACAGGACAGATGATCAGAGGGGCAGAGTTTTCACCTCCTTCATTAAGACCAGGACTGAAGAAGGGGAAGAGTTTCTCCGTGAAGGAGCAGTCTGTAAAGGAGTAGATCAGAGCTGCAGAGTCCACGTCATAAAAGGAGACCAGACCCTCCTCATAATCCACAAACACCCCCACCTTCTCAGGAGGACTCTTCAGAGACAGACGGACTGGAGGGTCAGCACAGGCTGTGTACTCATTTCCATTTCTCAACCATATAGACCAAACACCATCCCTAGGTCTCGCTGTGACTAATCCCTTCCTGTTGATGGACTCTCTGACCACTCCTAAAAACCACTCAGTCTTTCCTTTAACCTGAACCTCAAAGTAAAATCTGCCTGAAGAGAAACTCTGCTTTCCTAAAACATCAATACAAAGAGAGAATCTCTGTGGGTTGTCGGGTAGATTCTTCCTCACATCACTATCATGAACTTGTTTCCCATCATCAGACAGGATGAGTCGAGGATGAGCTGTATCAGGATCAAGAGTTACATCCACATCATACTGCTGGACTCTCTTCAGCTCAGCTTGATCCAACTTCTTCATCTCTTCACTGAGAGTCTCCTCCAGCTGAGCCACAGCTTTCCTCACAGTCCCCTCATAAAGTGGTTGACAGACATGAACCTCTGTCCAGTCTTTGGTGGGTGGAGCAGAGTTAACAGACTGGACTGTCTGGATTAGATGGAGGTGGTCTTCAGAGCGTGAGAGCTGCTGCACATCAGTGCTCCTCTTCATCAGCTCACAGATTTCCTGCTCCAGCTCTTTGATGAAAGCGTCGGCCTGTTTCTCTGTTGTTTTCAGCTTCTTTTCCATCGTGTGGATGAACTCGGCCTGGCCTCTCTCAACAGACTCCTTCAGAGCGGTGAAGACTCGAACACCTTCTGCCATCTCTCTGTCTGCATCGTCCTTCCTGAGGTCCACTGAGTGTTTGATCTCCTGAATCTTCACTCGTCTTTTCTGGATCATCTGCTGAATGTCAGCCTCTGTCTCCTGCAGCTCTGCCTTCTTTTCTTCATATTCTTCTTTCAGAGGAACAACCTCGTGTGTCTTGTGGTCTAAAACAGAGCAGAGCATGCAGACACAGGTCTGATCGGTCTTACAGAACAGCTCCAGAGGTTTATCGTGCTTGGTACACATCCTGTCCTCCAGGTTCTCCACAGGGTCGATCAGCTGGTGTCTTTTCAGACGTGGAGCTGTCAGATGAGGCTCCAGGTGAGTCTCACAGTAGGAGACCAGACAGTCTAAGCAGGACTTCAGGGCCTTCAGTTTGGTTCCAGTGCAGCCGTCACAGAGGACTTCTACTGGTTTGGACTCTTGTAGGTCTGAGCTGCTGCTGCTGGCTTCCTGCTGATCTTTGTCTCTGAACTGACCGACCATCTCAGAGAGCAAAGTGTTGACCCTCAGTTTAGGTCTTTTAGTAAAAGCTTCATTACAGATTGGACACCTGTACTGGTCGCTGGTGTTCCAGTGTTTGGTGATGCAGGTTTTGCAGAAGTTGTGTCCACATGGTATGGTGACAGGATCATTGAACACATCCAGACAGATGGAGCAGAGAAACTGATCCTCAGACTGATGATAGTTTGCAGCAGCCATATCTACACACAGAGATAGAAAGAAGAAGATATTATGAATTTACATTAACTGGAAAGAAGAATGGGTGAAGGATTGACTGATCCGAGTACATCCTTCTGTGGAGCTCTGGGTTGGTTAGAAAGTCACAGTATCGCAGGCCTGATTCTTAAGTTCAGACTCAGTTTGTTGTTCTTATTCTATTCCATGTAATAAGGCCGGGAAAGATCCCCAAATAACCGATCCAAACGGTCCTACTCTTAGGGACCCTTCTGTTGGGGAGCCAAGAATATCGAGCCGACCCTAAAAGGTGGAGATAAACTCTGCAGTCAGTTGATTGGTGGAAAGAATCTTCACATTCCGTGTGACAGCGTTTTTTTCTCTTTCGTTGAATTTACTAGCGGGTTAGCTGTTAGCGATTAGCTATCATGTGACGCTATTACATAGCTGATGCGGCTATCAGCATCCAGCTTACACGCCGCCAGTGAGGTGACATTCCATGTCCCAAAAGCCAGAAGTTGTGTCCGTGGATCGGGTGGCACTCGACGGCGGGGGCCTCGGGTGTCACCGTAGGGTGCTGACGGTCTCCTCTGTGGGAGGTGGGCCACCAGGTGCTGTCCTACAGGCCCCAACCCCAGGCCTGGCTCAAGGGTGGTGCCCCAGCTGCACATAGGGGGTCATAGGGTTTAGGGTTAGGGTTAGGGTTTTGGACTGACCCGTCATCTAGAACCTGTTTGCCTTGGGAGACCCTACTGGGGGCATAAAGCCCCCGACAACATAGCTCCTGGGATCATTCGGGTACTCAAACTGCCCCACCACGATAAGGTAGCAGTTCAGGGGATCAGCAGAGTTTATGTCACTGAAGTAGATCATAGCAGTTCTACATCCAGCCCTGTTTGTGTTCGCCTGTTTGAACATGGCTTTGTAAGTCCACAGTTACCTTGTTGCAAAACTCAGCATATTCATTGGCTGGTAATTTTTAAAGTTAGCTGTAATTTATTTTATTTGCGCGATTCAGGATGATGATGTATCACTGTATCGGTATTTTGTCCAACTCCTGAACTCCTCTGTGGTGGGTACAGAGCTGGACTCTCTGGTGACAGTGGTAGAGAGGAGGACTCTGGACAAAATGCTCTCCATCATGGACAACACACACCACCCTCTGCACAGCACCTTCACCGGGCAGAGGAGCATGTTCAGCGAAAGACTGCTGTCACAGTCGTGCTCCACGGACAGACTCAAGAACTCTTTTGTCCCCCTATAGGCCATAAGACTGTACAACACTTCACTGTCACGGCAGGGAAGAAGCACACGGTGATCCCTGGACTCATTTTTCACTTTTTTTCTCATTCCTCACCTGCACTGCTGAGCTCAGAGTCAGCCTCCAGTTGGACACTTTAATGCATATTGATAGTCACCTTACTGAGCACTGGTCACTTTAATGATAATCACTCTAATCATGTCTGGTTTCATCCTACTGTTGTGTTATGCTACATCTGTAATGGTTGACATGATCACCCTAACTAGGTCAAGTTTCACTCTATTGTCTTTGACACTTAATGCTAATCTGCTCCTCAATAGTTGGGTACTTTAATGATAATCACCCTAACCACTCCTGGTTTCACCTTATTGTTTTAGACACTTAATGCTAATCACTGCTCCTTTATGTTGCTGAGCACTTTAATGGCCCAGTCTGCATCGCTGCATTGACTGTTTAATGACTGTACTCACACCTCTGGCACTACCTCAAACACCTCTGTACATGCACATGGAACTAGTTTCTAGAAGGTCAGCACTTTGTTTCTAAGGCTCTTTAACTGTTTACAGGTCTCTTTTAACCAACACATGAAATAATTCATGTTTTTGGAGTATTTGAAGTAATCTTGAACGAGCAGTTTTTAACTGCTGAGAACAACAAAGACCAATGTTGCTGCATTGTATAGCTACAGCGCCCTCTGCTGGGGAAAGAGCTGATTTTGACCTTTACTGTTTTAGTGCAGAATTATTATTTTTAACATTTATTTTTGGGCATTTTTGCCTTTTATTATAGAGGGAGGACAGTGGATAGATGTGGAAGTCGGGGAGAGAGAGAGTATAGCCTCAATACACTGCGCCCCCTTCAGTGCAGCATTTTACTGCATACAAATCTTTTCTGACTTGAATGAAAACAAATTTCACTTCCTTCTCTGCTTTCTTCAAATTTAAAAGCCTCAATGTGGTTTTGCCATGTTGAGGCTTTTATTGTGAAACAGCCAGAGGAAATAGAATTCAGTTTGGCAGCAGGACAAATCAGAGATCAGAGAACAACAACAACGATACCAGGAAGTTAGAAAAAAAAAAGAGAGAAACACACACACACACACACACACACACACACACACACACACACACTCTCGTGTAAATCCTGGTTGTTCAGAGTGTAAACATGATCAGCTGTACTCACCAGTGTTTGCAGAGACTCTGCTGTGTCGTTGACAAAGATCAGATGAAATCACTTTAATTTGTTTGAAGACAAACGGAGACCTTTCTGGACGGCTGTGTGGTCGACACCCTGACAGACTTTAAGTTTCGTTTCTTCAGAGTGACGCTGAAGCTCTCCTCCCTCAGCTGTAGCTCCGCCTCTTCCTGCAGCTGGTTTCTTCCCTCTGAGTCACAGGGCTGTTGTGAAATACCTGCTTTGAGCTCATCCATCGATTACAGTCCCATGTTTCAGGAGAGGTCGGTGCTTGTTGTGGCAGCAGAACAGAACTGATCACTTCCTGTTTCTTCATGTTGGGCTCCATCTGGTGGTCGTTGTGTGTCACAGCAGCAGTCAGAGGTCTACATGGAGAGTAGCAGGATGGAACTTTGGGGTGGAAAGAAGTCCAACCAGCAGCTCTCAGCAAACCTCCCCAGTGTGTAATTAGAGAGGTGTTGGGGTTACCCACCTTGTTTAGTGGAGGCGTGAGTTAGCAGAAGTCAGTCTGGCTGGCTCACCTGATTGTGCTGCATTTCCCAAAACAACTGTCAGACTTCAAGGATGTTTTATTTATTTATTCTTTATTTATCCCTGTGGGACAACTCAAAGACACAGAAGCAACAAGCGGTCGACCACAAGAGCAGCGACTGGATACGGGTCATACACCCCCGACCCAGCAGGGGGAGCAAGTCAGGGTTTAGTGTCTTGCCTAAGGACACATCGGACACATGTATACCAGTATAAAGACGGGCTGTTTGATTTGTCCAGAACAAACCAGTAAAAAGTGACCATCAGTGAGACGGGTCAATCAGGACTTACTCAGACCTGGTCTCCAACAACAAGTCTTAGTTTCAGAATCCCATATTTACAGATTTCTTTGACTTGTTATCAACACTATCATACGTTCTGCTGAACTTGGTCTCAGAGACACTAAAGACATTTCACACAAATATAAACTTATTGAATTATTCTCTCCTGCTGTTTGTTCCTCTCCGTCTTTAAAGGGTTAAAATAAACATAAATGATGCGTCTGCATGATGAGCCAATCAGAACAGTTTGTTACCTGCTGTATTTACGAGGACGAACTTCTGAACTATAAAGTCAATCAACGAACACGATGATCTGACTCTGTCAAACACGTCAAATGTACAGTGATGTCACTAAATAGGATGGTATGAACTCAGAGGAGAATCAATACATGAAGTCTTTGATTATTTCACTGTGACAGGACAGATGATCAGAGGGGCAGAGTTTTCACCTCCTTCATTAAGACCAGGACTGAAGAGGGGGAAGAGTTTCTCCGTGAAGGAGCAGTCTGTAAAGGAGTAGATCAGAGCTGCAGAGTCCACGTCATAAAAGGAGACCAGACCCTCCTCATAATCCACAAACACCCCCACCTTCTCAGGAGGACTCTTCAGAGACAGACGGACTGAAGGGCCAGCACAGGCTGTGTATTCATTTCCATTTCTCAAACATATAGACCAGAAACCAGCCTCAGGACTCGCTGTGATTTCTCCCTTCCTGTTGATGGACTCTCTGACCACTCCTAAAAACCAACCAGTCTTTCCTCTAACCTGAACCTCAAAGTAAAATCTGCCTGAAGAGAAACTCTGCTTTCCTAAAACACAAACACCAAAAGAGAATCTCTCTGGGTTGTCGGGTAGATTCTTCCTCACATAACCATGATGAACTTGTTTCCCATCATCAGACAGGATGAGTTGAGGATAAGCTGTATCAGGATCAAGAGTTACATCCACATCATACTGCTGGACTCTCTTCAGCTCAGCTTGATCCAACTTCTTCATCTCTTCTCTGAGAGTCTCCTCCAGCTGAGCCACAGCTTTCCTCACAGTCCCCTCATAAAGTGGTTGACAGACATGAACCTCTGTCCAGTCTTTGGTGGGTGGAGCAGAGTTAACAGACTGGACTGTCTGGATTAGATGGAGGTGGTCTTCAGAGCGTGAGAGCTGCTGCACATCAGTGCTCCTCTTCATCAGCTCACAGATTTCCTGCTCCAGCTCTTTGATGAAAGCGTCGGCCTGTTTCTCTGTTGTTTTCAGCTTCTTTTCCATCGTGTGGATGAACTCGGCCTGGCCTCTCTCAACAGACTCCTTCAGAGCGGTGAAGACTCGAACACCTTCTGCCATCTCTCTGTCTGCATCGTCCTTACTGAGGTCCACTGAGTGTTTGATCTCCTGAATCTTCACTCGTCTTTTCTGGATCATCTGCTGAATGTCAGCCTCTGTCTCCTGCAGCTCTGCCTTCTTTTCTTCATATTCTTCTTTCAGAGGAACAACCTCGTGTGTCTTGTGGTCTAAAACAGAGCAGAGCATGCAGACACAGGTCTGATCGGTCTTACAGAACAGCTCCAGAGGTTTATCGTGCTTGGTACACATCCTGTCCTCCAGGTTCTCCACAGGGTCGATCAGCTGGTGTCTTTTCAGACGTGGAGCTGTCAGATGAGGCTCCAGGTGAGTCTCACAGTAGGAGACCAGACAGTCTAAGCAGGACTTCAGGGCCTTCAGTTTGGTTCCAGTGCAGACTTCACAGAGGACTTCTACTGGTTTGGACTCTTGTAGCTCTGAGCTGCTGCTGCTGGCTTCCTGCTGATCTTTGTCTCTGAACTGACCGACCATCTCAGAGAGCAAAGTGTTGACCCTCAGTTTAGGTCTTTTAGTAAAAGCTTCCTTACAGATTGGACACCTGTACTGGTCGCTGGTGTTCCAGTGTTTGGTGATGCAGGTTTTGCAGAAGTTGTGTCCACATGGTATGGTGACAGGATCATTGAACACATCCAGACAGATGGAGCAGAGAAACTGATCCTCAGACTGATGATAGTTTGCAGCAGCCATATCTACACACAGAGATAGAAAGAAGATATTATGAATTTACATGATTTACTGTTTGGAAACTGGAAAGAAGGGGTGAAGGATTGACTGATCCGAGTCCATCCTTCTGTGGAGCTCTGGGTTGGTTAGAAAGTCACAGTATCGCAGGCCTGATTCTAAAGTTCAGACTCAGTTTGTTGTGCTCAGCGTCTGTAATCTCACAAGGCTCCAAGTTTAACCAGAGAACGTGCGGGGTTAATCGACTAAACGTTGAAATCGCTTCCTTGCTAGTCTGCACCAGAATTCTGAGTCGCTCAAACACATTTTTAATATTTTATGTTTACCCTTAATGCTGGCGTCTTAAATCTTGTTTCCACCAAACGGTTCAGTTTGGTTCGTCTCGGTACGGCGCGCATTTTGTGGCTATTCAATGTAATAAGGCCGGGAAGGATCCCCAAATAACCGATCCAAACGGTCCTACTTTTAGGGACCCTTCTGTTGGGGAGCCAAGAATATCTGACCCTAAAAGGTGGAGATACTCTGCAGTCAGTTGATTGGTGGAAAGAATCTGTTTGGTGATTAGCTATTATGTGACGCTATTACGTAGCTGATGCGGCTATTGGCATCCAGCTTACACGCCGCCTGTGAGGTGACATTCCATGTCCCAAAAGCCAGAAGTTGTGTCCGTGGATCGGGTGGCAGTCGACGGCGGGGGCCTCGGCGTCACCGTTGGGTGCCGACGGTCTCCTCTGTGGGAGGTGGGCCACCAGGTGCTGTCCTACAGGCCGCAACCCCAGGCCTGGCTCCAGGGTGGTGCCTCGGTTGTGCCATGCCGGGTGGCGTCACGTTCCTGTTTTCTTCATAGGGGTTTTTTAAACTGCTTTTGGACTGACCCGTCACCTAGAACCTGTTTGCCTTGGGAGACCCTACTGGGGGCATAAAGCCCCCGACAACATAGCTCCTGGGATCATTCAGGTACTCAAACTGCCCCACCACGATAAGGTAGCAGTTCAGGGGATCAGCAGAGTTTATGTCACTGAAGTAGATCATAACAGTTCTACATCCAGCCTGAACCCCCGTTTGTGGGGTAGAGAGGAGGACTCTGGACAAAATGCTCTCCATCATGGACAACACACACCACCCTCTGCACAGCACCTTCACCGGGCAGAGGAGCATGTTCAGTGACAGACTGCTGTCACAGTCGTGCTCCACGGACAGACTCAAGAACTCTTTCGTCCCCCTATAGGCCATAAGACTGTACAACACTTCACTGTCACAGCAGGGAAGAAGCGCACGGTGATCCCTGGACTCTTTTTTTTTTTTTTCCACTCCTCATCTGCACTGCTGACCTCAGAGTCAGCCCCCTGCTGGACACTTTAATGCATATTGATAGTCACCTTACTTGGCACTGCTCACTTTAATGATAATCACCCTAATCATGTCTGGTTTCATCGTACTGTTGTGTTTAGCTACATCTGTAAGGGTTGACATGATCACCCTAACTAGGTCAAGTTTCACTCTATTGTCTTTGACACTTAATGCCAATCTGCTCCTCAATAGTTGGGTACTTTAATGATAATCACCCTAATCACTCCTGGTTTCACCTTATTGTTTTGGACACTTAATGTTAATCACTGCTCCTTTATGTTGCTGAGCACTTTAATGGCCCAGTCTGCATCGCTGCATTGACTGTTTGATGACTGTACTCACACCTCTGGCACTACCTCAAACACCTCTGTACATGCACATGGAACTAGTTTCTAGAAGGTCAGCACTTTGTTTCTAAGGCTCTTCAACTGTTTACAGGTCTCTTTTAATCAGCACATGTTTTTCTCTATCTATCTATCTATCTATCTATCTATCTATCTATCTATCTATCTATCTATCTATCTATCTATCTATCTATCTATCTATCTATCTATCTATCTATCTATCTATCTATCTATCTATCTATCTATCTATCTATCTATCTATCTATCTATCTATCTATCTATCTATCTATCTATCTATCTATCTATCTATCTATCTATCTATCTATCTATCTACACATGATGGGACAGAAATAATTCATGTTTTTGGAGTGTTTGAAGTAATCTTCAACGAGCAGTTTTTAAGTGCTGAGAACAACAAAGACCAATGTTGCTGCATTGTATAGCTAGAGCGCCCTCTGCTGGGGAGAGAGCTGATTTTGACCTTTACTGTTCTAGTGCAGAACTATTTTTTTTTTTAACATTTATTTTTGGGCATTTTTGAGGAGGACAGTGGATAAATGTGGAAGTCGGGGAGAGAGAGAGTACAGCCTCAATACACTGCGCCCCCTTCAGGGCAGCATTTTACTGCATACAAATCTTTTCTGACTTCTTCAAATAAAGCCTCATTGTGGTTTTGCCATGTTGAGGCTTTTATTGTGAAACAGCCAGAGGAAATAGAATTCAGTTTGGCAGCAGGACAAATCAGAGCTCAGAGAACAACGATACCAGGAAGTTAGAGAAAAAGTCCAAATGAGAGAAACACACACACACACACACACACACACACACACACACACACTCGTGTAAATCCTGGTTGTTCAGAGTGTAAACATGATCAGCTGTACTCACCAGTGTTTGCAGAGACTCTGCTGTGTCGTTGACAAAGATCAGATGAAATCACTTTAATTTGTTTGAAGACAAACGGAGACCTTTCTGGACGGCTGTGTGGTCGACACCCTGACAGACTTTAAGTTTTGTTTCTTCAGAGTGACGCTGAAGCTCTCCTCCCTCAGCTGTAGCTCCGCCTCTTCCTGCAGCTGGTTTCTTCCCTCTGAGTCACAGGGCTGTTGTGAAATAGCTGCTTTGACTTCATACATCGATTACAGTCACATGTTTCAGGAGAGGTCGGTGCTTGTTTTGGCAGCAGAACAGAACTGATCACTTCCTGTTTCTTCATGTTGGGCTCCATCTGGTGGTCGTTGTGTGTCACAGCAGCAGTCAGAGGTCTACATGGAGTCCTGTACGAGTGATCGAATATAAGGAGTTCTTATTTTACAGCCAGTCATGGTTGGATGTGACCAGGGCTGCAAAGTAAACTTGGGAATTTTTGGAAGTATTCCAAATTGTAAACTTTCCACGGGAATTAGATAGATAGATAGATAGATACTTTATTGATCCCGAGGGAAATTCAAGGCATCCAGTAGCAGTATACAGACAGGCAGGACACAAGACATTAGTTACAATACACACCTGCTGTTCCCCCCCCCCCCCCCCCCTCTGTATACAATAATCCCCCAAACAAGATTTAGCAGCCCCTATGTGACTAAGAGTAAACATAATTATATGTTAAACCTGTGCAGTTAGCATTAGCATTAGACTTAAAACTTATATAGCATAATGTACATAACCTGTGAGGAGAGAAAACATGTGCTGATTAAAAGAGACTTGTAAACAGTTGAAGAGCCTTAGAAACAAAGTGCTGACCTTCTAGAAACTAGTTCCATGTGCATGTACAGAGGTGTTTGAGGTAGTGCCAGAGGTGTGAGTACAGTCATTAAACAGTCAATGCAGGAATGTAAATTGGCTCACCAACTTACAGGAGCAGTGATTTGCATTAAGTGTCCAAAACAATAAGGTGAAACCAGGAGTGATTAGGGTGATTATCATTGAGTACCCAACTATTGAGGAGCAGATTAGCATTAAGTGTTGAAGACAATAGAGTGAAACTTGACCTAATTAGGGTGATCATGTCAACCCTTACAGATGTAGCATAACACAACAGTAGGATGAAACCAGACATGATTAGGGTGATTATCTTTAAAGTGACCAGTGCTCAGTAAGGTGACTATCAATATGCATTAAAGTGTCTAACTGGAGGCTGACTCTGAGGTCAGCAGTGCAGATGAGGAGTGAGAAAAAAAGAGTGATTAGTGTTGAAAGAATTAACTGGAAATGGAACTTTCTTGAATTGAATTGATGAAGGATAATTAAATTGAACTGTATCATATCTGAGCATTAATATAAACCTTTAGTTTTGTCCTAAGCAGACATCCATGCATCATAATACAATTTAAAAAAACAACATATTACACATAACTTGAAACAAGAGAGACAAAATAAAAAAGTAAGAAATAACCAACAAGGGAGCGCGTGTTGCCTCGCTGCTCGTTGCAGCGTTACTGGAAGCCCGACCTCGGGCGTTGTTTGTAAAAACATTGTTTAACAGGCTGAGAGAGAAGCCACAGGTCTGAACCCGGGCCGCCCGCCTGAAGACCACATAGGTACATAGGGCGCGTGCACTAACCACTGGTCCACCGGTGCCCCACCTCGTTAGATCTCTGATGATTTAAAAGGACAGGAAGTAAATGATGTCCATCCACAGCACGCCGCGGCTCCCACCTGCCCCGTGTGTCGCCGCTTCACGGTGATCCGCAGAGTGATTAGTGTTGAAAGAGGCGTCACATGACCCTGTGTTAGGGCTTAGAGCGCGGCTCCAGGAGGTCCAGCAGGCAGCACACGGCAGCAGCTCTGAACAAACTATGTCCAGGACAGAGAAGAAAGCAGGTGAGTTTCAGCAGGAGAGGAAGTCTTCTCCACAGACGGGACACGGGGGGGGGGGGCGGGCGGCGCTGCGTCTTCATCCTTACACCCGTATGAATAACCCCCCGCTGCAGACGGCCGTCACTTGAGCTCTTTGTCTCCTCACGATGCCGTCTCTTTGTCTTTGTTTGTTTTCAGTTGATGCTGATGAGATTAAGAGGCTAGGAAAGAGATTTAAGAAACTGGACCTGGATAACTCGGGCTCCCTGAGCGTGGAGGAGTTTATGTCCTTACCGGAGCTGCAGCAGAATCCCCTCGTGCAGCGAGTCATCGACATATTCGACACGGACGGGAACGGAGAAGTGGACTTCAAAGGTAAACTCACGTTTTATATTTACATTTATACAAAGTCCTCCGACACGTAAGGAACCAATCAACGGCTTCAGGACACAGTAAACAAAGGGCAACAATGGAGGACGACCAGCAGAGGTCAGCACCTCCGAGGTCGTCCATCCGGTTTTTAAACACGGAGTGTTTCCAGCTCTGAGGCCGCCATCGATAGGTCTCTAAAGCCCCCTGCAGGATCAGATGGGGGGGGGGCCTTTAGGTTCAGATCCGTACGTTTGAAAGGTAGCAAAGTAGGACGTTACAGATCTGTGATTTTGTTGCCCTTCCCAACTTGTGATGCACCAATAAAACCAAAGTGACCCAGAGCGCGTGGTGGAGACCGACAGACGCACGCGCTCCACCCGAACACGCCGCTGTTTATCTGACCTGCTGTTCAAACCTTTGATCCTTCTGCAGAGTTCATCGAAGGCGTCTCCCAGTTCAGCGTCAAAGGTGACAAGGAGCAGAAGTTGCGCTGTAAGTAACGCGTGTGGACATGTTTGTAAAATGCTTTTCAAAATAAAAGCCCCCTGAGCTTCTGTTGTGAATCCTCCTCGGTATCACAAGATGAGCACGGTGACCTCACGCTGACCTCTCTGTGTGTGTGTCCGCTTCAGTCGCCTTCAGGATCTACGACATGGACAAAGACGGCTACATCTCCAACGGGGAGCTCTTCCAGGTCCTGAAGATGATGGTGGGCAACAACCTGAAGGACACCCAGCTGCAGCAGATCGTCGACAAAACCATCATCAACGCAGACAAAGACGGAGACGGCAGGATATCCTTCGAGGAGTTCTGTGCGGTGAGTAAACACTTCCAACGTCTCACACGAGGGGGTTTGGCGCCCCCCCGTGGTCAAAGTCTGCAATGTGTAGTTCAGGAGCCGAGTATGTTTTCAGCTTGTAAACTTCCCCTCCCGTTGGTGCGTTTTCAGAAAGGCTCAGAGTGTAACCTGATGTGTGGTGTCGCCCCCTGCAGGTGGTCGGTGGATTAGACATTCACAAAAAGATGGTGGTGGACGTCTGACGACCTCCTGCTCTCGCTGCGTTTACTGAAGTTCTGCTTGAAGACGTCGTCCAGCTTTAACACTCTGTTTGTTTTCAACAGAAGTATTTTCTCTGTGAAAAATCCCCCCCTCCTCCTCACCCCCCCCCCCCCCCCCTCCTCACCCCCACCCCCCCCCCCCCCCCCCCCCCTCCCCCCTCTAAAGCCAAACTCCCACCAAGTATTACCTACAGAACAGGAACTCTCAGTGACTCGACGTCGCACTTAAACAGCGGACGGACGGCTTTTTAACGCAGAGCGGCGGTCTCAGTTTGGTGGAGGAAAGCTGGAGAGTGTGTGTGTGTGTGTGTGTGTGTGAGCGCGTCTTTTGGTGCGTGTGTGTGTGCGTGCGTGTGTGTGTTCTGTATGTTTTACTGGTTTTTCAAGGTATGTGGGTTTTTTATATTTATTTTGGTGTCATAGTTTTGGTCTGGAGAATCAGAGGAAGTGGATCTTACAGTTTGGTGTCTTCGCCGTGCCGTTTGTTGATTTCATGAGCAGAGCATGACGTGCCAACACAACATGATTATTGACATGCAGGTCGAATCTGTGTCTTTCTTTTAGACATGTAACCGTATTATTGAATGCTTTTATCTTACTGGAGTGTCGCATTATTTACACGTCAGGAACAGACGGAGCACGGCATGTTTTTAAACCATAGACCCGCTCCCCCCCCCCGTCTGAAGCAGCCGAGTCCGACTCACAGCAGGCGAGTCCGACTCACAGCAGGCGAGTCCGACTCACAGCGGCGAGTCCGACTCACAGCAGGCGAGTCCGACTCACGGCGGCGAGTCCGACTCACAGCAGCCGAGTCCGACTCGCAGCAGCCGAGTCCGACTCACAGCAGGCGAGTCCGACTCACAGCAGGCGAGTCCGACTCGCAGCAGCCGAGTCCGACTCACAGCAGCCGAGTCCGACTCGCAGCAGGCGAGTCCGACTCACAGCAGCCGAGTCCGACTCGCAGCAGCCGAGTCCGACTCACAGCAGGCGAGTCCGACTCGCAGCAGCCGAGTCCGACTCGCAGCAGCCGAGTCCGACTCACAGCAGGCGAGTCCGACTCGCAGCAGGCGAGTCCGACTCTCAGCGGCGAGTCCGACTCGCAGCGGCCGAGTCCGACTCACAGCAGGCGAGTCCGACTCACAGCAGGCGAGTCCGACTCACAGCAGGCGAGTCCGACTCACAGCAGGCGAGTCCGACTCACAGCAGCCGAGTCCGACTCACAGCAGCCGAGTCCGACTCTCGGCGGCGAGTCCGACTCACAGCGGCGAGTCCGACTCACAGCAGGCGAGTCCGACTCACGGCGGCGAGTCAGACTCACAGCGGCGAGTCCGACTCACAGCAGCCAAGTCCGACTCGCAGCGGCTCGATGACACTTCAGAACCTGCGACGGCTCGTTCAGACCAAAAGTGAGAGACGATGTTTAAACACGCCGAGTCACTGCAGAGACGCCCGTTTAAGTCCACGTCCCCCTGCCGCGCTTTTTATTAAGATCGACGTCTTCATCGCTGGTCCGGTCCGGTCCGGTCCGGTCCGAGTCCAACTGTAAAAAAATCTATATATGAGAAACAAAAGTGAACAGGAGTCTAAAACCCCCAAAATGATTCACTCTGTTTACAATCAAGGACCTGGGACCTGGTCCTGATGCTAGTTAACAGGTCTTCAGACTGGGACCTGGTCCTGATCCTAGCTCACAGGTCCTCAGACTGGGACCTGGTCCTGATCCTAGCTCACAGGTCTTCAGACTGGGACCTGGTCCTGATCCTAGCTAACAGGTCTTCAGACTGGGACCTGGTCCTGATTCCAGGTCACAGGTCCTCAGACTGGGACCTGGTACCAATCCACGCCAACAGGTCCTTAGACTGGGACCTGATCCTTGATAACAGGTCCTCAGACTGGGACCTGGTTCTACCTAACAGGTCCTCAGACTGGGACCTTTTGGTTGATCCTGTTTGAAGCGGACTTGAAGACTTGTCCTCCCTCTTGGTCTGAACCCTCAGAGCGGCCCGATCGTTGAACAACATGCCTCGAGTCTTTCCTCGGCAGGAGGGACTCGTCCCGCTCCTAGTTTATGATAGGCTGCATGTGTTTTTAACTCGTGTCAGAGAAAGGGGGGCGCGGCAGATACCGGACTGTGAACCGGACTCGGTTTGCGGCTCGACCCGCGTGGTGGTGTCCGAGCGGTTTGTTGACGCGCTGCAGAAGACTTTTGTACCTGAAGCGGACGACTTGTGACGTGTTTGCATGACGTGTGTTTGATTAGTTTCTTCTTCTTCTGCCTGTTTGCATGTAGATCAGCTCTGTTTTAGTTCTCTCTCTCTCGGCTCCAGTTTACCAGGCTGGTCTCAACGTTTAATGAAATGAGCGAAACAAATGGATCCTGTGCATGCACGACTATGTGATAGTATTAACTGACCAGGTCATGTGGTGTGAGCTCCAATCTTTGACTTTTTCTACTCTGCATGTTTAATAGTTAGAGGTGATGAAGTCTCCCTTATGGAGAGTCCTTTCTTTAGCTGTGCTCGTTTCATCTCTTGAAGACGTGGTGTCAGGCTTGTGTTCTTATCACATATATAATGTTCTACAAACTGTGTTTCATGGTGACCATTAGTAATCGGAACATATTTACTCTTCTTCTTTAAGTTTTTGCATTTCAAAAGTTTTGGCTCATTTCATGAACTCGGGTGAGACCGTGTTGTTTACATGTTAATAATGACGATAAATAAAACATGAACATTTCAAGCACGTGGATGTTGCCAATGAATATTTGAAAGCTGAATCATCACTCCACTGAAACACTGTAACCCGCCACTCGCTCGCTCATATTTACTCTTCTCTCTCTCCGTGGGAGCTTCCTGCTGGTTTAGTTTCAGGCGGTGCTGAAATGTCTTCTGTTGGTTTTCAAAGGGACGCTTTGGGGGTTTTTGTTGGACACGGTCTTAGATTTTTACTCCTGTTTTCATCTCTGCTGCATCACTGAAACTTCATACATGGAAAACTGAGAAATAAAAAGTTTGAAAGTTGTAAGAAATGCTTCGTGTCTTTTTATCACCTGACTCCCCACTCTCCAAATATACCACACACACACACACACACACACACACACACACACACACACACACACACACACACACACACACACACACACACACACACACACACACACACACACACACACACACAGTCTCATCTCAGGCTGCACCGCTCTGATCCTGCCAGCAGGTGTCACTGTAAGGCCACACATGGAGACATGTCCAGGGTCTCTGTGTCTCCTGATTCAGACTTCTGGACACCAAAGACGAATGAGCGTCCACATGACGCCAGAATATAAAAACCGGAACTCAAATATTTCACAGTCCAGTTTGTTGTCCAGGTGCTGAAAGGTTTTGATTTGAGCTGATTATAATGAGATAGACGTGTTGACTTTATCCAACTTCCTTACTGGCAGATGCATCAAACTCTCTGGTCACTTCCTGTCAGCTCCTGTACTCTGTCTCTGGTCACTTCCTGTCAGCTCCTGTACTCTGTCTCTGGTCACTTCCTGTCAGCACCTGTACTCTGTCTCTGGTCACTTCCTGTCAGCTCCTGTACTCTGTCTCTGGTCACTTCCTGTCAGCACCTGTACTCTGTCTCTGGTCACTTCCTGTCAGCTCCTGTACTCTGTCTCTGGTCACTTCCTGTCAGCACCTGTGCTCTCTCTGATCACTTCCTGTCTGCACCTGTCCTCTGTCTCTGGTCACTTCCTGTCAGCACCTGTGCTCTGTCTCTGGTCACTTCCTGTCAGCTCCTGTACTCTGTCTCTGGTCACTTCCTGTCAGCACCTGTGCTCTCTCTGATCACTTCCTGTCTGCACCTGTCCTCTGTCTCTGGTCACTTCCTGTCTGCACCTGTCCTCTGTCTCTGGTCACTTCCTGTCAGCACCTGTGCTCTGTCTCTGGTCACTTCCTGTCAGCTCCTGTCCTCTGTCTCTGGTCACTTCCTGTCAGCACCTGTGCTCTGTCTCTGGTCACTTCCTGTCAGCTCCTGTACTCTGTCGCCGGTCACTTCCTGTCAGCACCTGTGCTCTGTCTCTGGTCACTTCCTGTCAGCTCCTGTCCTCTGTCTCTGGTCACTTCCTGTCAGCACCTGTCCTCTGTCTCTGGTCACTTCCTGTCAGCACCTGTGCTCTGTCTCTAGTCACTTCCTGTCAGCACCTGTGCTCTGTCAATGGTAACTTCCTGTCAGCACCTGTCCTCTGTCTCTGGTCACTTCCTGTCAGCTCCTGTGCTCTGTCTCTAGTCACTTCCTGTCAGCACCTGTGCTCTGTCTCTAGTCACTTCCTGTCAGCACCTGTGCTCTGTCTCTGGTCACTTCCTGTCAGCACCTGTGCTCTGTCTCTGGTCACTTCCTGTCAGCACCTGAGCTCTGTCTCTGGTCACTTCCTGTCAGCACCTGTCCTCTGTCTCTGGTCACTTCCTGTCAGCACCTGTGCTCTGTCTCTGGTCACTTCCTGTCTGCACCTGTGCTCTGTCTCTGGTCACTTCCTGTCAGCACCTGTACTCTGTCTCTGGTCACTTCCTGTCAGCTCCGATCAGTTTGTTTGTCTCCTCTGTCACTTTGGATAAAACGTCTGATGACTTGTAGAATAACGTTTATGACCGTATTAAACATTGACCACATACTCTGCTCGTCACTCTGCCCGGGATGGCGAGCTTACAGCTTCCTTAATGGAGCTGCAGAACATGGCGGTCCGTTTTTGCCGTCGCCTCCCATTAAAAGACTCGTTCGTTCTCGTCCAACCAGCCGCCTCTCGTGGAAGCTGCTCATCTGTTTGTGATTTAGACTCCAGATTGATTTTCACATGAAAGTCTGCAGAGAGTCTGAAACGTGTCTCCGGCGCTCCGGACGCTCCGAGGAGACTGAAAACAGTTTCGAGAGGATTTCTTGAATATCTGAATTACAGAACATCCTGAGAGTCCAAACACAAGTGTCAGGTTCAGTTTCAGCTCGAGACCTGAAGCAGAACAGAACCGTACTCGCCTGTGTGAGGAAAACACTCTAATGTCTCGACTTAAACGGAAAGCTGGAGGTGTCGTCATCCCAGAGCATTCCTGTTGGAGCGTACACTCACCAGGACCAGGATTTGTTTTGTAGGATCCGGTTTCTTCAAATGAGGTACAGGACCTCATCAATCCCTTTAACGCATCGAGGACACCAGGAAACATCTTTAAATTGAAACCTGTTCGAGTCTTTATCGCATGGACGTCACATGTGCTCTCACCTGTCACTCTCCTCTGTGATTGGCCCGGGAATAATTAATGAAGGGGGGGGGGGGGGGTCAGTCAGAGTTCAGCACACCTCTCAGGTGACTTTATTTCCCCTGCAGGGGAGAAACAGGATCTGCTGTAAACACTCAAACGCACACCTTGAGAGGCTGGCCAATCACTGATGTTCATCCATCCATTAGCTAGACAGCTTTTCCTGTTCAGATCCCAGCCGTCATTAAGCGAGAGGCGGGGTCACATCTCCTCTTCTTCAGGTGAAATCAGTGTCCTCGCTCCTCTTCATCATGTGTGTGAAGTGTGTTGTTGTAAATCCACTCTGATCCTGTATTTGATCATGTCTATAAACCCCTCTATTTCAGCCCTGCTCAGAACAGGCTGTTTCTGTGTCTGTAGCTTTAAATATGTAAATGAGCTGTGTCTGACCACGCCCCCTCTCTGGAAGGGAGCAGGCTTAAGACGGAGAGGATGGGCTTTTCTTTAACCTCCTTTCCTGTATGTCTATCCCCACTCTCCCATGGGGGGGGGGTCCCCCCTGGAGACCGTGTGGACTTAAGTTACACACCTGTCTCGGCTTACCTGCAGGGACTATCTGCTCCATCAGACCGCACAGGGACAGGTGAGTCCAGCAGGACAACTATCTGTCGAGGGTCCAAAGTCTCGATCTACAGGATCTCCGTCAGGCTTCCCGTAGATCGAGACGCACAGAAACAACGACAACACGCTGACTGACGATTTCAACAGTAAAACTTTATTGGTAAAAGAATCTTTTAAAGTGCATTAAAGGAAAAGATGAACAGCAGGAGGTCGGCGAGACGCGTGACCCCTCGTCCTCATGATCGGACAGGAAACACGTCGGAATAATAAGAGCTTCAATATCTTAAAGGAACAGGAAAGCTTTCGGTAGCTCTCCAGGATCATGGTTAGCCTAGCTTAGCACAAATACGGCTGGTCTCGAGCAGCTAACAAGCTAAGCTAAGCCTTACACGTCTTATTTTGACACTGATATTCAAACGTTCATATAAATGTTATGAACCGTTTCCTCTGACGCAGCGTCCTGACAGCGCGAGTGTTCGATGTCAGACTTGTCAAATAACCTAACAAGCTAACGAGCCGCTGAGGGAGGAGAGAGAGCGTCCGCGCCATGTAGAGCGCCCTCCCTTCCTTCCTTCCACGTGAGCGATGAATCAAGCTAACTTTGTCTCATGCTGTCAATAATTCTCCTAAAAACGGATTATCATGAAGCTTGAAATAACGACCAAACAGCGGGAGAGAGGGAACGCCGTGCAGCCGGCGCCGGATTCTAACTGTACATGAAGAACGGGTAATAACCGCTAGGCACCATGTTGCTACACGTCTTGACAAATAACATCAGAGGCTAACCCGGACTTCTCCATCGGCACTTCCACTTCTTATAAAACAGTCTGTGGTCGTAGCGTTATTAGCCTAGCTTAGCATAAAGAACAAAGGGAAACAGCTAGTTCAACAGACGTTGAGAACAAAACCTTGTTAGGATTTAATTTACTGAGAAGTAGAAACGTGACTTCTTTTTACACCCAGTAGTCGCCCCCTGCTGGCCATTTAAAAAACTACATTTTCAGTTCAGCTTCTCACTTTTCTGTCTTTTCCAATCAGGATAAAAACTCTGTAATTTTTTAACTATTTTTGTTTTCTCACAATATCAACTAATAACCTTGTTTTGACAGGTAAAAAAACGTTAACCTTTTCTGTGGTCTTAGCGTTATTAGCATAGCATAAAGACTGCAAGCAAAGTAAAACAGCTCGCCTAAGACTTTTAAAACTTACTGACCAAAGAGGAAACTTTAATCTGAAATTAAAAATCACAGTCTCGCCCTGAAGATGAAGCGTCCCGTTAAAGTCAGAACAACAACATGGAGTGAAATAAGAACAGATTAAAGGTCACATGACTTTAAGAACAGATCTGAAATGTAGAAGGAGCTGATCGGGAGATTTCACTCATCAGGAGGGAACTCGTGTCAGCGAGTCTACGAGGTTTCACCTTCAGGCAGGTGAGTCCAGACTCCGTCATGTCTGCAGGTGAGTCCAGACTCCGTCATGTCTGCAGGTGAGTCCAGACTCCGTCATGTCTGCAGGTGAGTCCAGACTCCGTCATGTCTGCAGGTTCGATGATGTCACAAAGTGTCTTTAGTTTTTGTTTGATCTCCGTCAGGTTGGAGCTCGGTGGAGGTTTTGAGCGGCCTGCAGCCTCTGTCGTCGTCTCTCCATCGCCTGCTGCTTCTTCTGCTCGATCTCCGCCGCAGAACATTTCCCCAAATCTGCAGGAAACAAGACGAGGCGCAAAACACATGAAGGAGGCGCAAAACACGTGAAGGAGGCGCAAAACACGTGAAGGAGGCGCAAAACACGTGAAGGAGACGCAAAACACTTGAAGGAGGCGCAAAACACATGAAGGAGGCGCAAAACACGTGAAGGAGGCGCAAAACACGTGAAGGAGGAGCAAAACACGTGAAGGAGACGCAAAACACTTGAAGGAGGCGCAAAACACGTGAAGGAGGCGCAAAACACGTGAAGGAGGCGCAAAACACGTGAAGGAGACGCAAAACACTTGAAGGAGGCGCAAAACACATGAAGGAGGCGCAAAACACGTGAAGGAGGCGCAAAACACGTGAAGGAGGAGCAAAACACGTGAAGGAGACGCAAAACACTTGAAGGAGGCGCAAAACACGTGAAGGAGACGCAAAACACGTCAAGGAGACGCAAAACACGTCAACTAGACGCAAAAAACGTGAAGGAGGCGCAAAACACGTCAACTAGACGCAAAACACTTGAAGGAGGCGCAAAACACGTGAAGGAGACGCAAAACACGTCAAGGAGACGCAAAACACGTCAACTAGACGCAAAACATGTGAAGGAGGCACAAAACACGTGAAGGAGGCGCAAAACACGTGAAGGAGGAGCAAAACACGTGAAGGAGGAGCAAAACACGTGAAGGAGACGCAAAACACTTGAAGGAGACGCAAAACACGTCAACTAGACGCAAAACACGTCAAGGAGACGCAAAACACGTCAAGGAGACGCAAAACACGTCAACTAGACGCAAAAAACGTGAAGGAGACGCAAAACACGTCAAGGAGACGCAAAACACGTCAACTAGACGCAAAAAACGTGAAGGAGGCGCAAAACACGTGAAGGAGGCGCAAAACACGTGAAGGAGGAGCAAAACACGTGAAGGAGGCGCAAAACACGTCAACTAGACGCAAAACACGTGAAGGAGGCACAAAACACGTGAAGGAGGTGCAAAACACCTGAAGGAGGCGCAAAACACCTGAAGGAGGCGCAAAACACCTGAAGGAGGAGAAAAACACCTGAAGGAGGCGCAAAACACCTGAAGGAGGCGCAAAACACATGAAGGAGGAGCAAAAAGGAGGTGAATAACACCTGAAGGAGGCTCAACTGGACACAAACAGGATTGAGTTGTTTAAAATTCTTTAGATATTTTTGATCGTTTCCCGCTGACGGAACGCGGCGTGCACGGACCTGACGGTCATATGAACGTGAACGTGAACGTGTTCTTACCTTTGTTGGTTACCGTAGAAACAGGCTTGTTTGGCTTCTTAAAGGTGAAGTGCTCTTTCCGGATGTTTCCGTGCGAGGCGGTCTGGACCCCGCTGATCACCTGCAGACTCGCTGAACTGTTCACGGACACTGAAGAGTTTTTTACCTGTGCACATCTGAAAGACTCCGAGCTCATCGGTGCACCTGCAGCACGGGAGAGAGGCTTCTGATTGGCCGTTGGCGGTTGGTTCCGGTTGTCCCAGTTGTTGACGGTCGGCTGCAGAGCGGCTCTCTGGGTCGACGTGGGAGCGGTCCGTTTGGCGGGGACGTTCTGGGCGCTCTGGATTTGATTCTCCACGTTTTCACACATTTCACACAGCAGGTCGTCGTCAGCCGGGTCGTCCCACACCGGGTCGGACAAGAAGAAAGAGTTCAGGTCGTCGTCCAGGAGGTCGGAGACGGCGGCCTCGCTGTGGGATGGACCGGCTGCAGGTGTGAGGGGAGAGCTCTGAGCGGGTCGAGCAGAACTCCTCTGATTCCATGTTTGTTTCTGTGGATCTGATCTCTGACACTTGTTCTTCAGAGAGTCTTTCTCCGACCTCTTTGATCCGTTATCCTGACTTGTCGTGACAGAAAAATGAGGGTTGGACTCCAGCTTGAAGGACGATCTTTGCCTCGGATTGTCCGACCATCGGAAACTTCCAGTGGCGGGAACACTTCCCGGACTTTGACGTTTTATTTCCCGCGGGGGTTTCTGGGTCGAGCAGTGCGTCGGAGCGGCAAAACTCTGTGGATTTTGTGTCATCTCCAAAACCAACGAGTCATTCAGCAAGTCATCGTTTTCCCAGTCGTCCTCGAACTCATCGTTCGCAGGAGCAGCTCGAGCGGTTGTCGTGGAAACAGCAGAATTGCGAGAGGACGCAGACGTTTTCCCAGAGGACACACACGTGCTCGGAGGATGTTTCACTTGTGACACCTGACTTAAGTTTCCGCTCACGTGCTGGGTCGGCCCGTCGAACAGGAAGTCCAAATCGTCCTCCATTTGTAGATCCAGGTGTGTCTGAGCGTCTCGACCGGCCGCCGCCACCGCCGCCGCGCTCTCAGCTGGTTGACGGTTTCCAGGAAGTGAAGGTGAGAAGTCGTCCTGGTCATCCAACATGTCCTCGGACAGCAGCTCCAGACTCTGCTGGTGCGGGTCGTCCACTTCTTCTTCATCCCGACGGAACATGTTGAAGTCAAACTGTTTGGCCAGCTTCAGCAGGTCGTCCACGCCGTTCGGCCTGAGACAAAAATAAAATGTTTAAAGACATTTAAAAATTTAAATGTTTTGTTTTATTAATGACATGAAGTTTATTAATCAAATAAAACGACCTGCAACAGCGCCCACCAATTCAGAGACCACGCACGCTCAAAAACACCGAAGATCAAAACAACCGAACATCAGAACAGACGTGCTCCAGGCCTGTAGGGGGCGCTCAGTGACACAGCGTGTTTGCGTCTTTGTTTTGGTCATTGTTTTTTTTTAAACAAATGTAAATCCTTCGAGCGGTTGAAGGTCGTTGACTTCGTCGCTCATCATAAAAAATGATCACACAAACAGTTAACAGCCAATCAGACGCACCTCGGGGACTTCTTCTTCGGTTTGGGAGCTTGAACATCTGGCGTGCAGGGAATGGCCGCGCTGTCTCCGATCCACTGCTGTAACGTCGGCTCTGCGACCCTCGGCCTGCCGTGCTTCACAAACACGACACACGGAAACGTTCAGGACAGACTGTGGAGCGGCTGATCACATCTGAGCTCTCAGCACGCCGCGTCACTGACCTTTGGAGCGATCCTGCTGACGATCTCTGAGATGTTCACCACTCCGCCAGGCGGCTTCTTTCCTCTTTTACCTGGAGACAAAAACTATGATGAAGATGCAGCTCTTCTTTTTAACCCCATGAAGCCGACCTCCGTCCCCTGAACAGAAGCTATGAGAGACGGATTCCACGACTCTGATATTCACCGAGTCTGTTTGGAGAAGGAGACGTGGCGTCCCAGATGATGTCCTGCTGAACGTCGGAGTCGTTGTGTGGAGACTCTCCGCTGAAACCTCCGCCTGCTCTGGGTCTCGGGATTCTGATCGGGCTCTTAAATTCTGGAGAAGTTAAAAAAACAGAGTTAATGATTCAAACAAACCTCAACATTTACCGCTCAGTCGCCTTTGACATGAACAACACGCTCATGCCTGTTTATGATCCTGGAGCTGCTGTAAAATGTTTGTGTGACAAATCATTAGCTGAATCTGTGATTCTGGAAAACATAAAATAGGAGTATTGTTGTATAAAAGGAGAGCGGGACGTTTTAAGACAACCCATCCATGGAGACAACTTTAAGATCCTTTAATGGTTAATTATACGAGGTTTTTTTACCCCGAATTTAGAGTTACAAGTTTGTCTTTGTAAGTCTAAAACGTGTGAGTCTTTATAGATGAGGATTTCTCCTGGACCTACAAGAAAACAAAAAAGTGCGAGAAATGTGAATGGAGTTTGGTTGAGAGTTGTGCACGCGCATCTGAGCGGGACGTTGTCTGGGCTCGTACCCGTCACAGCGGGCAACTCATCAAAGGATCTTTAAGGGACACTTTAAGAACCTTCAGTGCTTTTTTAGTGACTATTTTCGTATCCCGAATTTATACTAAAACATTGTGCTTTTTAAAAAGTACTTGTTCAATATTTGTTGTTGTTGTTGTCTCGTGGAAATACAAGAAAACAGAAAAAGTGCGCGGAATGTGAATGGAGTTTGGTTGAGAGTTGTGCACGCGCAGCTGAGCGGGACGTTGAATCCGTCACAGCGGAACAACAATATGAAACAACTTAAACAGCGACTCACCTGCCTGGTCCCTGCTCGGAGGCTCCACTTGAACCTGGGTCTGTTGAGTCTGGGTCTGTCTGAAAGTTCTGCTCAGGCGGTTCGGCTTCGGTGTGGATCCGGTCGGAGGGTCACACCTCCGGCGAACCCCGTTCATACCGGCGGTTAAACGTCGGTTATTCGGTTTGAATTTATTCTGTTATTTACAGTTTATTCTGTTGTTGATTCGGAGTGTCATTGACAATTTTGAACGTCCCGCCATCTTGTCTTTCTCCCAGGGTTCCTTTCGAGGGTGCGTTCAGGAGCATGAGAGCTGCGCGGATTCTGCGCATATCATCTGCGCATATCATCTGCGCATATCATCATCATAATTAAACGGTTTCCTGTAACTGTGTTTCTTTTTAATTTACGTAAATTAATAATTCATAAACAACTTGACAAACACTCAATATATTCTTATAAATAAAAAAGATGCGTTTGTTCCAAGTAAAAGTCCATATTCAGACTTTAAATCCAAAGGAAGAGCAGCTGAAGGATTAACATTTGTAGTCGCGATTAATCATATTTTAAATTGTGTTTTACATTTGAATAAAAAATGTCCGGATTTTATTTTGGAATTATGTACTGTCCCTTGCTGCTTTTATTTTGAAATACAGTAAGGCCCTTCTGGTAGAGTGAAGGTTAAGACATGGTTCATCTCCTTTCCTCTTGACCTTCATGTTTTAAAGCTCAGTATGCGACAGAGCTGAACAGGTTAGGACATCTTTGATGGACGTCACTTTGGATAGAAGCATCCGCTCACTTAAGTTGGACATAAACAGGATCGTCATTTTGGCGTTAGGGGGACCACAGTGTTGTTCCACAATCTCTTTCTCAACGTCTCTGAGACTGTAAATGAGCGGACTGATCAGAGTTCCTCCAGTGTCCACTAGAGTCTGTCTCTTGCAGTGAATCAGTCTCCATAGAGCTCTATGTTAAAATGTCCAACTTTACAGCTGCAGTTCCTCCAGTGTCCACTAGAGTCTGTCTCCTGCAGTGAGTCAGTCTCCATAGAGCTCTATGTTAAAATGTCCAACTTTACAGCTGCAGTTCCTCCAGTGTCCACTAGAGTCTGTCTCCTGCAGTGAGTCAGTCTCCATAGAGCTCTATGTTAAAATGTCCAACTTTACAGCTGCAGTTCCTCCAGTGTCCACTAGAGTCTGTCTCCTGCAGTGAGTCAGTCTCCATAGAGCTCTATGTTAAAACGTTATTAACATTATTATAGACTTCTCGAAGTGTACTTTTGCTGCCTCCAGTTTTGAAGCATTTTTATCAAACGTGACGATTTTAAAAACCGTTTGTGTAACTGTGAGAGAGCAGCTCTGTTTCCAGCCGGATGAACGTCGACTGAGTTGAAATCTGAGGAATTCATGCCGACCCCTCGGCCTGGCTCGCAGCCAAACACAGATACGCTCCATATTTCATGGCCTGTGCGCTCGAGTAGAAGACCCTGCTGCTTTAAAGAAAACACTGAGCTCATAGGACGCTCTGAGGAGGAGTCCTAGCGGAGCTGTCAGGAAGCTAAGACGCACATATCTGGTTTTTACATTACAGTGTGGCAGCAGGCTAAATGGCTCTGTTTTCCCAGCAGACATCGTCCGTCTTTGAAATGTGATCCGCGGCGCTGGCAGAGGCTCGTTAGAAAAAAGTCTGAGCGCTTTCAGGGCGGCGGATCAGAGAGCAGTGTCAGATATTCAGCTCTGTAATCGCACCGATCTATCACTGTCTGCTTAGAGGAGCCGCCGAGCCTCCGGGGGGGTTCAAGACCGGAACAAACCGGAGGAAGCGCCCCGGATCAGCTCGGTCCAGGACGCATTTATTGGCGTTCCCACAAAAACCGATCAATACTTAACTACCTTTTTGCTATCCTTCTGTTCGGGTGCCAAGCGTACAGATCAGACCCTAAAGGGGCGGAGCTAGACACAGCAGATTAATCATCACTTCCTGTGTGACCGCGGTGCTCAAGAGCACAAAACAAGTCGTGTTTAAACATCCCGTGGATTTCCAGAGAGCAATTTGAATAATGTGTTTTGTTGTTTTGCGACAGATGTCAGCATGTAGCCCCGCCCCTTTTTGGGGATCTTCTTCTTCACTGAATTTATTGGCAGGCTACTTTGGCTTCAGTGTGAGGCGACATGACCATATATGGCACGGTGGTGAGCCAGGGTCTTTATGTCATATGGAAATTAAAAAGCTGTATTTGGTTTGACAGCTCAGGGCTTCCATACTTTTTCTCTCTCTTGTAGAGATTTAGTTTTTCAGTTTGTCCATGAACGAAGCTGACAGACGTCTTTCCTCTCAGTGCACAGATTCCAGCTTCTTCCCCTCTGGAGCTGAGTTCATGTGGTGATCGATACGCTTTCTTTAAAGCCGAGGTTTAAACGAGGACACTCAGGATGGGGCGTCTAACTCAGAGCAGATCCTGAGGACGAGCAGCGAGGCAGACGTGACGTCATGCACACAAACAGATGGATCCACGTTTCCTCCATCACCAACCGGAAGAGAATTCCCCCCAACGCTTCGTTTGAGTTTAACGCTCGCCCCGCTTCAGGTCTCCACTTCAACACGGACTGTAAACCACCTCGGTTACTGTTTCACCACAGAGCCATAAACTCCACGATAAGTGGCTCTGTCACACACATCTGAAAGGAGTGTGTGTGTGTGTGTGTG
>NC_136692.1:777470-779970 GCF_947650265.1 Symphodus melops
GGCCAGAAAGGCTAGCGCCGCGTTAGCCCTGCTTTAGCCGGGCTCCTATTTGTTCTAATCCCGGGGTTAAAATGCTCAATGGAGTGGTCAGTCAAAGCGATTAGCGTCTTTGTCTGGAGCTAATCCTGCCGGGGGTTTAGAGGCCATTCAATCCTGGAGTTTAAGCCTCTGTGTTCGCTGTAACACGCCGAGGAGGAGCCAGAGGAGCGAGGGGGGGGGGGCTGAGACGCCCTGCTCAGATTCAGCCCGTGTTTACAGCACGTTATGTTTCCATGCTCACAGATAAAGACACTGAACTCTCTCTGTCCTCTTCATCAGAGACCCTGCATGTCGACCCCTCAGGGTCAGAAGAGTCCGGTAGGTAGTCCTGATCCACCCTGATCCACCTCCACTGGCTCCCAGGTAGATCCAGACTCAAATACCGAGCCCCCCTTTGGACTTCTTACCCCTGCTCTCTGTCTCTGTTCTATCCTGCTCTCTGATTGGTCCTTCTTTATTATGGTTATTAAAGGTAAATGGATCCTGTAACGAGGCGTTCAATTGAATCCTCTGTGATGTCATGACTACAGGCTGGATGTAGACGAGGAAGGAACATGAAACTCGCCTGCTCGGTTGGACTGGTCGATCATTGGCTGAACGATCCGCCGCCTCGCATTGATGAACCTGGACAAGAAAAAAGAGAAGAGACGGAAGGATGAGGAACAGAAGAACTCCACAGTGACACTTTACAGATGAGACAGGCTGTGATAGAAGTGTTTAGTCTGCGAAGCTGCGTCGGCCTCCTCTGTGCTCAGGAAGGCAAAACTCGGATTCTCTGCTGGACATCGAACGCCTCATCGCTCGCAGAACATCTCAAGTTTCTCAGAGAGCGAATGTTTCACAGGTGAAGAGGATTTAATGCAGCAGCCAGTATGTCCTCCTTCTAACTTTAGATTCTGCTCCTGAATGCTGCATCCATGCAATCCATGCAGAGCTGGCTAAACACTGAAGCTACAGTGTCCACCACATGCTGACCTGTGTGAGAGGAGGGGGGGAGACAGCTCTCTGTGATGATTAGAGTTCAGACTGCAGTACTCGTGTTAAACACTAGGGGGCAGAGGTCTCTGTAGAGGTCGTGACATAAAGTTGACGTTTCATCAGTTTTTAATAACTCCGATGTTACAGACTGATCTGTAACCAGCTGAGCACAGTGACCTCTGACCTGTGAGGGCGTCTCAGCAGCAGAGCATTCATACATGTCCTCTTCGAAGTACACTCTTGAAAGCCATCATCCTGGTATGCGTGACCTATGACCTGACAACCCCCCCCCCCCCCCCCCACCCCCCCCCCCACCCCCACCCCCGTCACCTCCCGTCCACGGAGGAGCGCTCTGGTGTTCCTCATCTTAAAGCCTCCTGAACCGCCTGTCGACCCTCCTGACCCGCCCCGGAGTGAAAGCCCACTTGATTTATGTCCCCCTACAACTCCCCCAAGACCACCACCCCCTCACCCCCCCCCCCCCCCCCCCATCACCCCCCCCCCCCTCCAGGAGGGATGGTTACATTTCAAACGTGTTCAGTAAAGAGAGCGGAGCGGGGGTTAAAAAGAAAAAGAAAAGAAGTGGGGGACGACCCTGTTTCCTTTTCAGGACAACAAAAGCCACAGCGGCCTTTTCAAGGCAGGAGAGGGGGGGGGGGGGTAGGGGGGGGGGGGGGGTACAGGGGGGAGGAAGAGTTTTCAAAAGGACAGTACGGGAGGATCTGCTTCTGCTGCAACCAGAATCACAGACTGTGCTGTTTCCTGGAATGACTCCTATCGATGCAGCTTCCTCTTAAAGAGCGAGACAAGATAAATAATATAAGATAAATAATATAAGATAAATAATATAATATAAAATCATATAAGATAAATAATATAAGATAAATAATATAATATAAAATCATATAAGATAAAATAATATAAGATAAATAATATAAGATAAATAATATAAGATAAATAATATAATATAAAATCATATAAGATAAATAATATAAGATAAATAATATAATATAAAATCATATAAGATAAATAATATAAGATAAAATAAGTTATAACTTTATTGATCCCAAAGGGGGAAATGTGGGCGTTGCAGCAGCAATACAGAAATAGAACAGTAAGGTAAACAGGTCGACAGAGTATAATATAGTGCAGTTCTATACGTCAGTTCTATGTATAGAATATAAATATAATAAATGTATATATAATATAATGACACAGTACTGTACGTCATGTGACAGGTGCTAAACATGGCCGTTAGCGTTAGCGTTAGCGCTTGTGGCTCCAAAAAGCAAAAGCAGGAAGTGAAGCTGCACACGATGTGAAACAGATCCAGTCTGGATCCTTCTGGAACATTAACACTGTGGGTCAGAATAAAATGGCCGCCTGTATTTAAATGTTGTAACAGTCAGATCGCTGTCAAAACTACAGGAAGTGTTTACAGGATTTCTTTGTTTGTTCGTCTTTTTTGTCCGACACCAAAAAT
>NC_136692.1:782470-784970 GCF_947650265.1 Symphodus melops
CGTGTTTACAAAGACCAGGCCGGGTCTAACGTGTTACATTTGGCCTCATGCAGGAACACGAACAGACGGAAACCTTCCAGCTCACATCGCCGACCTGTCCTGTGACTCGCTCTTCTGATTGGCTCGTTCTTAAAGTTCCTTGAGTTTTCACTCAACTCTTAAAGCGTCCTCGAGCTAATGCTAACGCTAACGCTTGGCGTGCTCTCCTCTCTCGTGCAGACAGTTTATTGTAACCCTCGGCATCGTCCCCTCCATGACTTCTGCTTGAACATCAGCCGACGCCGTCGACAAACCACCTCTTGGTTTGATTCTGACACCGACCAATCACGCGGCGTCTCCACGTCTGTGTCCGGCGAGCACGCTTCGAGCACGCGTCTCCGTGCGACGTGGACTCGGAGTCCTCGTTGAAGCTCAGCAGAGTTCAGGGAGAAACTTCTTTAACTTGGCGTCTTTGTTCCTGAACACCTGGGAACTTTCCCTCCATCTGTCGTCTGAGCGCCGCCGCCTCCGCCTCCTCGCCATTATCTGACGGACGCTCATTCACGCTGTCAGGGGAGAAAGGCTGCTCCGTGATGTATGTGACCACATGCTGGACATGTGTGTGTGTGTGTGTAGGGGGTTTGAGAGGTCAATAAAGGTGACCCCCACAGAGAGTGGGGCCCCGGGCTCCTCGGGGCCCCAGGTCCTCGGGGGGGGGGGGGCTGTCACCGAGGTAATGGATGATGTTTTCACTGTCGGGTCAGAGAGCCTGAAACGCCTTCGACTTGAAACACAAAGAGAGAAACTAAAAACGAGTCACTTTCAGTCTGTTTCAGCCAATCGTGCGTGACGTTGAGACGACCACGATCTCGGCCCGGCGGTGGGAACCTTTGTGTCACCTTTTTTGTAGTTTGTTTATACGACAGCGGCGTTTTGAGGCCACGCCCTCTTTCCTGCTCGTCTCGTCCTCCTCTGCAGAACACACACCTGATGTGCACGCCACGCACGCCACGTCACGTCTCCCTCACTGACCAATCAAAATCAAGAAGGGGCGTGGCTTCAGATATCGACTTTGTCACCAACGACGGCGGAGGAGACGCTCGCCTGCCTCGTCTTTTGGAGGGAACAGCTGCTGGCGTCAGGACACGCCCCCTTTACATCGTCACACACACCTCAGGTGTTCACTTTGGTAACCTAGCAACCATGAGACTCCTCCCCCTTTACGCTCTGATCAGAACGTGTACCTGAACCGGGTCTGGACTATGGGTGGTTTCAAACCGGGGACCCGGGGATCCTGAGGTCAAAGGTTGTTCTCGGGGGGAGGGGGCGGGGCTTCCATCGTAAGTCAGAACGAGGAGGAGAAGCTTCGTCCATATTTATACAAAGTGTTGAACTGCAGAAATTAGAGACAGAGAGAGAGAGAGGAGGGCGTTCAATGATTCTGTCTCTCTCTCTCTCTCTCTCTCTCTCTCTCTCTCTGCCGGGCGGCGGCGGTGGCGGCGGCAGGCAGCTGCACACGTGTTTCGGCCTGCGGGACTCCGTGGCCTCGCCGTCACCCACATCTGCAGCTCTGTGGCTGTAAACAGACGCTGATGGATGGAGGTGTCCCCTCGACCTCTGAGCCCTGATGGATGGATGGGGGGGGCGAGGGGGGGGGGGCGAGGGGGGGGGGGCGAGGTCAACGCAGGGGCTTCCTGCTGACTCCTGGGCCCGGCGCAGGAGGCCCATTCCTCACTCCTCTCTGTAATTACGGCGCTGGCTTTGAAGTTCGGGAGTTCCTCGCCTCCTCGCCTCCTCGCCGTGCGGCAGAGCTCTTCAGCACGTCGTGACGCTCGCTCCACGACGCGCTCGCTGCAAAGTCCTTCCAGCTGCGCAGGCGGAGTCACGTCTGATGAACGTAAACAGCTCCTGAAGCAGTCGGGTGTAAACAAATGGTGGCGTGCTCGCGGCGTGCTCGCGGCGTCCCCCGACTGTTCATGCTCAGGTTACAAAAAAACAACAGGTCGTTAAGGAGGCAACAACATGTGTGAGGGAGGTAAATTAAACTGTAATTATATTAACAGGAGTGTGTGTGTGTGTGTGTGTGTGTGTGTGTGTGTGTGTGTGTGTGTGTGTGTGTGTGTGTGTGTGTGTGTGTGTGTGTGTGTGTGTGTGTGTGTGTGTGTGGGTGTAAACAGCATGTCGGCTTTTTACGAGCTGTGGCTCAGAGTTTTTGTGTTTGTATTCAGGGGAGGCAGCCACACACACACACACACACACACACACACACACACACAGAGAAGGCCTCCATGTTTTCCTGCTTTGTGTTTTTTGTGTTCTGCTGCCCTTCACACAACCTCAACCTCCGACAGCTAAACCCCCCCCCCCCCCCCCCCAGGTACCAGCTCCCCCCCCCCCATCTGCTGCAGGACTCGCTGTCCTCCAGGTTCAGCTCCGAGGCCTGGCAGCAGCCCCGACACCCCGCTGAGCGAGGACTGATTTAGCTTCTCCATGTTCGGGAAAGAGAGGTGTGTGTGTGTGT
>NC_136692.1:789970-793277 GCF_947650265.1 Symphodus melops
GTAAACCACTTTCATCTTTGTTTTGGTTTTTTGTTTCTCACCCATAAATGTCGTCTTTGTCCCTCTTGCCGGCGTCCCCCGCTGACGGTGTCATGCCGCTGCTGCCCGTGTGGGTGGACTGGGCGTACTGGTGGGAGGGGTATGGAGCGCCCCCTGCAGCGGCGGCGGCTGCAGCCAGGTGCACAGCCTGTAATGAGCGGGCTGCGGCGGCGGCGGCGGCGTGGTGGTGATGCTGATGGTGTGGGTCTCCATACACACCCCCACCCACGCCATCCAGCCCGTAGTGGGCCAGGTCTTCATACTGGAACACAGAGAGACGTGTGACCTTTGACCTCCTGAGCGTCCTGAGGAGGACCAGACTAACTCACACATTTCTTTGTCTGCACAGGGACTTGAACCAGCAACCTTCCTGTTCCCAAACCAAGACCCAGACTGAGCTGCTGCTGCGCCCAAGACCACCTTGACCAATCCAAACCACCCGTTCATTTAAACGCACAGTTCGTACCGCCACCAGAGGGCTCTCCATCAAAACAACAACAACAAGATGGCGTTGACGGCGCCACCCCGCTCGCTCCGAGTTGTCCGTAGTCATGACGACCGAGAGAAGCCGACCTGATGAAGATCCGGTTCTAAACTACATGACGCTTTCATCACAGCAGCAGCAGCTCACGCTTTCTTATGTAACACCCGGTGTTTCCACGGCAACCATAAACACACACCGTACTGTTGTAATAAATTACAGATTTCTCCGGCTTTGGAAACTGGTGGAAATATTTGAGGTGATAAAAAAAATATATCACATAAGTTGAGTTAATTTTGAATTAATTTAAATAATGAATGTAATTTAAATATTTTAGGGAAAATATTCAATAAATTAATTAATTTAACAAGCAGATTAAAAAGACAACAAAACAACTCAAATATCTGAAAATGTCACAAAAAGCAAGTTTACAGATTTACTGACAGAAACAAAGAGACGGAACATGTGTGACAGTGACCACGTCCGCCATCTTTGTTTTTAACATTAAACTTCAGGAAAGGAGACAGGACCGCTGCTGATTGGTTCATATTCGCTCCTTTTGGGGTTGATGTGACTTCCGGTAATTTGTAGTGAGCGTGGTTTATCTTATTATTATGCTACCTGTGCGTTTGAGTGGAAGGAGTTTAGATGAGGTGGATTAAATATTTTCTGGTGACGTCATCCTTTCGTTGTAATCACGGTCACTCGTTTGACCATTTTGTTCACAATTATTTTTCACTTTTTTTTGTTTGTTTGTTTTTTAAATAAATCAACAAACTTACCTGGACTGACGTCACAGGTGCAGCTACAGGCCCACGTGCCGCCATGACACACTGCTTCTATTCATTGTTCATTTCAGGTGATTCTCTCACACACTGACGTCACACACGCTGTTTGATGTTTTTAAGATCAGAAATTAAAAACTCTCCCGCCAGAATGATGTTCACATGTTTTTAAGTATCTAATAAAATGTTTTATTATTATTATTATTGTTTCATGAAGAAGTGTCCTCGTGCACATATTGCTGCTTTTATTCAAACACTTTGAAAAGTGTTTAAATAAAAGAATAAAAAGTTTGACTCACCACCATTTTACACGCATGATGCACGCGCGCGCGTGTGTGTGTGTGTGTGTGTGTGTGTGAACAGTCTTTTAAAGTGTTGTTGATTTATTTAACAAGACTTTTTTCTCGGATTAGATTTCATTTTAAAACGGCGGCAGAATTTATAATAAAGAAACGAGTCAGCACGAGACCTCCAAGTATAACTTTAAAAACGTCATTTTGTTTGAAATAGTATTTTATGATTTTAATAGTTTATACAAATATTTAAATATGTCCAGGATATTTATTTAAAGTTTTAAAAGTGACTTTTTTTAAATTAAACTTTTTGCAAAAACAAAAAACTTTTTTGTAAACTTTATTCTGTTAAAATAACAGTCATGTGTTTTATTATTATTATTATTATTATTATTATTATCATCATTATTATTATTATTATTATTATTATTATTATTATTATCCCTATTATCCTTTAATTTAGATCATTTTTATGAATTCTTCTTCAGAGTGTTTTGCTGCGGATTTATGGATTTTGTAGTTTTGCTCGTTGAACAAACGGACACTGGTGTGTGTGTGTGTGTGTGTGCGTGTGCGTGTGTGCGCGCGTGCGTGTGATCAATAAAACGCTGTTTAAACTTTGACCTCGTTGAAAAGGCCGCGTGCATGAACTGATCTGTTTCAATATTGATTTGAATATTCAGTATATCGATGATCTTTAATCATCTGTGTCAGAGAAATGTAAAGATCATTTTTATCTTTTTTATCAACTCCATAAATGTTGTTATTCTTGGCAGCTGAAGCACGGAGACACACACACACACACACACACACACACACACACACACAACGTGAGACTAATGACGTGTTTATTCGGTTTATAAAGTGTGACGTGTTTAGGTTTAATCTTTACTTTGTTACAAATTAATAAAACTTAACGTTTAAAATTTAAACATAATTGTGAAGAAATCTGAAAATAAAAAAACCTTTTCATTTTTTTTAAAGCAACAAAAAGTTTATTTTTACTTCAGAATCTAAAACTGACCTCAGACTTTGAATCTCCACTCAACGAAATAAAGTAAATTATTTAAACAGAAAGTTTAATAATAATAAATCAAGTTTATTTATATATGTGAGATAATAAATAAAAGATCCAGGACAAAACTATTTAAATTATGTTTCTGTCATTTTACATGAGGGAGAAATGTTTCATAATTAATGTTCAAGTATTTTTTAAATCACGTTATTAAAAGTTAATAATTATAGTTTTTAGATAAGTGAGAATTAATTCTCTTTAATTTGTACAAATATGGTTTTTAGTCACTTTTCAGAAAGTGGGCACTCCGGTTCTTTTTAAATCAAAAACAAGCTGACTTTATTGAACCTGATTTCTGCTCCATCATCAAACTTCTTCCCCTGAAGTCACAAAAAAACAACAATCTGTCTGCGCGCGACTAAAAAGTTGATTTTTACGCACCCGTTTGCGCCATCTGCTCCGTCTCTCCGCCCGGACTCCAGGTGACTCCTGCGGGGCAAAACACACATCCAACTCCCCGGTACCGAAGCGCTAATCACTTAATCCCGTGTCCAGCGCGTGTAGTCCAGTCCAACAAGAAGCAGCAGGTCCCCCGCAGGATCCACTCCGCTACGATCCGCCTCCAGCAGCAGCAGCAGAGACCCGGGCAGACCCTGTCCCTCCTGCTCCCGGCCTCCGAGCTCCAACAAGCAGC
>NC_136692.1:798477-803477 GCF_947650265.1 Symphodus melops
TGTTAGACAGGCAGGCTGAATCACACGGTGGAGGGATGCAGTGTGTGTGTGTGTGTGTGTGTGTGTGTGTGTGTGTGTGTGTCTCACTCCGCCTCGTTAAGATGTGTCCGTGTGTGAACGCAGAAACAGGAAGATGTTGGAGAACAGAATGTAAGATGGAGACAGACGCCAAACCTTTGTGCCTCCACGCCGCCGTGTGTGTGTGTGTGTGTGTGTGTGTGTGTGTGTGTGCACTCAGGTACGTTTTGCTACAAGTCCTGTGTGATCATGAAGGAAACCTGCAGCAGCCAGTATGTCCTCCTTCTAACTTTAGATTCTGCTCCTGAATGCTCTGGATCTGATTGGACCAGAGAAGGTAGGCGGGGCTTTGAAGGCCGTTTTGGACGCCCCTGGGTTTGCCAGATATGAGAGCAGTTATCAGGTGAACAGGTGTTGCAGCGATGGAAGCGGGCAGTGGAACTGGATGAGACTGCAGTCCTGATTTTGAACACTAGGGGGTCAGAGTTACAGACTGCTCCTTTAAATTTGAGTGTTGTTGTTTTTCCTGTTTGTATGATTCTCCTCGTGGTCACATGATCTATCAGCGGCTGTTTAAAGGTGATGTGTGTTTCTCTCTCGTGTCGTAGTGACAGCTACATTGTGCGTGTCAAAGCGGTGGTGATGACCTGGGACGATTCGGTCCCGGGCTGGTTGGCTCAGGACGGCTGTCTCAGCAGAGTGGGCGTGTGCAGGCTGCTGTCGGCTGAGCTGCTTGGACGAAACAGCTTCCTCATCCACGGAGAACGCCTCAAAGACAGACAGGTCGGTCCAGCAGCACGCCACGGGGAAATACCATCTTTGATGTGTTGTCGTCTTTATCCGTCAGGGGGGATTTGGTTTGACTCGTGTGGTTCTCTTCCAGGTCATTCTGGAGTGTTTCTTAAAGAAGGACCTGGTCTACACGAAGCCCACGCCCACCTTCCACCACTGGAAGGTGGACAACAAAAAGTGCGGCCTGACTTTTCAGAGTCCGTCCGACGCGCGAGCCTTCGACCGCGGGGTGAGACGAGCGCTGGAGGATCTGACCGAAGGTACGAAACGACCAGCTGCTGACTTCACTCCCGACACGCTTTTTATAAATCATTTCAGAAAAACTGGAGTCTCTTTGTTAAACGTTATGAAATGTTACGTCGTTTAACTTTATCTCGTTGTTAAACGTAACTTTGTGACTTACAATCTTTAAACGTTGCGTCATTGAGCGTCATGTTTGATGAAGGTCAAACTAAATTTGTGGGAGTTTAAACATTTCGCCATTACACGTTAATAAATGTTTATAAATGACATCGTTAAACGTAATTCTGTTAAATCGTACTTTGTTAAACTGTGACATAAAACGTAGCTTGATGAGCGCTATAACGCCGCTATATATCACGCCGTTTAATGTGAACCATAACTTTGTTCATTGTTACGCCAGTTCACGTTGCGTTGTTTCTTTAAATCGTAACTTCGTTAAACAAAACTCAATCTGACTTAGTTTTATAAACATTTTCTGTTAAACACAACGCAGTCAAACGTTTAACTCAGTGAGCTGTTACTTTCTTAAACGGAGCTTTTTGAAATCGTGGGAATCTTGACTTTACAAAACCTGGCTTTTTACGTGTAAAGTTTGTAAAATACTTTGTAAAGTTACAAAGATTCTTTGTATCTCGTCACGTTTGAGAATTTTACTTTGAAGAAGTTTAAATTCGTACAAACTACGATGAGGCATGCAGAACGTCGGACGCAATTAACTTATCCGAGCAGCTCCGTTCAGAGTGTTTGCTAACCAGCATCTTTTACGTTTTTTTTTACAGGGTCAACCACGTCCTCGTCCACGCTACAGAACGAGGCGGAGCTTGGCGATGACGACGTCTTCACGGTGAGACACTGAGTCTGTCATTAAGACTTGAATCTAGAGACCATAAACTCGTACTGAGGGAATCATTACCAGTGTTTTTGTAATCAGTCGCCCCCTGCTGGCCATAAGTGAGACTGCAGGTTTGAGGCACTAAAATCTCCTCTTACGCTCAGACATGAGTTCCCTTTGAATGTCGTCCATTTAGATCTCGGACTCAGATTGGAGAGAAGATGGAAATCAGTCCTGGGTCTTTGTCGGGAGCGTCGAAGTCGGAATGCCGTTAGCGTAGCTTAGCATCAAGACTGGAGTCCGAGGAAACTCGCCACCTTGACTGTGGAGGGATTTCAAAACCAACCAGCTTAAGTCTCTTTATCGTCTCCCCGTCCCTCCTCTCTCGGGTGAGGGACCTGGTCCTGCTTTAGTCTTTTCAGCGGCGTCTGGTTCCCTCAGGATGTCCCCTTCTGTTGAGGATTGTCCGAGAGGAGGAGGTCTGAGTCCTTAAAGAGGGGGGAGAGGGGAGGACGATGAGGATGTATATCGACAGTCGTCTCCTGATGTGATGCAGTCACAGCTTTAGCAGAATAATAAAACCTGTCAAACTCTCATCACTTCAAACTAAACCCCAAAAATTTACCAGGAATGACTAAAAAGCAGCGTCTTGGCGTTCTGCCGGTTCCTCAGTTCCTCTGTCCTCTGCTGAAGTCTTCTTGTGTGATCACAGGGAACCACATGAAAGGATGACGCAACGCACCCGGCCTGGGCTGAGCGCTCTCGGGGCCGCAGGCCGGCCTGGGATTCATTTAGTACAGACCCAATAAAAACACACAAGAAGTTAAGAAACAGCTCTGAAGGTCTGAGAAGAATTCTTGTCTGATTGTACGAAGAAGTCTGGTGAGAGGAACCGATGACTCTTCATACATGTCGCACATGAGCGGACAGACGCAGTTTGTAGTGAACTTTGCAGGTGTGGCAGAGAAACCATCAGTGACTCACAGTCGACCTCTTCTGCTCTCAGGTCGCTTCACAAGTGAGTTTCAGATCAGCACTGTAAATCACGCCGTAGTTCCCCGATATGAAACCAAGACGGCTTCAAGCGTCTACGTGAGCCGCTGAAACCTCGCCCCCCCCCTGGCAGCCCCGCAGCGTTCTGCCGATGGACGTATCAGAGGATACAGCGTTGGAGGCGGAGCCACGTTCATTCACATGAAGCCACGTTCATTCACATGAAAGCTGCTCAGTGGAGCGTGAAGCAAAAACAGTCGGACTTCCGGGTGGTTAGGTACCCGGATCTTCGGCATTACTGGACCCGTAGAGTCCCAGTCCCGGGTCTCTGGTCTTCGCTCATTATGCCGACAAAAATATCTCTGAACTCGGCTGTAACTGAATCTCACATGACGCTGCAGTACCAACGTTGGCCACAATGTAAAAATGGCTTGACTTGGTTCTGCCCCTTTCTGAAGGCTTACAGACAGCTGGCCAATCAGAGACCTGGTTCTCATGGCGTTGGTTTCAGCAGTTTGTTCTAACTAATCGTTGTAATCACTGTCCGCTCTCTTTCCTGCAGACGGCCACCGACAGCTCGTCCAACTCGTCTCAGAAGAGAGAGCCGACGATGCACTCGCTGGCCCCGCCCCACTTCTGCGAGGCCCGTCGGCACCACTGCATCCTGGGACATTTCTACGAGCATCACCACAGGCCGTCTGAGCACTTCTTCCTGGACCAGGTGAGTCAGCGCCGGCTGAGAGAGGCCCCGACTCCATGTTTCCTTCATTGAAGCCTACGGAGAGGGAAAAGGGACAAACAGAAGGAAGTAAAGTGTCAAACATCTGACGCTCCCCTTCGACTGACGGAAACACGTTTTTATCGTTTCATATCTGTGATGTTTTTAATCTGATAACCATCACGTTTTCATTACCCAGAAGGCCTTGCAACTTAAAGCAGCTGTTCCCTCTTCTCTGCTGACCTCATGTCTCCTGAGATCAAAGTTCTGAAGTCTGTTTCCGTCTCGTCTGCAGGCGGTGCACATGTTCCCTCGTCACGTCAGCTTCCAGCTGGAGGAGGAGGAGATCGTTCGCATCAATCCTCGAGAGCGGACGTGGCTGACCAGCTACGGCGATTACCGCCTCACCAACTCCACACGGGACAAGCTCACTCAGCCCGACAACCTGGACGCATATGTACACTTCGCCAAGAGCGAGCCGCCCAAACACGACTACACCTACCCGTACCCGCTCAGCTGTGACGTGCAGCGGGTCTGTGACGGTAAGTCGGGCTGCCTGGAGCTGGGCGGCGGCCGCAGGGCGGTGGTGACGGTGCAGCCGCGAGCCCTGCAGCCCAAAGGGAAGAGGAGGAAGGAGGATGGCGAGCGTTCGCGCTGCGTTTACTGTCAGGACATGTTCAACCACGAGGACAACGGGCGGGGCCGCTGCCAGGAAGCGCCCGACCCCATTCAGACCTGCATCAGACGGGTTAGCTTCATGTGGTGCGCCGACAGCCTGCTGTATCACTGCATGTCGGACCCGGAGGGGGATTACTCGGACCCGTGCTCCTGTGACACCAGCGACGAGCGCTTCTGCCTGCGCTGGACGGCGTTGGTTGGCCTCTCTCTGCTGGCGCCCTGCATGTGCTGCTACGCCCCCCTCAGGGCGTGCTACCGCTGCGGGGTCGCCTGCCACTGCTGTGGCGGGAAACACAAAGCTGTGGGATAAGCCATCGCAGGCCCCGCCTCCTTTGCATCACAACAAGAACTAATGGGAGGAGGCGGGGAGACGGCGCCGCTGTGATTTATTCGTTGTTGTTGTTCGTGTCGTCTCCGAGGTTTTAAAAGGAGAACAAGAAGAAGAACTTTGTCTCCACAGAAGGAAAAGAAAACATGTTGTTTTTATTCTTTGGTGGCGTCGGGAAGACAACGGATTTATTGTGACGAAGAGCGAACAAAGAATCTTCATTTCTTTATAGAAGTCGATATAAATGGATATAAATATATGAACTTTATATTTTTACACTCACGTGTTTTAAAAGATCGACTGTGTCGTCTTTTCAGCTTCCTGTCGTACGAATGTTTTTCATGTTTGTTTGGAAGTCGCAGCGCAAAATAATTCAACCTCCGCGAGTCATTGGAGGA
>NC_136692.1:808477-826982 GCF_947650265.1 Symphodus melops
ATAACAGGATTGAACATGGAGAGAGGTTAGAACGCAGAAAGCTTTACAGACCCATGCAGAGCTGGCTAAACACTGAAGCTACAGTGTCCACCAACATGCAGAGCTGGCTAAACACTGAAGCTACAGTGTCCACCACATGCAGAGCTGGCTAAACACTGAAGCTACAGTGTCCACCACATGCAGAGCTGGCTAAACACTGAAGCTACAGTGTCCACCACATGCAGAGCTGGCTAAACACTGAAGCTACAGTGTCCACCACATGCAGAGCTGGCTAAACACTGAAGCTACAGTGTCCACCACATGCAGAGCTGGCTAAACACTGAAGCTACAGTGTCCACCACATGCAGAGCTGGCTAAACACTGAAGCTACAGTGTCCACCACATGCAGAGCTGGCTAAACACTGAAGCTACAGTGTCCACCACATGCAGAGCTGGCTAAACACTGAAGCTACAGTGTCCACCACATGCAGAGCTGGCTAAACACTGAAGCTACAGTGTCCACCACATGCAGAGCTGTGTGAGAGGAGGGGGCGGAGCCAGACAGCTCTCTGTGATGATTAGAGTTTAGACTGCAGTACTCATTTTAAACACTAGGGGGCAGAGTGACAGACTGCTCCTTTAAAAGGTTAATCTTAACACGTTTGTTTAAATCAATCTAAATCACAGAAGCTGCAGGAGTGTCTCCAGCGTTTCTCACCTCAAATAAAACTGAAACTTTCCAAATGTCAAACTCTGTTTTTTTTATGTTACACTCCACATCTGTCCCTCAGGTGCATGCACTGTGACAGCCCTGTAACAGGTGTGTTTCCTCTGTCTGGGACTGCTGTTCTGCTTCTGTTTCAGGGCTTTGGCTCCCTCTGGTGGTCGGTCATGGTTCTCTCTCTCTCTCTCTCTCTCTGAGCAGCCAACATGAAACACCGTCGGCCATGCTCGACAGGCTGGAACACTCGCACATCTTTGTGTTTAGTTTCTGTGTCTTTGCAGAACATTCTCACAGGTTCTTCGGATCTACGTTACAGAACATTTGGATCGTTTTCCTGATGGATTAAAGTGTGCGTCTCCCGAGCTGAAAACATGAACCTTTCTAACTGCCTCTTCCTGACGGCCGTCTTTAACGATGCGTTCAGGTGCTGCTCGGATTGTTCCCAGTTTCCGGGTTGGGAAGTCGTTCTTCCGACTTCAGTGTGTTCACGTGGTTTCAGTTCATGAAGTCTGAATGTTGAAACAACAAACAGGATGAAAGAAGGAGGAGACGATTCTGACGTCAAGTCAGGCAGCGAATCAGAGACCTGTCTCATGAACGCATCACAATCCCGTAGAAGTCCTCGAGAACAAGAAGACACGAGAACAAGAAGACACGAGGACAAGAAGACACAAGGACAAGAAGACACGAGGACAAGAAGACACGAGGACAAGAAGACAAGAAGACACGAGGACACCAGGCGTCTACAAATCACTTTGCTTTATTTCAATCAGCTGTTTGGCATTTACGACAAAAACAAAACGTACAAAAACGACCGAAAAAAAAGACCCAGCAAAGAAGAGCTGCACTTGGCACTGTGTGTGTGTGTGTGTGTGTGTGTGTGTGTGTGTGTGTGTGTGTGTGTGGAGACGAAGAGGAGGAGGAGGAGGGGGGGAGGAGAGAGAGAGAGAGACAGAGAGAGAGAGAGAGAGAGAGAGAGAGAGAGAGAGAGATCGATCTCATTGGTTAAAGGTCACAGGACAACGTCCAGGCCAATGAGATCGCTCACAGTCCAAATCCTCCTCTTCTCCTGCTCCCCTGAACATGGACTTCCTCCTTAAACAGGTTTTTGGTCCCTAACGTCTGAACCAGGACCAGCAGGACCAGCCGGACCAGCAGGACCAGCAGGACCAGCTGATCCCTCGGTTCACACTTCACAGAGTAAAGTGAGCTGTGGAGAGCAGAAGACGATCCTGTGTGAGCGGCGGGAATGATACAGGAGAACAATCATGGTTAAGGAGAGAGAGAGAGAGAGAGAGAGAGAGAGAGAGAGAGAGAGAGAGAGAGAGAGAGAGAGAGAGAGAGAGAGAGAGACAGAGAGAGCGAGAGAGAGAGAGACAGAGAGAGAGAGAGAGAGAGAGAGAGAGAGAGAGAGAGAGAGAGAGAGAGAGAGCGAGAGAGAGAGACAGAGAGAGACAGAGAGAGAGGGAGAGAGAGAAATAAAAAAAACGAGCGAGAGAAGCGAGCAGAGCGTGAGTGGAGGGGAAACAGGAAGGAGCATCGTGTGGCGAGGAGCGGGACTGTGGTTTCACTTCCTCCCGGGTCACCGAGTTTAAAATCTTGTTTTGAAAGAACTGAATGTGACAGAAAAATTAAAACATCATGAAAGGTCTTCTGGGTCAACTTCAGAGAAACAGGAAGTGTGTGAAACAAGACCACCACAAACACTCCAAGAAGGTCAAATAAAGGTAGAGTCAGCAGCTTCTTCCTTCAAAATAAAATACAGACTTGTGTAGGGGCCTTCAAAATAAAATACAGACTTATGTAGGGACCTTCAAAATAAAATACAAACTTATGTAGGGACCTTCAAAATAAAATACAGATTTATGTAAGGACCTTCAAAATAAAATACAGACTTATGTAGGGATGTTCTGGTTGACTCGGGCCGTTTCAGCTGGTTTTAATGCTAAGCTAACCGTCTCCTCGCACCAATGAGAGATGATGTCATTCTCATCATCTTACGTGCACGTTTCCAAAAAATGTGGCGCTGCTCCTTTAAACTCGGCTCTGTTGTTCTGGGGTCAAACGCTGCTTTCACACGCCTCACCCCAAACTCCATCCATCCTCCCCTCTTTGCTTTGTGAGGCAAAGAGCGTCCCTCCGTAGACTTCATGGCGAGCGTTGCGTGGGTATCGGCGGGCGGCGGGGGCGGGGACTCGTCGTGGGGGGGGGGGGCGGGGGGGGGAGTGTTTTTGTTTTAGTTCCTGTTTTATCTGACGGTGACTCCGAGCTTCTCCAGCACGCGGGTCCCTTTCTCCTGGTACTCGTCCCGCGTCATCCAGAAGTTGTCCTTGTCCTTCATGATGTCGGCCAGCACGGCGCCGCCCAGGAACACCATGTGCTTACGGCGAGGCGGGTCCTCTATCCGGATCTTGAATTTCTGTGATTGAAAAAAAAAAAAAAAAAAAGAGCAGCAGAGATTTAATATAACCTCGGAGTGTTTTCACCTGGTCCACACGAGACCGGGCTTTAGCACCCTCTAGTGGCGAGCCAGCTAACTGCACACGATCAGGAGATCTCCGAAATATTCTTTCAGTCTTTGAAAACATCTAAATACTCTCAAACCCAGAACTCAGAAGAACCGGGCTCTGGGTCTACCTCGCACTCGGAAGACCTGCAAAGGGAGGCGACCAGAAGGGGTCTGAACCCTCTGAATGTCTAAGCTCCTCCCCCTCTCTAAGGCCGAGTCCAGAGGAAACTCATTTTAGCCGCTTGTATCACCACCCAGAGGTCATGACCTCAGGTGAGGATCGAAGCTCCGTCGAGACCACAACAGGATCTGGTGTCAGATCAGAACCAAGCGGAAAGTCGCTGACTCGTGTTTTCTCGCCGTCTTCGGCGTGGAGGTGAACTCACCGATAGCTTGTCGACGTCTCCCTTCAGCACGCGCTCCAGGTACAGCTGCTTCAGCTCCCGCTCCAGGCGGGACGGCAGGCCGGGGTACATGGTGGATCCTCCGGACAGGACGATGTGTTTGTAGAACTCGGACCTGGTGAGAGAGACAGAACCACGCGTGATGACACAGCTGATGACCTCATCGGCGTGATTTGAGGTGTGATCGCTCACCTGGTGTCGATGTCGGCGGCCTGGATGGTGTTAAAGAGCAGCTCGGCCACGCCCACTCCCTCCACGTTGATGAGGTGCGGTTGAAACAGCGCCTCGGGGGCTTCGAAGCGCTCCCCTCCCACCTTTATCACGCGCCCGTCTGGGAGCTGCACAAACACGACATCATGACCTCGTTCAAAACGCTGAGCGCCGCATGGCGAGCAGAGAAGAACAACTGACCGTGTACGACTCGACCAGCACGGTCGTCTCCAGCGCCAGCTTCTGCTCCTGCTCGATGTTGTAGCCCACGTAGCAAAGCTTCTCCTTCATCATCCTCACCGTCTCAAAGTCCGCCGAGTGGTTGAAGGCGTAACCACGCAGCAGCAGCAGCTATTGGACGAACACATGATGACATCACACACTGACCTGATGACATCACACACTGACCTGGTGACATCTCACACTGACCTGGTGACATCACACACTGACCTGGTGACATCACACAGTGACCTGATGACATCACACACTGACCTGGTGACATCTCACACTGACCTGGTGACATCACACACTGACCTGGTGACATCACACAGTGACCTGATGACATCACACACTGACCTGGTGACATCACACACTGACCTGATGACATCACACACTGACCTGGTGACATCACACACTGACCTGGTGACATCACACACTGACCTGATGACATCACACACTGACCTGGTGACATCACACACTGACCTGGTGACATCACACAGTGACCTGATGACATCACACACTGACCTGGTGACATCACACACTGACCTGGTGACATCACACACTGACCTGATGACATCACACACTGACCTGGTGACATCACACTGACCTGGTGACATCACACACTGACCTGATGACATCACACACTGACCTGGTGACATCACACACTGACCTGATGACATCACACACTGACCTGGTGACATCACACACTGACCTGATGACATCACACACTGACCTGGTGACATCACACACTGACCTGATGACATCACACACTGACCTGGTGACATCACACACTGACCTGATGACATCACACACTGACCTGGTGACATCACACACTGACCTGATGACATCACACACTGACCTGATGACATCACACACTGACCTGGTGACATCACACACTGACCTGGTGACATCACACTGACCTGGTGACATCACACTGACCTGATGACATCACACACTGACCTGGTGACATCACACACTGACCTGATGACATCACACACTGACCTGGTGACATCACACACTGACCTGATGACATCACACACTGACCTGGTGACATCACACACTGACCTGATGACATCACACACTGACCTGATGACATCACACACTGACCTGATGACATCACACACTGACCTGATGACATCACACACTGACCTGATGACATCACACACTGACCTGGTGACATCACACTGACCTGGTGACATCACACACTGACCTGGTGACATCACACACTGACCTGATGACATCACACACTGACCTGGTGACATCACACACTGACCTGGTGACATCACATAAATACTTCCTCTCTCTGGTTTCTGACTTTATCCTTTCAAAATAAAAGCCTCAAAGCAAATCTTAATAAAAATACAAACAACGCGTGTCATGGAAAAGTGAACTTGACCTTCGACGACCTCGGCCTGCGGCTCACCTTGATGAGGTAGCGTGTGATGTCCCTTCCTGCGATGTCCAGACGGCGGGTCAGATGTGGCAGAGAGAAACCTTCGTACACGGGACAGATGTGAGTCACGCCGTCGCCGGAGTCCACCACCACGCCGGTCAGCAGTCCTGATGGAAGAAAAGGGCGGGAAAAACAACTCGTGTGGTTATCGGACCGCATCGACCCTGAAGCCACAGCAGCTCTGACACGTTACAACGCACCTTGAGCGTAGAGCGTGAGGACGGCCTGGATGGCGATATAAACTCCCGTGAACTGGTACGTCTCAAACATCACCTGACAGGAGAAACCAAGAGCGTCCGTTAACCAGCAGATCAAACGAAGCGGACTCTGGGGTCTCACGCTCAGATCTGTTACCCAGGTCCGTAATAACGTGAAACCACCCAGAACACCTGGGCGTCCCCGCTCACCTCGATGATCTTCTCGCGGTTCTTCATGGGGTTCATGGGCGGCTCGGTCAGCAGGATCTTGCAGTCTCGTGAGGTGATGTTGAGTTTCTCGGGGCCGAACGTGTAGTCCCACAGGTGCTTCATGTCGTCCCAGTTCCTCACGATGCCATTCTCCATCGGGTAGTTCACCTCCAGCATGGAGCGCAGCTCGCTGGCCTCGTCGCCCACCATCAGGTCCTGCACCAGATCACAGGTCATCAGACTGACGGGCTCACTTTGGACCAGCACAGAGGATCATTTATCTACTAGCTTACCTTGATTTCAATGTTGCCGACTTTAGCGGTGGAGCGGATGATCGGCCGGCCGACCAGCGCCGGGAAAATGTGCTCGGGGAAGTTGGATCCTGCATAGCCGCACTTCACGAACTACAGAGGAATAAAAAACAAGAAGATGAAGAATGTTTCAGGATACCAGAGCTTTTCTTAAAGGAGCAGTATGTAGCTCCGCCCCCTAGTGTTTAAAATGAGTACTGCAGTCTAAACTCTAATCATCACAGAGAGCTGGCTCCGCCCCCTCCTCTCACACAGCTCTGCATGTGGTGGACACTGTAGCTTCAGTGTTTAGCCAGCTCTGCATGTGGTGGACACTGTAGCTTCAGTGTTTAGCCAGCTCTGCATGGGTCTGTAAAGCTTTCTGCGTTCTAACCTCTCTCCATGTTTCATCTCCAACATTGATCCTAGTTTGAGCAGCTTTCTGCTGCTGGAGCTTATTAGAAACATGCAGAGGCTTTTTAGCTCGGGTACAATCACTTCTATCTGAAGCAGTTCCACTGCCCGCTTCCATCGCTGCAACACCTGTTCACCTGATAACTGCTCTCATATCTGGCAAACCCAGGGGCGTCCAAAACGGCCTTCAAAGCCCCGCCTACCTTCTCTGGTCCAATCAGATCCAGAGCATTCAGGAGCAGAATCTAAAGTTAGAAGGAGGACATACTGGCTGCTGCATTGTTGTCAGAGAAGCTTCAACACAGCAGGTTTCCTTCATGATCACACAGGAAGAGAGCAGCTCTCTGATTGGCTGATTGATCACACAGGAAGAGAGTAAAGTATTTAAAGTATTTCTTATGGACTCTCTCCTCTTCTTTTATTTGTGTTTTATTTTTAAGCTTCAGCACTTTTTGAAGCCGTCGAGTGTTTGCTGTGAAGAAGCAGAGCTGAGTCTACTTCCTGTCAGTCAGGGCTTCATTCAGCAGATTTGACAAGTTTCCTTACATGGAAGAACTGCCTCCACTTCCTCAATCAAAGCCTCACGCATGCGCACTGGCTCACTTCGCTTTTTCCTGTCGAAGCCGGGCTTCATTGAACGTTACAATAACAACATAAAAGATATAAACAATGCAGCGTGTGTGCTGCTCATCATCATGAATGAGCTGAGTCCAGCTGACAGACACATTCCTGCCCAGCCAGGAGAGCTAGCGCGTTAGCATCCCCTGTCACTTCCTGTTTCTACACTTCCATTCGTTTCCTTTTTTTTTAAAGTAAACATCCGGGACATTTAACCGTGTCGTCCACACTCACTACTCACCCCTGTTCCGTTGTCACAAACTACCACCTTTCTCCCTTGACTGTCCATTTCTGTTCCCTGAATTCAGCAGACGCCTCCCCTCTGCCTGCACACCAGCTAACTTCAAGCTAACTAACACAACGGAAACAGCGCAACTGCTATTTCCGTCGGGAAAATCCTTCAGAATAAAAGCTGAATCGAAGAGCGTCAGAATCAGAAACACATAAAAGGTGACATACTGGCAAGAGTCTACTGACCCACAACATGTGAAATAAATCCATCCAGTCGTTTGTTTGTGGTCTACAGAAGTCTGACTACACAGAGAAAAATGCTCCGTTTTAAATGTGCTCTCCTTGTGATGTCACAGTGGGATTCTGGTAAAAGATAAAATCCCCTCCCCTCTCCTGGTATCTTCACCCATGGACTCCATCTCCAGCCTAGAGCTAAACTTTGGAGCAGTTACGGCATTTTTATCCTCTCTACTTGGAAAACTCAGGGGGCGGGGCTTATTGCATTTAAAGAGACACACACACCAAAACAGATCAGTCAGGGAGAGCTGGTTTCTACAGGGTCACAAACCTCCTCTGCTGCTTGATTCATGTTATATTTGGACCAAAGCTCAGAAACACAGGTGTTTTATTTAGAGCACACAGGGACTGTTTGAAAAGGTGGGAAAGGGAGACAATACATCCTCTTTAATAATCTGGAAGGTGAAATGTGTTAGTAACAGTAGATCTTAAACACGATATAAGTTAAAAGTCTAGAAATATATAAGATTCTGTTGAATCAATTTGTTGACATTCAAGATTCCTGTCTTGGGTTCTGAATAGTCAACAGTGAGCCTCACTGGAACAACTAAAGGTTAGAATACAGTGAAAACGCCCATTGCCAAAAAACTACAACCCCCATGATTCCAGTGCGCTGGTATTTCCGGGTTAAGTTTTGGCTGACAGCCATATTTGAAGGGCCGGGTGAGCTGTCAGCGTTAGACGGGGGAAGCTAAGCTAACGTTTGCTCGTGGAACACAATGTAAGGGTAGAAAGACTAGAAATATATATAAAATATGAGATTCTGTTGAATCCATTTTATGATGTTGTAGAATGTTCCTTTTATCAAAGAGTGAGGAGATCTATTCAATAAAAAAACTTCAAGATCGATCTGGTCTCAGTGAGTATTTATTCAAAGGCAGAATCAGCGGTCGAAAGGCTTGTTCTCTCATACGGTGTGGAGAGAAAAAGGCCACGAGAAAAGGAAAACGTGATTCTTTATACATTCCAGATCTCTTCCTTATCATGTCACAACACGATAACTGTTTACTTGGCAGTGTACAATCGGTCGAAGTACTGTACATGCAGTGTTCGGAGACATTTTAACACATTTATATGACAGATTATATGAGACATGTATAGTACACGTAGTGTAAAATTTTCCATTACGATGACATTAAAGGTTCCTGTCTTGGAATCTCAACAGTCATCAGGGAGCCTCACGTTAAACACAAAGAAAGGTTAGTCAAACAGGAAAGTCTAACAGCAAAACAAAGTAAATAATAAAAGGGACGAGCTTAAAGTAGTGAGAGTGAGAGTGTTGACGAGAAGCAGAGGACTCTCTCTGTTTCTTCAAAGCAATTTCTGTTTGGTTCTGCATTTTTATTCTCTCTAGTGAAGGAGCAATGGATAGGAGTCTACTGGGGAAAACTCAGGGGGCGGGGTCATTGCATTTCACTCTATTGTCTTTGACACTTCGTGCTAATCTGCTCCTCAATAGTTGGGTACTTTAATGGCAATCACCCTAATCACTCCTGGTTTCACCTTATTGTTTTGGACACTTAATGCTAATCCCTGCTCCTTTATGTTGCTGAGCACTTTAATGGCCCAGTCTGCATCCCTGCATTGACTGTTTAATGACTGTACTCACACCTCTGGCACTACCTCAAACACCTCTGTACATGCACATGGAACTAGTTTCTAGAAGGTCAGCACTTTGTTTCTAAGGCTCTTTAACTGTTTACAGGTCTCTTTTAATCAGCACATGTTTTTCTCTCCTTCACAGGTTATGTACATTATGCTATATAAGTTTTAAGTCTAATGCTAATGCTAACTGCACAGGTTTAACCTGTAATTATGTTTACTCTTAGTCACATAGGGGCTGCTAAATCTTGTTTGGGGATTATTGTATTCAGAGGGGAGGGGGACAGCGGGTGTGTATTGTAACTAATGTATCACACATGTATCTATTTAAAGAGACACACACCAAAACGGAGCGTTCAGAGAGAGCTGGTTTCTACAGGGTCACAAACCTCCTCTGCTGCTTGATTCATGTTATATTTGGACCAAAGCTCAGAAACACAGGTGTTTTATTTAGAGCACACAGGGACTGTTTGAAAAGGTGGGAAAGGGGGATAATATGTCCTCTTCAATAATCCGGGGGGTGAAATGTGGTCGTAGATCTTAAACATGACATACAAGTAGAAGGTCTAGAAATATATAAGATTCTGTTGAATGCATTTAAGGACATCAACGGTTCCTGTCTTGGGTTGTTAAGAGCAAACAGTGAGCTTCACGTTTATAAACAAACAAAGGTTAGAAAACAGTCAAACAGGAAAGTCAACAGCACAACAAAGTAAACAATAAAAGAGACAAGCTTAAAGTAAGTCGAGCAGGAAGCTCAGTCAGGGTGTTGACGAGACGCAGATAACTCTCTCTGTTTCTTCAAAGCAATTTATACAATCTTCGTGCTAAACTTCACAAGCTTGTCCGACTGACGGAGGTGAGTACAGCTGATCACCTGTTGAGTTTCTGCACTCCATAGATTTCTTCATGGGTCCTTTGTTTCTAGAAGAAGGTAACCTTTAACAGGGGAGGTTTTGCCAATGACTGAAATTCCTTATTTCCCCAACAGACTTTTATTTTGATATGGCTGCTGCAAACTATCATCAGTCTGAGGATCACTTTCTCTGCTCCATCTGTCTGGATGTGTTCAATGATCCTGTCACCATACCATGTGGACACAACTTCTGCAAAACCTGCATCACCAAACACTGGAACACCAGCGACCAGTACAGCTGTCCAATCTGTAATGAAGCTTTTACTAAAAGACCTAAACTGAGGGTCAACGCTTTGTTCTCTGAGATGGTCGGTCAGTTCAGAGACAAAGCTCTGAAAGAAGAATATGAAGAAAAGAAGGCAGAGCTGCAGGAGACAGAGGCTGACATTCAGCAGATGATCCAGAAAAGACGAGTGAAGATTCAGGAGATCAAACACTCAGTGGACCTCAGTAAGGACGATGCAGACAGAGAGATGGCAGAAGGTGTTCGAGTCTTCACCGCTCTGAAGGAGTCTGTTGAGAGAGGCCAGGCCGAGTTCATCCACACGATGGAAAAGAAGCTGAAAACAACAGAGAAACAGGCCGACGCTTTCATCAAAGAGCTGGAGCAGGAAATCTGTGAGCTGATGAAGAGGAGCACTGATGTGCAGCAGCTCTCACGCTCTGAAGACCACCTCCATCTAATCCAGACAGTCCAGTCTGTTAACTCTGCTCCACCCACCAAAGACTGGACAGAGGTTCATGTCTGTCAACCACTTTATGAGGGGACTGTGAGGAAAGCTGTGGCTCAGCTGGAGGAGACTCTCAGTGAAGAGATGAAGAAGTTGGATCAAGCTGAGCTGAAGAGAGTCCAGCAGTATGATGTGGATGTAACTCTTGATCCTGATACAGCTCATCCTGATCTCATCCTGTCTGATGATGGGAAACAAGTTCATGATAGTGATGTGAGGAAGAATCTACCCAACAACCCACAGAGATTCTCTCTTTGTGTTGGTGTTTTAGGAAAGCAGAGTTTCTCTTCAGGCAGATTTTACTTTGAGGTTCAGGTTAAAGGAAAGACTGATTGGGATTTAGGAGTGGTCAGAGAGTCCATCAACAGGAAGGGATTAGTCACAGCCAGTCTTAAGAAAGATTTCTGGATTATATATTTGAGAAATGGAAATGAGTACAGAGCCTGTGCTGGCCCTCCAGTCCGTCTGTCTCTGAAGAGTCCTCCTGAGAAGGTGGGGGTGTTTGTGGATTATGAGGAGGGTCTGGTCTCCTTTTATGACGTGGACTCTGCAGCTCTGATCTACTCCTTTACAGACTGCTCCTTCACTGAGAAACTCTTCCCTTACTTCAGTCCTAGTCTTAATGAAGGAGGTGAAAACTCTGCCCCTCTGATCATCTGTCCTCTTGGGCCTCGCTGAAACTGTCTGATTACATAAAGTTTGTTGCCCCAGGGGGCAAAAAAAAGGGGTTTCTGATTTCTTGTGATTATACTAGATTCTGTTTTTCTATGTTTATTGGAAGAAATAAAAGGGATGGAAAAAATCTTGGATGTGAGTTGTCTTCTATGAACTTGTAAAGATTGTTTGAATGTGGAGAGAAACATTTCCACTATTGTTTCTAAGTACATGACGACAAAAACTCTTCCTTCTCTTCTGATTCATTTCTCTCATGTCTGGCTCTAATCCTTTTCGGCACAGTTGCAGGTAGAGGCAGCGCCGCCCCTCCCTAGACATCATAAAAAGGCATAGCAGTAATTCCTGCAAGTGGGTTGACTAAAAGTTATGAGAAGCTTCCTGTTAAATCGACTAGTATAGTTTTGTGTTCTAAAAACCAGGACGTGAGTTAGCATGTTAGCGCCATGGGTTCTAACTTCTAAAAGTCAATGTGGATTTTGAATGTGTCTGTGGTTAACACAAGCTGAAGAAATGTAGACGTTTTGTTAGGCGAGATAAACTACGTTAGCAAAGACCCCAGTTGTGAATTTTAAAGTTTTTACGCTAAGTATAAATGGCAGTTGCTAACAAGTAGCTAGCTGAAACTACAGTGGTTGTCATGGAGACATTAAACGTCATCACGCCGGGAACTCTCTCCCTAATCCTCCTTACAGCCTCTAGTCATGTTTTTCAATGTTCTTGTAAATATTAGGTTAATAAACAACTTATTAAGCTAACGTTTAGCTAGCTTGTCAAATCCGCTGATTAGATCAATGAAGCATAACGGTCGTGACATCAAAATAAACCGACCGCGGTGTAGTTAGCTTGCAGCATAACGTTAGCTTTTTACTTCTCTGGGCTGCATTAACTCTTCAAACTTCATAAACATGATGTTCATCTGTAAAGATTATCCTGCTGAACTAAACAGCTACACATCAGAAACGTCTGACACAGAGATTATTTTCAGCAATGATCCAAAATCCCAGAGGTGAATTTTCGTAGGAACCACTATCTATCTATCTATCTATCTATCTATCTATCTATCTATCTATCTATCTATCTATCTATCTATCTATCTATCTATCTATCTATCTATCTATCTATCTATCTACACTTGCACTATATATGTGTATATATACATATATACATACACATATATATTCATGTGTGTGTGTATACACACACTTGCACTTGAGAGAGAGGACAGTTCTCGTCAAAGAAACAATGTTTAGTTTGATTTAGTAGTGCCCTATTTTGCCTCATTCACTTGGCTATTACTGCCCCCTAGTGGGAATTCAGTACACACACAGTGTGTAGAATAACTGATTGTGATGAAGATTATTAAAGTCATGTGATGATGCTGTTAAATAGACTGACTGTAGACGGAATAAAGGAGCTCTGCAGGCTTCATCTTAACACTTCGCCAATTTACCATGCCTCCAAAATGTACGTACGCATGGGTCAGAGTTTCCTTACATATTTTACCGTCATGGTTTTTTTTTATAAAGATCACAAACTTTACGTGGGAAAGGGCAAGTACGAACTGAACTGGCCCTCCCGTCTGTCCAGTCTCTTCCTGTCTCTCTCAGACCGCTGCATAGAAAAGATACATCCGTCCATCCATACATCCATCCATCCATCCGTCCGTCCGTCCATCCATACATCCGTCCGTCCGTCCGTCCGTCCATCCGTCCATCCATCCATACGTCTATACGTCCATCCATCCGTCCGTCCATCCGTCCATCCGTCCGTCCGTCCATCCGTCCGTCCGTCCATCCGTCCATCATCCATCCATCCATCCATCCATCCATACATCCATCCGTCCATCATCCATCCATACATCCATCCATCCATACATACATAGAACCACTGTCCCCCTCCCTTCTGTATATAATAAACTCAAAACAAGATTAAAAATAAACAAATTATGAATGAAATCTGTGTAATTAAAAAATGGAGTCATAAAAAGACATGTACATCACTTGTGCAGGAAATAAAATATATGTGCTTTTGAACAGTTAAGGAAGCTCAGAGCAGTTGTAAACAGACATTGGTGCATGACAAGTGAAGAGTGTTTACCTGCTTGAAGTATTTGTTGTTTATGCATGCACAGTGGTGTTTGAGGTGGGGGTAGTGCACAAGGCGTGGAGACAGACATTGTGGATGTGTGGATGCAAATTTAAATGCAGATTAAAGTGATTGTCATTAAAGTGTCCAAACATGAAAGGTGCAAAAATAAAGTTATGACAAAATAATGGCTTAAAAAGCCTACATTTAAATACTAATAACTAATCATTTTTGATACTTTGACATATCATCTTTTGGATTGGATTGCTCTAACAGTATTTTGTTGTACTTGTTCAATGACAATAAATCTTAATAATTAAAAATATATATTAATTATTTTAATAATATGGAAGCCTACATATTGTACTTGTAACCCGCTGCTCACTTTGTGCAGTGAAACCTTCTTTGAAAAGTTACGTTCAACTTCCATTTTTGTATTTTACAAATCGTGTTGTTTTCGCTATGAAGAGCTGTGAAAACGCCCATTGCTAAAAGACTACAACCCCCATGTTTCCAGTGCGCTGGTATTTCCGGGTGAGGTTTTGCTGACAGCCATATTTGATTCGATTACGCTGTTCTGGTTGCGACAACCAGTTTAGCCAGTTCTTGACAAATAAAAAAACGGATCTTATTTTTCTGAGGCCAGCGTTAGAGAGCGACGGTATCCAGCTGCATTCACAGGAACGACACTTCACCACCTGTAGTCAACGATGAATCCCGAATAGTAAGTGCGGATCTTGATGTCGGTTTTTTTTGACAGGTCAGGGTGAGCTGTCAGCGCTAGCTGGGGGAAGCTAAGCTAAGTTAAGCTAACGTTAGCTCGTCAGCTGCTTTGTCTCCGCTGCTAGCTTATCGAGCTTTGGCCGGGTGTACGCACAGTCGAGTGACAGCGTTGATGTTGAACACATAACACGTTTTTTTAGCCGTTTCTTATTGATATATCACCGATTAAATCGACGAACTGTCCGTAGTCCGGCTGCGATGTTTTTCAGCTCGCGCATCGGACGAGTAACAGAAGCGGCTAACGGCTAGCATGCTAACCGAGGAGCTAGCACTACGTAGCGTTACCTGACACTGTTTGTGATTTTGTTATTCAGGGTGTTTGCTCGGTTAGAGACGGGGTGACAGGTGAGGACACGGAAACTAAAACAGTAATAAAAACACCTGAATGCCTCACAGGTGGTTTAACTTTAATTTAAGTGTTTTTATTTCGACCGTAAACAGGAAGTTACCAAATCTTCTCCCGATGTGGAGTTAGTGAGGTAATGTGTTACACAACCTAACGAATAAATACATTATGGACTCATATATGTATATATATATATGCATGTGCTGTTTTTACTTTACAAAAGTCTTTTGATTCTTTAAATGTCAGGTAAACAGGAAGGATATTTCACAACCTGTTCCCCCAGTTTCCAAGGTGACACCCAAAATACACCTGAAAATAGGGAATCAAAATAATAAAGCTTTGTAGAGGGTCAATTAATTACATAACAAAAAGCTTTGTAAAGAGAGCAGGTCCAGACTGTCATGTTTGTTATATTATTCCCAAATATTCACCAAGAACTGACACTGAGCGACATTTAATAAAGTTACAGTGAAGAAGAAAAACAGACTTTCAGACTCATGATGAACAGACGGAAACATGGAGCTCCTCAAAACGTGTAAAGTTTCTAAATCCACTCTGATCCTGTGTTTGATCATGTCTATAAACCCCTCTATTTCAGCCCTGCTCAGAACAGGCTGTTTCTGTGTCTGTAGCTTTAAATATGTAAATGAGCTGTGTCTGACCACGCCCCCTCTCTGGAAGGGCTCGGGTGTACTCGCTGCTTTCTGGCTCCATGTCCTATTGTTTACGTGAGAAGGCAGACTCAGAGGGCAGAACAAACACCTAGCTGTGGGAGTGTCACCCACCTGGGGGAGGGGCTACTGCCCTTTGTGATGTCATGAAGGGAACATCTCCAAACGGCCTGTTTGAGCAGGCAGAAGACGGAGAGGATGGACTTTTCTCATCACTGGGGGGTTTGTAGAGACAGACTGGAGACACATGTTAGAGTTAGAGGAACATGGTGAAGAGGATTTTATTAATGTGACCTTTAACACGCGTTTCATTGTCAGGGGTCAGAAGGTCAGAAGGTTAGGTCGTCCTGCATGTATGAAGGCTAGAAGGGCTTAAACACACCAACTTTTATGAAATGAAACTGAGCATGAGTCTGTTAATATTGTTGCCTCACTGTTGTTTTTGGAATAATTTGTCATTAACTTCTTTCTTCTTCTTCTTCTCTCGCAGTGACTATTTATTCAAGCTGCTCCTGATCGGTGACTCTGGCGTCGGAAAGTCTTGTCTCCTTCTCCGGTTTGCAGTAAGTGTCTGCGTTTGAGCCGCTCTTACGTAACACACACTTTTTTTATGTTTTTATTCTCCTTGCCCGTCAGCGCTGCGACGGTTTATAACCCTGCAGGTGTCCTATCTTCCTCTCAGCCGCCTCGCGTTCATGTGTGTTGTTTTCTCGTTAGGATGACACGTACACAGAGAGCTACATCAGCACCATCGGCGTGGACTTCAAGATCAGGACCATCGAGCTGGACGGGAAGACCATAAAACTGCAGATTGTAAGCAGAGCGTGCGGTGATAAGAAGCGATAACACGGTGACTCTGTCTGCAGCACTGACTCTTCTTTGTGTTCTTCTTCTTCAGTGGGACACGGCTGGTCAGGAGCGTTTCCGCACCATCACGTCCAGTTACTACAGAGGAGCTCACGGCATCATCGTCGTCTACGACGTGACGGATCAGGTCGGTGCTTCTCCCGTATCCACAACGATGATCTTAACCTCTTATGTCCTGAATAACATGCAGAGAGAATCACTCCCATGATTCCCCGCCTGCCTCATCCTCGTCTTTTCTTGTTTTGTCTGAGCGCCCCCTGGAGGCGGAGTCTAAACTGTGCCTGCAAGATAATCTGAGAGTTTCGGGAAACTTTTTCTATATTGCTAGAAACGTGAAAGTGCTCTCCGGTGTTACGGTTTAAAGTGTGACCGTGTCATCTGGTGACTTTCACCTGAATGTGTCCGTGTGCTAACGGATGTGTGCTAACGGATGTGTGCTAACGGATGTGTGCTAACGGATGTGAGCTAACGGATGTGTGCTAACGGATGTGTGCTAACGGATGTGTGCTAACGGACGCCTCTCTGTCTAAAGCGTATTTTTAATGATGAAGGACTGAACAGAGAGGCGTTTGTTGGGAGGCTCTCAGTCTGAAAGTCATCAGTTAGCACGGTCACTCTTTTCACCGTAACACCAGAACGTCACTTCATACGACGCTCAGATTTCCAGAAGAATCCCCGTGAACATCACAGCGTCCACAGGCTCCTCCTCTCTGGGTTTACTGTCAAACATTGTGCAGAAGAAGAAGAAGAACCCGGGCTCGTCTCAGCAGCTGATTTCACTTTAAAGGTGGAGACTGATAACTTGTCTGTAGCGTGCGGCGGCGTGACGTCACATGAAATCTATTAATATCTTATTTACTAAAAAAAAAACAAGACTGGAGAGGTTTATTTATAAAGCGAGACGACTCAGAGGAGACATCAGAGACATGAAACGCCACGCGGCGGAGAAAGGAAGAGGAGGAGTCAGGTCAGAGGGGGCCGGCACACAGAGACCCGGCGCAGCGCTCAGACGCCGTTTAAAGACCGTTTAATAAAAGGACACGGAGCCGCCTCGCCCTCAGAGGTCACGCTGTAGCTCGCCCACGTCACAGTGAGGGAGTGAGCTCTGCAGATGTAAGAAGTGTCATCACAGGCAGAACGAGACGCCACGCCCTGTTGACTCACCGCCACGCCCACACGAGGTGTGTTTGGATTATCAGCAGGAGGAGCGAGGCGCCAACCACATGACTTCAAACGTTTCTTTACCGCCCTCCGAGTCTTTCCCTGCCTCCACAGCGAGCGCCGCCGTCCGTCTCCCAGGACGCTGCAGCCACACGCCAAGCTGCTCAGAACACATCAACCAGACAGGAAGTCAAAAAAGAAGACACACAGACAGATACCTTTCAAAATAAAAGGTCAAGACTCCAGATCGTATTTTCCATCAACATGAGCAGCTCGTCCTCAGAGAGACAAAGACGCCATGTGAGCTGAGGAGGCGGGCCCTGGGTCACCGGCGTGCAGGACGCTACAAACGCCACGTGTCAGCGAGAACGCCAGTGTCCCGCCCTCGTACCGCGTGAATCGACCACGCTTTAACGCTGTGACTGTATTTGTTCCTGAAGGTGTCTGTTGTCGTGGCGTTCCGTCTCTAACGTCGTGTTTTGTCTCCCGTCCTCAGGAGTCCTTCAACAACGTCAAACAGTGGCTGCAGGAGATCGACCGCTACGCCAGCGAGAACGTCAACAAGCTGCTGGTCGGCAACAAGTGTGACCTCACCACCAAGAAGGTGGTGGACTACACCACGGCCAAGGTGAGACCTGCTGGTTCACACACACAGCTCACGGCGAGGGGGCGGGGCAAGGGGGCGGGGCGCCGTCCTCCGAGGTTGAGTTCTGCTCGCTGGTGGTGGTCACATCTTTGTCCCGTCGTACTTTCTTATTGGCTTTTGTTTGGGTGCCATGCGTACCGATCTGACCATAAAGGGGCGGAGCTAGACACACTGCAGTCCGTTGATTGGCCGGATGAATCATCACTTCCTGTGCGACAGCTGTGATGAAGGGCGATCTTCAACGATCCTGTGGATTTAAATCTGTTT
>NC_136692.1:827182-832182 GCF_947650265.1 Symphodus melops
GGGAGAGAGAGACAGAGACAGAGAGGGAGAGAGAGAGAGAGGGAGGGAGAGAGAGACAGAGAGAGAGAGGGAGGGAGAGAGAGAGGGAGGGAGAGAGAGACAGAGAGAGAGAGGGAGGGAGAGAGACAGAGAGAGAGAGAGGGAGGGACAGAGAGAGAGAGAGACAGAGGGAGAGAGAGACAGAGGGAGAGACAGGGAGAGAGAGAGACAGAGAGGGACAGACAGAGAGGGAGAGAGAGAGACAGAGGGAGAGAGAGAGAGAGACAGGGAGAGAGAGACAGAGAGGGACAGAGAGAGGGAGAGAGAGACAGAGGGAGAGACAGGGAGAGAGAGAGACAGAGAGGGACAGAGAGAGGGAGAGAGAGACAGAGGGAGAGAGAGACAGAGAGGGACAGAGAGAGAGAGACAGAGGGAGAGAGAGACAGAGGGACAGAGAGAGACAGAGAGTGAGAGAGAGACAGAGAGGGAGAGAGACAGAGAGGGAGAGAGAGAGAGACAGAGAGACAGACGGGGAGAGAGAGAGAGACAGGGAGAGAGAGAGACAGAGAGACAGACGGAGAGAGAGAGAGACAGAGAGACAGACGGAGAGAGAGAGAGAGACAGGGAGAGAGAGAGACAGAGAGAGAGAGACAGAGAGGGACAGAGAGAGAGAGAGACAGAGAGTGAGAGAGAGACAGAGAGGGACAGAGAGGGAGAGAGACAGAGAGAGACAGAGACAGAGAGACAGACGGAGAGAGAGAGAGAGACAGGGAGAGAGAGAGACAGAGGGAGAGAGACAGAGGGAGAGGGACAGAGAGGGAGAGAGAGAGAGAGAGAGAGACAGAGAGACAGACGGAGAGAGAGAGAGAGACAGGGAGAGAGAGAGACAGAGAGAGAGAGACAGAGGGAGAGAGAGAGAGAGAGAGACAGACGGAGAGAGAGAGAGAGACAGGGAGAGAGAGAGACAGAGAGAGAGAGACAGAGGGAGAGAGAGACAGAGAGGGACAGAGAGGGAGAGAGACAGAGAGGGAGGGAGAGAGAGAGAGAGAGAGAGAGACAGAGAGACAGACGGAGAGAGAGAGAGAGACAGGGAGAGAGAGAGACAGAGGGAGAGGGACAGAGAGGGAGAGAGAGAGAGCAGGAGCTGATATACATGAATAATACTCTGTGAGTCTTCAGAGAGGTAAAGACGTCTCGTCTCTATAAACGGATCTGTCCTGTCCGGATCAGAAGAACAAACAGAACTCTGAGATGATTCCCGGAGGAGACGCTGACAGAAATAACTCCAATAAGCTGCAGAATCAGGTCACGTGGGACCTTTAAAGGCATTTGATCGTCGCGCGCTCGTCTCCAAACAGAGACGTGAATGTGCGGCGAGATGTTGCAGCACGTGGAGTTACAGCGTCCCACCAGCAGAGGGCGGCGAGGAGCAGTCTGACACACAGCTATGAAACATTCAACAGATTCATCCGTCAGCGTGCGAGAGGTGATGATGATGGTGATGATGATGAAGGTGATGATGATGATGATGAAGGTGATGATGATGAAGGTGAACCCTTTAGTTACAAAAGTAAACTGAAGGATTGAGAGGTGGGAAAATAAACTTTAGTAAAAGTCCAGAGCGAGCGACGAGCAGGCAGAGAGAGAGAGAGGCCTCTGAAGGAATGGCAGGAAGAGGAGGAGGGTCTGTGTGCCGGCTTCATTTGTAGTTGGTTGCCGGGTTACAGGGTGGGGTGTGTGTGTGTGTGTGTGTGTGTGTGTGTGTGTGTGTGTGTGTGTGTGTCTGTGACAGCTGCAGAGACCTCAGCTTTTCGCCCAGCTGCTGCTGCAGGAGGAGGAGGAGGAGTCCATGTGTGAAGTTCAGACTCTCAGTCACCAGCTGATCTGTCTGATGGCGACAGAACAGACCTCCTGCAGAGTCTCACACACACACACACACACACACACACACACACACACACACACACACACACACACACATTGTTTGCTTGTAATGTCTTCACAGAAGATGTTTACCTCCTTCAGTCTCTACGTGAGCTGGTGAGAACTTTACAGAGACTCTCTTCTGCCTGCACAAGATCACAGCTCTCCTCTGGCAGCCCTGCAGCGTTCGGCCCCTCCAAAAGGCTTCACGGGAGCCGGCCAATCAGAGGACAGGGTGAAAGGGGGTGGGGCTTAAAGAGACGGTAAGCTGCAACGACTTCAGGAGTGTAAAGTTCATTAAAGGCGGAGTCAGTAGAAGTGTTTGCAAACATTCAAACATGGCCCCTCCTCCTCCTGAAGCCCCGCCCCCTGCAGGGCGTAGAGTGCACGTTTACTGCTTGTAGTGACACTGCAAGCTAACCGCCGGTGTTTGTCAGCTTCCTGTCCAACAGGAAGTAGACCCACGTCCACAGTAAAAGACAACCCAAGGTTCAGCCTGCTTTTAGAAGCAGCTTTCTCCTCTCGCTGTTTCTCCTCACTCTGATTAGAGTTTCTACGTCCACGTCCGTCATATTCACCACTTTGAATCTCCTCCAATCACTGAGCTGTATCCTAAACTCACCTGCTGCGCTCTCATTGGCTGGAGGAAACACACCAGCTCCGCCCACAAACGTCCCGAGTCAACCAGAACAAATCAGAAGAGTAAAATCCAGTCAGAGGACAGAGTCTCTGCAGACACAGTCACACATGTACGGAGGCCCAGAAGGGACAAAGCTTCACTTTAGGAGGAGACTGAGTTTTATTTTGAAGGGACAAAGAGCAGCTTCACTTTAGGAGAAGACTGAGTTTTATTTTGAAGGGACAATGGAGCAGCTTCACTTTAGGAGAAGACTGAGTTTTATTTTGAAGGGACAAAAAGCAGCTTCACTTTAGGAGAAGACTGTGTTTTGTTTTGAAGGGACAATGGAGCAGCTTCACTTTAGGAGGAGAATGAGTTTTATTTTGAAGGGATGATGGAGCAGCTTCACTTTAGGAGGAGAATGAGTTTTATTTTGAAGGGACAATGGAGCAGCTTCACTTTAGGAGAAGAATGAGTTTTATTTTGAAGGGACAATGGAGCAGCTTCACTTTAGGAGAAGACTGAGTTTTATTTTGAAGGGACAAAAAGCAGCTTCACTTTAGGAGAAGACTGAGTTTTGTTTTGAAGGGACAGTGGAGCAGTCTTTATGCAGATAAATAATCCTTTGGTGGATGAATAAACAGAGTGACGTTCAGGCAGCAGGCCGCCGCTGGGACACATCAGACAGAGAGTTACTGTCAGGGAGGCGGAGCTACACACACTGAACTGTTTTCAGCCAGTCACAGAATGAATCCAACATGTTGTTTGTGTAACGTTTCCAACTCTCTCTCTCCTCCGTCTCGCACAAATAAAACGATGTAACTGTACAAACTCAAGTTTCTTCTTCTGCTTCACTTCCAGTCAAAACACTTTCATAACGAGAAACACTGGGAGGGGCCTCAGAGTGTGTGAGTGTGTGTGTGTGTGTGTGTGTGTGTGTGCGAGGTGTGTGCGACGTCATAGACTGTAAATATGACGGCCATGGAAACCCCTGAGTTACATACCGGAACATGGTTTTATTTTGAAGTACTTCAGCGGAAGTGTTGTGACACATCGCCTCCTCCTCTTCGCCATTGGACGTGTGTGTGTGTGTATGAGTGTGTGCGCGTGTAGTTCGCTGTGTGTTGAGGTCGAGGCAGCCGCGGGGACTACAAACAAACAAACAAACAAAAAAACAAACAAACAAACAAACAAACAAGACGGACTCACGGCTCCTTCCTCCTCCATGTTCTTCTTCTTCTCCAGTTCCTCCCCCGGTCCGCTGCTCCTCTCCTCCCGGTCCGCTGCTCCTCTCCTCCCGGTCCGCTGCTCCTCTCCTCCCGGTCTACAGCTCCTCTCCTCCCGGTCCGCTGCTCCTCTCCTCCCGGTCCGCTGCTCCTCTCCTACCGGTCCGCAGCTCCTCTCCTCCCGGTCCGCAGCTCCTCTCCTCCCGGTCTACAGCTCCTCTCCTCCCGGTCCGCTGCTCCTCTCCTCCCGGTCTACAGCTCCTCTCCTACCGGTCCGCAGCTCCTCTCCTCCCGGTCTACAGCTCCTCTCCTACCGGTCCGCAGCTCCTCTCCTACCGGTCTACAGCTCCTCTCCTACCGGTCCGCAGCTCCTCTCCTCCCGGTCTACAGCTCCTCTCCTACCGGTCCGCTGCTCCTCTCCTCCCGGTCTACAGCTCCTCTCCTCCCGGTCCAGCGGAGGAGACCCTGGATGGGACTGACGACACGCGGTGAGTGGACACATCCTGATAAATAAACACAGAAACTTCTTCTTCGTTGGTGCTCACCGGGGCTTTAAAAAAAGAGTTTATGCTTTAAAATGAGCGATGTTGTGAGGAGGCTGTGGCCGGGTGTGAGTGTCTGCTGGCCGGGCAGGTGGCGGGGGAGCAGCCGGTGTCCTGGAGGTCCCGGAGGAGGAGCAGCTGCTGCTCTGACAGCTGATCTGTGATTGACCCCCCACAGGCAGGGAGGGGGCAACAAACATAACTACAGATAACTGATGCTCATTAATCTGACAGTGAGTCTGTTACATAGAGTTCATCATTTAAAACGTTTATTTACTTTGTTGAGCTTTAAAGGGAAAATAAGACAATGAAACAGAAGGTGGTTTAACACATGAGTGATGAATATATGTAAACTAGTCTGTGCTCATGGAATCAACTACTTTTAACAAACACATTTAAAGCTTTATGAAGTTCAAAACTTTGTCACGTGATCATCTGAACCTGAGAGCTCAATCCTCTTAATGCATCAACCCATAACTGTTTATTTATTCCTGTTCAGACATTTATAACAACATATATTCATAACAACATGTATTTATAATAACATATATTTATATTTATAACAACATGTATTTATAACAACATATATTTACATTTATAACAACATATATTTACATTTATAACAACATATATTTATATTTATAACAACATATATTTATAACAACATATATTTATATTTATAACAACATATATTTATAACAACATATATTT
>NC_136692.1:837182-859682 GCF_947650265.1 Symphodus melops
TGTGTGTGTGTGTGTGTGTGTGTGTGTGTGTGTGTGTGTGTGTGTGTGTGTGTGTGTGTGGTCTTTAGGGCAGAAGTCTGTTTCCTGTTTTGTTGCTCAGAAAGTCAGAAGGTGTCGTACGCCCACCCAATCAGCTGACAGCAGCTCACATGGCAGCAGGTCAGCTGATAGTAGACACACACACACACACACACACACACACACACACACACACACACACACACACACACACACACACTTCTCATCAGAGTTGGTGGGGAAGTTTGTGAGCTTCCAGGAAAGCGGTTTGACTTTCGGTTTCCAGTATTTCTCTCATTCATCTTTCAGCAGCATCTCCACCCCGGAACATGAATAACCCAGTGATCACCTACGATCAATCAGTTAAACACGGACCACGCTGCACGCCGCGCTGCACGCCGCGCTGCACGCCGCGCTGCGTGGTTTTGTCTCGTGTGACTTCATGTTTCCTTCATGTCTGTTTGTCCACAGATTTATGTTGGCGAACGGGCTGAAGAGGAAGCTGGACCACGATGGCGATGGTTTGGAGGAGGTCGTGCGTCCCGTGGCGTCCTTCACGCTGCAGCGTCAAACCGTCCTCAACATGTCGCTCATGAAGCTCTACGGCCCACAGCTCAGCGCCGACCTCCGCCTGCAGCGCCGCGTCCTCATCAACAACATCATCCACCGTATCCACGACGACCTCAGGCAGGAAGGAGGCTTGGGCGCTCTGTTCTACTGCGCTGCACCTCCTCTCGCCGCCGCCCCCCAGGACCACGACGGCCACCCGCAGGCTCCTCCTCCTCCTCCGCCGTCCTTCAGCATCCTCTCCTCGGCTCCGTCGGGTCTCACGGCGGGGGACTCGTGCCTAACGCCCGCCTCGCTGCTGGAGGACAACGTGTTCTTCACCCTCCCGCCCTCACAACTCCACCTGCAGCCCGAGACCCCGAGACCGCCGCTACCGCCTCCCTCGCCGCCATCACCCAAAGACAGCTTCTCCTCCGCCCTGGAGGAGATCGAGGAGCTTTGTCCCTCCTCCTCCAGGACGCCGTCGCCTCCTCCTGCCCGGGTCACGACTGACGTGGTCATGAAGGAGGAGGAGGGGCGGGACTCACCGGAGGGGGAGGACAGGTTAGCTCCTCCCCCTCCCACGCTGTCCTCCCCCGGCTCCTTCCTCACAGACTTTGCTCTGGACGACGTCCTCTTCACAGACAGTGACGCGTCCATGTACGACCTCCGACCCTGCCACTCGCCGCCGTCGGGAGCCCCGCCCTCTAAGATGGCCCCCGCTGTGATGTCTGGGTACGGCCCGGCGGTGGGCGGGGCTTCAAACCAGTCATTTAAAATGGACCTGAACGAGCTGGACCACATCATGGAGGTCCTGGTGGGCAGCTGAGAGGAAACCATGTGCAGAGTTTAAGACGAGTTCAGGCAACCAATGAGATCGTGTTAGCTCACATGATGTCACAGAGCAGCGCCTCGATTGGCTGAGAGGGTGCAGCACGTTCAAATGCAATAAATCCAAATTATGTAAACGTGTGAACGCCGTCCTGAACGCAGGAAGTCGTCCTCCTGAACGCAGGAAGTCGTCCTCCTGAACGCAGGAAGTCGTCATCCCGAACGCAGGAAGTCATCCTCCTGAACGCAGGAAGTCGTCGTCCTGAACGCAGGAAGTCATCCTCCCGAACGCAGGAAGTCGTCCTCCCGAACGCAGGAAGTCATCGTCCTGAACGCAGGAAGTCATCCTCCTGAACGCAGGAAGTCATCGTCCTGAACGCAGGAAGTCATCCTCCCGAACGCAGGAAGTCGTCGTCCCGAACGCAGGAAGTCGTCGTCCTGAACTCAGTGCCTTCTTCGACCACACGCTCCCGTCTGGCTGTGCCTCGACGCCGTTTAACCATGGAGGCGTTAAGACGGATCCTGCGGCGAGGAGGGATTCTAACGGAGAGCCTCGACCTGCTGCTTCAGGCGTCAGCGGCGCCCAGAACGCAGCGCAGAGTGAAAACGGAGCCGGAGGGACGCCGCTCAGCTGCAGAGGAGCACGTTTTCACCACGGATCATTAAAGGTCATTTTTCACTGCAGTTTGTCGACCCGTGACAGATCTCATGGAGACATTTGTCTCCCCCTGCTGGACGGACGAGGTAACTGCAGGCTGTCAGCAGGAGACGAGCTTCCTGTTTTATAGAAGCTACATGTTAAACTGAAGGTGACTCCGCCCCCTTTTCAGAGTTCTTCCAGCTACACTCTTTAGCTCCTCCCCCTCCAGCCGAGGTCGTGTCATTTGTTTGTTTTCTTCTGAAGAAGAACGATGTTAAATTCCTCCGTGCCCTCAGACGTTTGATTTTATACATTAAACTGAAATGTTCTCATGTTTGTTTGTTTGTTTGTTTGTTTGTTGTGTTTTCTGACGCCTGTCTCTGATTGGCCGGCTGTGGCTCAGTGGCGGTCGCTCAGCGTGCTGCGTACTCCTCAGAAAGAAACAGACCCAGGCAGAGAAGATAACTATTTTAATTTCTTGTGTACACTAAAAGTAAAATTTACACACGTATAGTCTCAAAAGAACCCGGGCATGCACGAGAACCTTTTGACAGGCTCTTCAAGTGATTCAGCTTTTTTCCATAGGAATTTCCCCGTACATTTTACAGCCCATAGTTTAACTGTACACAGTCTAAAGCCACAGTGAACTATGATTACATCCATCTCATCTTTACAATGTGCAAAATCCTCCTGGTAGACGGCGCTGACAGTAGTATGAGCAAAACAACCAAACGAATAAGAGGACGAACAACAGAGGAGAGCACTTCATATCAGGGACAAAGTCAACACACGAGGAAGCCGAAAATTGGTCCCTTATTTCCCTTCTGATGCGAGTCGACCTTCACTGCACAGAAACCTTCCTCCAGTTTCAGTGGTTTCAACAACATAATCAACAAACCAATAAAAAGTCCCGTTTCCCCCCCGACAGAGACGAGAGAGGGAACACACACACGAGGAGCCGGAGGATTCATGAAAGTCTTTAAAGGTCACATATCCTCCCCTCTGTTTCTGTGTCTGTAGCTTTAAATATGTAAATGAGCTGTGTCTGACCACGCCCCCTCTCTGGAAGGGCTCGGGTGTACTCGCTGCTTTCTGGCTCCATGTCCTATTGTTTACGGTGAGAAGGCAGACTCAGAGGGCAGAACAAACACCTAGCTGTGGGAGGGTCACCCACCTGGGGGAGGGGCTACTGCCCTTTGTGATGTCATGAAGGGGAGGGGCTACTGCCCTTTGTGACGTCATGAAGGGAAAATCACATTTTCTGAAAAGTGGAGCAGGCAGAAGACGGAGAGGATGGACTTTTCTCATGATTGGGGGGTTTGTAGACAGACATGTTAGAGGGACATGGAGCAGAGGATTCTGGGTAATATGTGACCTTTAAAGGTGGAAATAAAAGTGAAACCGATTCTCCAGCATTTGCTCAGCAGAGGTTTTTCCCCCCGAAGTGCCGAACAGAAATATAAGAGTGGACTGCAGCAGAGCAGAGGTTCTAAAACTAGAGTTAAATTAGGAGAGAACAGGAAGTCGGGTTAAAAGAGTAAAAACAAAGACGTTAAGACGCGGCGAGGAGACGAACATTCAGCGGGATTTTGCAGGCAGTTTGTGGTTTCAAGTCCATAAATATAGATTTATACTTTGATAGATTTATAGATGTATAGAAATGTTGTATTTAAACATATATACCACTTCAGTTTGATTCAAAGAGCTGCAAACAGCGTTTCCTTCACACAGACACGAACACACGCTCGCCACCGAGACGTCATCCCCAATTAAAACCAACGAAGAAGAAACGTTGAATCCCTGATTATATACACGATTATTCTTCTGGATACGAACGACGTCTGAAAACAAAAAAAAAAACTTCCTCTATAAATTAATCATGTGCACGCGGTCGTCCGAACGTCCCCGACGTCCCCCGCCGTGATAAATGCTTCGCTTTATTATTTTAAATAAGAAAAACACAAAATAAAACGCGCTAATTTAAAAGAAGAAAAAATGTACAAAGGGGAGGAGCTAAGCCGCAGCAAAAGAAAGAAAGTAAAAAAAAAAAAAAAAAAAAGATGGGGCGATCCAGTGGGCGGGGCCAAACAGTCAGGGGGAGGTGATGTCAGTAATAGATGGGGAGGGGCGGAGTTTCACTCCGGCGTGGCCGTGGAGCCGAGCGGCGTCAGCGTGGCGGGAAACATGAGCACTTTGGCCTGCATGAAGGAGAGGTCGGGCAGACCTGAGATCACCTTGGACGCCTCCTCGCTCAGATTCTCCTCTCTCCTCGGCTTCCTGTCCCGGCAAAATAAAAGCACGAGATGGAAAAAAAACAACATCAAAGCAGGAAGTGAAAGACCCGCAAAAATAAGAGACCTCTGCAATGTTTTGAATTTAGACTGCAGTACATGTTTTAAACACAAGGGGGTCAGATCTGTCCTCTACTGAACACCTAACTCTCTGTGCTACAAAAAAGGGGCGTGGCTTCTTGACGGCGTCTTCCTGTTCTCATCTCAACAACAAACAGGAAGCTCACACTCATCACGCCGCTCCTCTGTGACCACGTACCTGGTGGAGGTGCTCGTCTTCTCCATGGTGGACATCAGGCGGGCGAAGGCGTCGGCCACCCGGCTGCCGGAGGTCCCGGGGTCCAGCTTAGCCGTGGTCAGCTCGTACAGCTCGGGGTCGACGCCTACAGGAGGAGGAGCAATATGAAGTCAGCTGACTGTGAACTTTGGCGCCCTCTGTGGACAAATGGCGTCTTTGCTGATCTTGAAAGATGACTTTTTCATATAACCAGATTAAAGCCGTTAAAATAGCACGCCGCTCTGGAATCAATCACTGTTAAGGCGCCGTTTGAAACGTTTCCTGTGTGCAGAAATAATGCAGTTCTTTTCCTACATGGTGCCAGCGGGCTACCGGCTCGCTGTGGAACCAGGAGCACTGACTAGAAGCAAACGGCGGCGCCCACAGAAAGTGTGTAAATTGGGAGGTACTAGAGCGTCAACACTAAGCTTTAAAGAAGAAGGGATGAAAGGGTTAATCTGAAGGGGGGGGGGGGGGGCGACACGGGAGGAGGCTGGGAGCAGCTGACCTGGGATCGAGGTTGAGCTGGTGGAGCCTGAATCCTCCACAGGACCAAAGAAATCCAGGTTTAACAGAGAAGAGCCTCCGCTCGCTGCACAGCCAGGGGGGGCGATCGAGAGACAGAGAGAGAGAGAGAGAGAGAGAGAGAGAGAGAGAGAAGAGAGCGGAGACGTGCAGCAGTGTGAGTCATCAGCTACATGACCAACGTTAAGATTTAATAAGACGAGTTCATGCAGAGCAAAGCGGCCATTTTGAAAAATCCACCTTCCAAGGAGCCGTCTGTAACACAGCCCCCCCTAGTGTTTAAAATGAGTACTGCAGTCTAAACTCTACTCATCACAGAGAGCTGCCCCCTAGTGTTTAAAATGAGTACTGCAGTCTAAACTCTACTCATCACAGAGAGCTGCCCCCTAGTGTTTAAAATGAGTACTGCAGTCTAAACTCTACTCATCACAGAGAGCTGCCCCCTAGTGTTTAAAATGAGTACTGCAGTCTAAACTCTAATCATCACAGAGAGCTGCCCCCTAGTGTTTAAAATGAGTACTGCAGTCTAAACTCTAATCATCACAGAGCGCTGCCCCCTAGTGTTTAAAATGAGTACTGCAGTCTAAACTCTAATCATCACAGAGCGCTGCCCCCTAGTGTTTAAAATGAGTACTGCAGTCTAAACTCTAATCATCACAGAGAGCTGCCCCCTAGTGTTTAAAATGAGTACTGCAGTCTAAACTCTAATCATCACAGAGCTCTGCCCCCTAGTGTTTAAAATGAGTACTGCAGTCTAAACTCTAATCATCACTGAGAGCTGCCCCCTAGTGTTTAAAATGAGTACTGCAGTCTAAACTCTAATCATCACAGAGCGCTGCCCCCTAGTGTTTAAAATGAGTACTGCAGTCTAAACTCTAATCATCACTGAGAGCTGCCCCCTGGTGTTTAAAATGAGTACTGCAGTCTAAACTCTAATCATCACAGAGAGCTGCCCCCTAGTGTTTAAAATGAGTACTGCAGTCTAAACTCTAACCATCACAGAGAGCTGCCCCCTAGTGTTTAAAATGAGTACTGCAGTCTAAACTCTAACCATCACAGAGAGCTGCCCCCTAGTGTTTAAAATGAGTACTGCAGTCTAAACTCTAACCATCACAGAGAGCTGCCCCCTAGTGTTTAAAATGAGTACTGCAGTCTAAACTCTAATCATCACAGAGCTGCCCCCTAGTGTTTAAAATGAGTACTGCAGTCTAAACTCTAATCATCACAGAGCTGCCCCCTAGTGTTTAAAATGAGTACTGCAGTCTAAACTCTAATCATCACAGAGCTGCCCCCTAGTGTTTAAAATGAGTACTGCAGTCTAAACTCTAATCATCACAGAGAGCTGTCAGAAGTGTTTTAGATTATTTAGGCAGAATAACAAAAGTTAAAAAGTGGATTTTTCGTTTGAATAAGAAAAGTTTTTGTTTGAGTTATTTCATGTCATCGAGCTCTCCGGTGAGACTGACAGGAAGTGGTCGGTGACACTGAGCCTACGAGGTTAGTAAAAACATCCAGAAGAAAGAAACAGGAAGTGATCAGGTCGGAGGAGACGGAGGGATGGGGGCGAGGGGGCGTGGCCTACCGTCCAGAGGGTTAGTAAGGCCACTGCTGCTCCAGTCGAACTGGACGGGTGGGAGCGCCTCCTGCTGGGTGAGAGAGAGAGACTCAGTCAGTGATTAGAGCAGAAAGAAGCCGTCTGGAGTGAAAGTGCATCATTTCTTCCAAGACCCTCGTCCTCCTCGCTCCGTCTGATCGGGAAATAAACGAGCTCAAATTTAAAGCATGCAGTAAAAAAAAAAGTGACGGAGCGGTGTCGGCCATGTGGCGGCTGTTGTCATGGAGACAGGGTGGACGTGCAATAAACTCTCACTGCAACGCTCTGTGATCTGAGCAGCGCTTCAGAAATAAACCTGAAACTGATTTGACTTCCGTCTACAAAGTGGGCGTCGCCCTGCCGTGTCTGTGTGATGTGACCACCTGGACTGTGTCGGCCACACACGGACTTTTCTCGGGAGCAGCTGGAGGCGCCTGTGCTATCGAAGCGATCATCTCTGCTGCAGAGACGGGCTTCACGGGCTCTTTGGTGGGTTCCAGCATGCCCTGCACACACACACACACACACACACACACACGAACACACACACACGTCAGGTTTGAGTCTCAGCACGCCGACACGACGGACAGGAAGTTAGAGACTCACCAGGCTGGCGGCGTACATGGGCACGATGACCGGCTGCTTCTTCTGTCCTGTGAACAGCTGAGCACACAAACACGTCACAGGTCAGAACCTGCAGAGCTCACAGTGCATGAACTCTGCCAGCAGGGGGCGCTCAATACACAAACAGCGACAGGAGAGGGGAATCATGGGAGTTCTCTCTGCTCAGCCCCAGGAAATTATGACCTCGTGGTCAGAGGTCAAAGGTCATATCTTTAAAAACAACATGTTGGACTCACGATGTTCCGGGTGTCGATGCCCAGACAGCAGAGCAGCACTTTGTTGCAGTGGGAGCCCCCCCACTGGTATCTGAGGCCGAGCGCCTCGTGGATGTCCTGGAGCTGCATCCACACGCTGCCGCCGCCGCCACGCACACACCTGCCGCCAAACAGGACAGGCAGAGACAGTGAGAGAGCAGCGAAGAACAAAGAGAACCCCACAGTGGCAAACACACGCCAACACTCAGAGAGGGCGCCGCCGAGTCGTGTTTGAACCCTCAGAGACTCACCTGGCGCCCGGCGATGTCTCCTCCTGGGCTCTCGGCTCGGGTTTCTCCTCTGAAGGTTCCAGCAGGTTCCTCAGGGTGGACACCTCCCCGTCCTCCACGGCGGGCGCGGCGGCGGCGGCCTGAGGGAAGCTGCTCTGAAACAGCTTCTCCAGACGACTCGAGAGCAGCGCCTGCAGAGAGACGAGACGATCAAACACTCCGGACTTCCTGTCAGGCGGCGCTCGACCTTCAGGAGGCTCCCTGCGTGTGTGTGTGTGTGTGTGTGTGTGTGTGTGTGTGTGTGTGTGTGTGTGTGTGTGTGTGTGTGTGTGTGTGTGTGTGCGTGTGCAGTGACTCTGCATGCATGTGATTTCCCAGTGTGACCCGTTTATTTCCCAGCATGCTCACCGCCTGTCCGTCTGTCCTGCTGGCTTCCTCGCTGACTGCAGGAGCGTGGCTTTCATGCCACTCCTCCTCCTCCTCCTCCTCCTCCTTCTTCTCCTCCTGCTCCTCCTCTCTGCTGTCTGCAGGAGGAGCGGCACTCGGCTCTGTGCTGAACGCCGCCCAGGACTCCTCCCCCTCCCCCTGCTGCTCCGGGAAGGCGCTCCAGCCGGCGTCCCCCCCGTCCTCTGCAGCCGAGCTGAAATTTCCAAAACTGTCGCTGACGGGGAAGTCTGCAAACTCTCCCCCCTCCTCCTCCCCCTCCTCCTCCTCCTCCTCCGCCTCCTTCCCACCCGTGTGGAATTTCGGGGAGTCGAAGTCGGCAAAGTCGTCCTCGGCGTCTGCAGCTTCCTGTGCGTGGGCGCACGACTTCCTCTGCTCCTGCTGGACGTCCAGCTGCTCAAAGTCTGCAAAGCCCGGACCGCTGAACGAGCCAGCATCTCCGAAATCCCCAAAGTCCTCGTCCATGTCGTCCTCGGCCAGCTGGCTGTGGTCCGCAGGCGTGGCCGTCTCGCCTTGAGGGAGCGGCGAGGGCACAGAGCCCGTCGTGCTCATGTCTCCGTACTCCTCCAGAGCGTCCATAGACAGCGGCCGTCCAAAGGACGTCTCCGTCTCCGTTTCTGTTTCGGTTTCATTCCCGGAGCCCTTCCAGTCCGGCTGCCCCGCCTCGCCGTCTGCGGCGCCGTCCACCGAGAGCTCGGTGTGGTCCGCTACATCCGGGCCGTTCAGCGCGAGCGCCGTGTGAGTGCAAACGGCCTCCGAGGCCACGTCAGCGTCTGTGTGCGAGCCCCGGTCCGTGTTGGGTCCAGTTCTGTTTATGTCCCTGACGTCGTCCTCTGAGGACGTTCCCTGTCTGAGAGGACAGTGTCCCTCCAGCGGCTCACGGCCCTCCGGGGGGGCGTCCAAGTCCGCGCTCGCCGTCTGGCTGAGTTCTACTTCAGCGTTTGAAAAAGCAGCAAAGTCTGCAAAATCGTCCTCTGGGCTCTCGACGGGGACGCTGCCGTTGTCCCCCGTGGACGGTGCAGTTATGAGAGAGTGGACAGACCTCTGTGAGGAGGGACTTCCCTGAACGTCCAGGGAGGCAAACCCGTTTGTTAGCACCTCTGTGCCGCCGCCGTTGCAGTCGGCGGGCTCGCCGCCAGCCGTCTCGCTCAGCGCCAGATCCAGAGAGCTGGAGAGGACTTTTTTAATCTCAGTTCTTTCTGAGGGACAGCTGTCCAGGAGGCCCGACGGCACCACGCCATTCGCCTTGGACAGGTCCATACTGGGGCCGTGGGTGCCGTTGGAGGAGCTGTGGCTGAACGCCACCACGCCTCTGTTGTTGAGGAGCTCGGGCGGCGAGGTGGCGTTCAGAGCCTGCGTCTGGTTGAAGGTCGTCGGGGTGTCGAACTCCGTGAAGCTGACGCTGCTCGGGACGCCCGAGAAGGTGCCGAAGTCCCCGAAGTCGCTTTCCTCATCGTCTGCGCCGTCCTCCATCGGGGGCGGAGAGGACGAGTACATGCGGACGACGTCTGGTTCCATGGTGACCGACCTGCCTACACCTGAGAGAGCAAACACATGATCAGACAGGAGACGGACAAAAGACAGCGTCCTCGTCTTCTCAGTGAGGGACGACGCGTCCTCCGGTGTGACCTGAGAGGAAGAAGCTTCTATGAACCCACTGACAGCCGTTGGATCAAATCCGCCCCGTTACGTAACACCGACGAGGAAGAGGAAGAGGAAGAGGAAGTACGAAACAGGAAGTCATTCAGTTCTCTGAGGTTCAGCAGAGTCTGGACCTCTGACCTTTGACCTCCTGCAGAGCCAACAGAACAGTTCCTCAGGAGACACTTACTGTTAAAAGCAGAGGACAGTTCATGTGATACATTGTGATAAAAAGGTGTACTGTCCCTTTAAGACTCTTATTTATTGATTAGTAATTAATTATAACTTTGAATCAGACACTTTTCCCTTTTTTTTTTACAACGTTTCTGAAGTGACCTTTTGTTGAACTGTGGAGCCTGAGCTGGCGACAGACAGTTCAAACCACTTCACAGCTGGTTTCTCTTCTCCAGGCTCAAACTGTCTCAGGGAGTTAATCAGAGCTGCTCTTATTGGTGCTCAGGGACCAATTAGATTCATGCGTGTGGTTTGAAATCAAATGACAGAGTCGCTAAGAAGAGACGGATCAGCGTCGACCTGACAGTGACGGAGACGAGTTAACCCGAGGAACATTCAAGAGAAGTTACACACACACACACACACACGTCAGCCGTCTGACACATCGATTCACTCACTCTTCACTTCAGGTGATGGAGGGTGACGCGAGGGCGCCGCGAGGGCGATAAGAGGGCGATAAGAGGGCGACCTCCTGTCTGGGAAAATGACGTCAAGCAGAAGTTAAAATCCTGCAGTTCCAAATCTCTCCGGACTGTTGAGCTCAAAGCTGTGATATGAAAATCACGCCTCCATGAGACGCTTCACTCCTCGCTCAAACACAACGCCGGGTGGAGTCTGAAACCTGTGTTTGCACTGTCGCCCTTATCTCCCTGAATACCTGCGAGCAGGTAGGCTCCACCCGAGCGTGGCGTCCGTGGACGTGTAAGTCCAGAAAGACCAGTTCACTGTGGTGAAGAGAAGCGGGGCGCCACGCGTGCCACACCAACACTGCTGGTGAACATTAAATATAGAAACATTTAGTCATATCTGCGATTACATCAGCTGATCGTGACTTTGGTCAGTATCAGCTGATTGAGTTTGTGGACACTTTGGGGTGAAGCGTCTCGCTGACGGACACGTGGACTCGTTTAAAGAGTGACAGGTCGGTTAGAAGTTGGGATAAATGAAATCTCTCCGTCCAATCAGAGCAGAGCCCTTCAGGTTACTTTAGGTCATCGCTGTAGCTGAATGATGGTCCAGGTTTGAGTTTTCACCTCTTTAAGTGTCGGACTTAGAGTTACTCTGTGTGTGTGTGTGTGTGTGTGTGTGTCTGTACAGTTTTTATAAGCTATAAACTGAATTATTTAACGACAGGAGCTAACATTAGCATTATTAATGTTAATCAGTTTAATGATCCTCTTCTGTCAGCTGTTTGAACCTTTAACTCTGCTGTGCTGGTTTCAGTATTTTACAGAGTTTCACACCTTTTAGCTCACCTGTCAGACGCTGATGATGCTAAATGGAAGCTAGGAGGCTAAAGTAGCTAATCGTCTAACTTAGCAGGTTAAAACTGAACAGCTCATTTACAGCAGATCAGAACCCGACCTGCCTGCCTGTTAATGTGACTTGATGCTAACAGCTGAGTTAGTCTCTCAGGCCGACAGCAGGTGACACAGAAGCTAACTCGGCTAGCTTGGTTAGCTCGTGTGGGGAAGCTAAAAGCAGAGCTAAATTAGCCGTGTTATCTGGTATTTTAATGTCACACTGAGGAGTCGTCTTTATTCCCTTTCAGCTCTCTTTTGTGTTCATTTCGGGTCGATTCAGGTCACTAAAGCGACACCATCAGATACGAGTGAGTGAGGAGTGAACTAGCTGAGCTAACTACGCAGCTAGCTAACGTCAACAACAAGCAGCTTCCCCTTTAGCTTTTAGCATTAGCATTCACTCCTTCAGAACATCCCCGCGGCTCGCGCTCACAGCACGTGTCTTTAACGAGCTCGAGGGACAGGTGAGCTCACCGTGAGACGTTGTCCAGATGGTTCCATGACTCGGTTGAAGGCTGGTTCTGGAGCCCGGTCTGGAGGTGTAGTCAGCCGGCTGCTGCTGCCTCAACGTCTCCCAGCATGCACCGCGGCGGCAGGTCGGCTGGTTGCTCCCAAACTTTCCATGTTAACAGGTACACCTGTTCACACCGGTTTACCAGAGGAGGAGGATGCTTTGTTAATTATCAGAAAATTAAAAGGACAAATCAAAGACATCGTCGGAACACTTCAAAGGAAAAAGAGAGACTTTTAATTGGGTCCCTCGGCTTCTGTTAAAGTTTAGTTAAAACATGAGATCCATGTTGACCCCTGTGGTCTAAATGAAACTTCTGAGCTTTGGTCCAAATATAACATGACAAAGGAGGTTTGTGACCCTGTAGAAACCAGCTCTCTCAGAATGCTTTTGTGTCTCTTTAAATGCAATTAAGCCCCGCCCCCCTGAGTTTTCCCATGTATATGTATATATATATATATACATCTGTAGAGAGAATAAAAATGGCGGACCTGCTCCAAAGTTTAGCTCTAGTCTGGAGGTGGAGTCCATGGGTGGATATACCAGGGAGGGGGAGGGGCTTGTTTTACCAGAATCCAACTTGTGATGTCACAAACTCAGAACATTTTAAACGGAGCATTTCTCTCTGTGTGGTCAGACTTCTGTAGACCACAAACAAAAGGACTGGATGGATTTATTTCACATTTTGCGGGTTGATAGACGCTCAGGTTACCCAAAGAGAAGTTCAAAAACACAGTTAAGGTGGATTTTTCAGAATATGTCCCCTTTAAGTCTGACCGATACACAGATGCTGACAGGAAGTGACCAGAGGAGCTGACAGGAAGTGACCAGAGGCAGTGCACAACATCGTCTGCTGTTCAAGAGAGTTTCTAATCAGCATCAGAACCATCCTGAATGTCGTCATGAAGGTCGGAGGTGTTCATAAAAGGGCCGGGTCTTTAGCTTTCTCTTAAATGGCCTATGTGTCCCTTCAGGCTCCCCGTAGATAGTGGTTCTCAGTGGCCTCCTGATGACATCACACATTGACCTTTGTTACCGTTCCTTTGAGCTGTTTGATGTCAGTTTGGGATGACTAACCACTTCCTGTTTTGTGCGTCATGTCCTGTTCCTCTCCCTACCAGAAGGGCCTTAACATATATCAAAAGTAAAGCATACAGGAAGTAAAATATTCTCAGCTGAAGAAAGGACAAACATTCAAAATAAAAGCCTGACTAGTTTTATTTTTAAAGCGAAATATAGGAATTTCAAACATGTGATTAAAAAAAAATGTTTTACAGCCCTTGAAAAGATCAAATATATACAGAGGATGTACTTGTGGTTTCTTTACAGGTTAAAGGTCGGAGCAGTTCACTGAAAAGCCTTCATGTGGTGATCCAAAGACAAACTGTGAACCAAATGTCTGGATTAGCTCATTAATACCTCAAACGTAAGATTATAAAACTGACATCCATCAACTTCAGTTAGAAACATATAATACAGCATCATATAACAGAAGGCCCGACCCATCTGATAATTAGTGCTGAGAAAAATTCTATACCGTTATATCGGCCGATACCTTCGCCTGTAGAGACAGATTTAGATTTCTTTGATAAGCTAATATCGGCTGATATCATTGGCTGGTCGATTAATCGGCTCTTGTATGAACATAATTACAGAAAGGTGAAGCAGAGACAGTATTGGCGCTGCACTTGAAACATAAACACGAGGACGAGCAGAGGTAAAATACTTCCTGAGAGTTTTTGTCAGCTGCCAAAACTTCAAAAATAACAGCAACATGAAGACCTGATTTAACATCACAGCAACAGAAACAGAAGTCAAAGCACGATGAGATAGACTCTGTTCACACAGCACGGATACAAAGGCAGCGTTTCAGAACCTGAATGTGCAGGCCAAGTGTTCCCTCTCTTACTCTCATGGCGGCTTTGGGTTAAAGTCGACCGACTCTGCTGAAGTCACATGAACATCAGGAGGTGAACGTATGTTGGAGTAATCCCAGGATGAGTCTGCAGAGGGCGCTAACGGCTTGTTCTGTATGAAACTAAGACTTTCAGCAGACGGCTTCAAGCCTCTATGTGAGCTGCTGAAACCTCTTACATAGACTCTCTTCTCCCAGACCTGGAGAGCAGTGCTCCCCTGGAAGCCCTGCAGCGTTCTGCCATCTCTCTTCCAGAGACAATCAGCAGAACATAGGCACATAGGAACAGGGGGCCTTAAATAGACGGCAGCATCAAACCTGAAAGGAGGATTTTTACTGCAGAGCTGGAGACAGACAACATGAAAGGTGAAGACGAGGAGGGTGGGACAGCTTGAGAAGTTAGAAGTCTTGTATGGGTGGAAACCTCTTCAGGCCAGTTTGGTGATGGTGAGGCTGCCTTTGATCCACAACGTGTCGATTTCTTCGAGTGACGTCAGTCTGTGGGAAAAATCAAATAACTTCTGTCCGTCCACGAAGACCCGAAACCGACCGTGTTCACAGTGAAGCTCCATCTGAGAGGAGAGACGGGACACAGGGAGAGGTTTACATGTTGAACATCCCACAGACTCCTGACCTTTAAAACCTACGTTCATATTAGCACCAAGTGGTCCGGTATGGATCAGTACAGTTTGATACGGTTTGGTTCGGTAAAGCTTGATCCTGTTCGTGTGTAAGCTGGACGCCGTCAGCTACGTAATAGCGTCCCATCATAGCAGCTAATCGCTAACAGCTAACCCGCAAATAAATTCAACAAGGGGGAAAAATATGACACAGTAAATAAAACCAACGATGGAAGACATCCAGCAGTTCATCTACTTTGTTATTTGGCTTATTGGCAGGACGGTACGGGTCGGTACTTTGGGGATCTTCCCCGCCTTTAGTCGATGGAAATGCTGCAAAATGTGTGCTGTACCGAGGCGAACCGAACCAAACTGACCCGCTTGGTGGAAACGGGGCTTTAGTTTATACTCGGGATCATGAAATCAGCTCCTGGTTCATCAAGAAAAACTGTTTCTGACCCGCTTCAAACTTTGTCCACAGGGGGCGCCAAATCCCACACCAACTGAAAGATTCTCACATATGCTTTATATTTAAAGGAGCATCATCCTGCAGGTGTTCAGACATCAGAAGGGGCGGTCAGGTGTGTGGACAGACTGCTCTACCTTGAAGGGCTGGTCTTTGATGAAGGGGAAGTAGGGCACAGCTCTGTCAATGTCTCCCCACGATCCACTCACACAGGCTCTTCTCAGGACTTGCCGGTCCCTGAAGCGCACACAGAGCTCCAGGGCCACATCGGGCGGAGGCTCCCCGCCTGTGCCACGCCCACACGTCAGCGCTACATAGAACCTGAAGGAGGAACAAAGACCGGCAGAGACCATGACAACCCTCATTGAGTAATCAATCGATTAAAAATAAACATATTTTAATGCTCAACGTTTGTCTAAATTTTTTTTTAAAGCTTTCAGATAAATGTAGCCGTAGATAAAGTACATTAAGTTAATTAAAGGAGCAACACGTAACTCTGCCCCCTAGTGTTTAAAATGTGTACTGCAGTCTAAATTCTAAACATTACAGAGAGCTGCCCCCCCCCCCTCCTCTCACACAGGTCACCATGTGGTGGACACTGTAGCTTCAGTGTTTAGCCAGCTCTGTAAATCTTACATACTGGCTGCTGCATTGTTGTCAGAGAAGGCAGCACTTCAACATAGCATGTTTCCTTCATGTCTGATTACAGAGGAAGTCAAACTTCCTGTCAGACAGGAAGTCGAACTTCCTGTGAGACAGGAAGTCAAACTTCCTGTGAGACAGGAAGTCGAACTTCCTGTATGCACCTGTGTGTTGATCAGACTTAAAGCTGTTTGTTTGCACCACTTGACGTTGTTTCCTACATCTCTATCATCAGACTATTAAAGCCTCAAATTTGCAGTACAAACGTTTTTATTATTTAATTATACTTACAGTAACTTTCCAACACTGGAGGAACGCAAAATAAAAAAATAAAGGAAAGATTAGAGACTTTTTTATCGATCCTGAGCGGAGGAGGAAAGATTTCAACATTACAGAAAACTCAGTGAAACAGGAAGTTGTTTTCACCTGTCAGGACGGGGGGCGACGACGCCCACCAGCACCACCTTCTTCCCCGGTGACATCCCACCGCTGATGTGACCTCTGAAGGGAACAGCCTACACACACACAAAAACGTGATTGAATATATTTTGTCTGGTCAATGAGGGCCACCGCTTGGACTTCAGAGAAAAACTTTCCAGACATTCACAAACAATGCAGAATCAAAAACACCCAACAAAAGAAATGACGATGAAAAAAGATGAACAACTAAAGGGATTAAATTGATTGGATGGAGATCATTTACTTCCTGTCCTTTTAAATCATCAGAGATCTAACGAGGTGGGGCACCGGTGGACGAGTGGTTTGTTCACATGCCCTATGTACGGAGGCTGTGGTCCTCCAGGGTTTAGTGTTGAACTTATTGTGTGTGCGTGTGTTTGGTGTGCTCAGCCAAGCACCGACCTCTCCTGAAACATGTGACTGTAATCGATGTATGAAGTCAAAGCAGCTATTTCACAACAGCCCTGTGACTCAGAGGGAAGAAACCAGTTGCAGGAAGAGGCGGAGCTACAGGTGAGGGAGGAGAGCTTCAGTGTCACTCTGAAGAAACGAAACTTAAAGTCTGTCAGGGTGTCGACCACACAGCCGTCCAGAAAGGTCTCCGTTTGTCTTCAAACAAATTAAAGTGATTTCATCTGATCTTTGTCAACGACACAGCAGAGTCTCTGCAAACACTGGTGAGTACAGCTGATCATGTTTACACTCTGAACAACCAGGATTTACACTCAAGTGTGTGTGTGTGTGTGTGTGTGTGTGTGTGTGTGTGTGTTTCTCTCATTTGGACTTTTTTTTTTCTAACTTCCTGGTATCGTTGTTCTCTGATCTCTGATTTGTCCTGCTGCCAAACTGAATTCTATTTCCTCTGGCTGTTTCACAATAAAAGCCTCAACATGGCGAAACCACAATGAGGCTTTTAATTTGAAGAAAGCAGAGAAGGAAGTGAAATTTGTTTTCATTCAAGTCAGAAAAGATTTGAATGCAGTAAAATGCTGCACTGAAGGGGGCGCAGTGTATAGAGGCTATACTCTCTCTCTCCCCGACTTCCACATCTATCCACTGTCCTCCCTCTATAATAAAGGAAAAAATGCCCAAAAATAAATGTTAAAAATAATAATAATTCTGCACTAAACCAGTAAAGGTCAAAATCAGCTCTTTCCCCAGCAGAGGGCGCTCTAGCTATACAATGCAGCAACATTGGTCTTTGTTGTTCTCAGATCTGCTCTGGCAAAGTTAAAAACTGCACGTTCATTCAAGATTACTTTGCCAAAGGGGTCGCCGGTGGCGCAGCGGCAGTGCGCGCAATCCCATGTATTGAGGCTATAGTCCTCGCGCGGGCGGCCCGGGTTCGCGTCCGACCTGTGGCCCATTTCCCGCATGTCTCTCCCCACTCTCTCTCCCTGATTTCCGACTCTATCCACTTTCCTCCCTCTATAATAAAGGCATAAAAGGCCCAAAATAAATCTTAAAAAAAAAAAGGTTTACTTAAAGATTACTTTGCCAAATACTCCAAAAAAATAATTAAATCTGTCCCAACTGGACACTAGGAGTTGGACAAAATATGGAATCAAAGATATATCTATGTCCTCATTTGTGCAATAAAAAAAAATACAGCTTCCTTTAATAAGTATCAGCAATGAATATACTGTGTTTTGCACACACTGTAACTGTTGACAATGGTGGAAATGTCAACTTACAAAGCCATGTTTAAACAGGCGAACACCAACGGGGGTTCAGGCTGGATGTAGAACTGATACGATTTACTTGAACTCCGCTGATAACCAGCTTAAGCCAGCTCCTCAGGGGGAAAACTTTTACAACAGTGAACACATCACTGGTCCAAATCTATAGACATTTCAATCATGATGAAAACACCCTGACTATGAGTCACACAAAAGTTTAATTTAAAGAGCAGTTGTTTGTGGTTACTGCTGAATTTTAATTGTGACATCAGCTGGCTGCAAGGGTTGTGTGTTCGGATTTCACGCCTTCCAGTTATTACCTACGGGTTATTAACTGTTAATAATGATAGAATTTATTTAATTAATTTGAGACTCATATTGTAATATTTGGTTCTCTGATATCAGAGTGGTGCCCCTTAACTCATTTTAATAATATTGTTGATTTATATTTATAATTGAGTAAAGATAAGTATCAATGTTAATTTGATAACCAAATTTTACTCTATAAAACTCAACATCAATGTTGACTGCATATGAGCTCTGCAAAACCTGATCAAACATAATTGGTTCCCCGTGTGAGGCTCTTACACCAACATTATGGTGCCCCGTGTGAGGCTCTTACACCAACATTATGGTGGCCCGTGTGAGGCTCTTACACCAACATTATGGTGCCCCGTGTGAGGCTCTTACAACAACATTATGGTGCCCCGTGTGAGGCTCTTACACCAACATTATGGTGCCCCGTGTGAGGCTCTTACACCAACATTATGGTGCCCCGTGTGAGGCTCTTACAACAACATTATGGTGCCCCGTGTGAGGCTCTTACACCAACATTATGGTGGCCCGTGTGAGGCTCTTACAACAACATTATGGTGCCCCGTGTGAGGCTCTTACAACAACATTATGGTGCCCCGTGTGAGGCTCTTACACCAACATTATGGTGCCCCGTGTGAGGCTCTTACACCAACATTATGGTGCCCCGTGTGAGGCTCTTACAACAACATTATGGTGCCCCGTGTGAGGCTCTTACACCAACATTATGGTGGCCCGTGTGAGGCTCTTACACCAACATTATGGTGCCCCGTGTGAGGCTCTTACACCAACATTATGATGCCCCGTGTGAGGCTCTTACAACAACATTATGGTGTCCCGTGTTAGGCTCTTACACCAACATTATGGTGGCCCGTGTGAGGCTCTTACACCAACATTATGGTGCCCCGTGTGAGGCTCTTACACCAACATTATGGTGCCCCGTGTGAGGCTCTTACACCAACATTATGATGCCCCGTGTGAGGCTCTTACACCAACATTATGATGCCCCGTGTGAGGCTCTTACAACAACATTATGGTGTCCCGTGTTAGGCTCTTACACCAACATTATGGTGGCCCGTGTGAGGCTCTTACACCAACATTATGGTGCCCCGTGTGAGGCTCTTACACCAACATTATGGTGGCCCGTGTGAGGCTCTTACACCAACATTATGGTGCCCCGTGTGAGGCTCTTACACCAACATTATGATGCCCCGTGTGAGGCTCTTACAACAACATTATGGTGTCCCGTGTTAGGCTCTTACACCAACATTATGGTGGCCCGTGTGAGGCTCTTACACCAACATTATGATGCCCCGTGTGAGGCTCTTACAACAACATTATGGTGGCCCGTGTGAGGCTCTTACACCAACATTATGGTGCCCCGTGTGAGGCTCTTACACCAACATTATGGTGCCCCGTGTGAGGCTCTTACACCAACATGATGGTGCCCCGTGTGAGGCTCATACACCAACATTATGGTGCCCCGTGTGAGGCTCTTAATAAAGCAGCTTTGTTGCATTGTTTAATCCTTAAAGGGATTCTTCAGAAGAAAATGCTGTTCTTTGGGGAGATTACATTTCTGTTTGTTTTTGCAAAGCTGATATAAAGTTGTGTGTTAGTTTAATATTTTTAGCAACAAGTTAGCCATCTGTCCAGTGGAGTGTAGCCTCATGTTTGTTGCATGGCCAGCTGTCGAAGAGGCGTGACTTCCCCCTATCATTAGAGACCTGAGTTGTTGAGTTGCTCTTGCCCATCTTCCAGGATAGACTGCAGTAATAAGCTACAACAAGAAACTGTTCCTGATCTGACGTATTGCTCTGCAAAATCCCAACAACATCATGTAAATTAATACAATATTTCTCTTTCTGTCTCTGTGTGTAGATATGGCTGCTGCAAACTATCATCAGTCTGAGGATCAGTTTCTCTGCTCCATCTGTCTGGATGTGTTCAATGATCCTGTCACCATACCATGTGGACACAACTTCTGCAAAACCTGCATCACCAAACACTGGAACACCAGCGACCAGTACAGCTGTCCAATCTGTAATGAAGCTTTTATTAAAAGACCTAAACTGAGGGTCAACACTTTTATCTCTGAGATGGTCGGTCAATTCAGAGACAAAGATCAGCAGGAAGCCAGCAGCAGCAGCTCAGAGCTACAAGAGTCCAAAGCAGTAGAAGTCCTCTGTGACGGCTGCACTGGAACCAAACTGAAGGCCCTGAAGTCCTGCTTAGACTGTCTGGTCTCCTACTGTGACACTCACCTGGAGCCTCATCTGACAGCTCCACGTCTGAAAAGACACCAGCTGATCGACCCTGTGGAGAACCTGGAGGACAGGATGTGCACCAAGCACGATAAACCTCTGGAGCTGTTCTGTAAGACCGATCAGACCTGTGTCTGCATGCTCTGCTCTGTTTTAGAACACAAGACACACGAGTTTGTTCCTCTGAAAGAAGAATATGAAGAAAAGAAGGCAGAGCTGCAGGAGACAGAGGCTGACATTCAGCAGATGATCCAGAAAAGACGAGTGAAGATTCAGGAGATCAAACACTCAGTGGACCTCAGTAAGGACGATGCAGACAGAGAGATGGCAGAAGGTGTTCGAGTCTTCACCGCTCTGAAGGAGTCTGTTGAGAGAGGCCAGGCCGAGTTCATCCACACGATGGAAAAGAAGCTGAAAACAACAGAGAAACAGGCCGACGCTTTCATCAAAGAGCTGGAGCAGGAAATCTGTGAGCTGATGAAGAGGAGCACTGATGTGCAGCAGCTCTCACGCTCTGAAGACCACCTCCATCTAATCCAGACAGTCCAGTCTGTTAACTCTGCTCCACCCACCAAAGACTGGACAGAGGTTCATGTCTATCAACCACTTTATGAGGGGACTGTGAGGAAAGCTGTGGCTCAGCTGGAGGAGACTCTCAGTGAAGAGATGAAGAAGTTGGATCAAGCTGAGCTGAAGAGAGTCCAGCAGTATGATGTGGATGTAACTCTTGATCCTGATACAGCTCATCCTCAACTCATCCTGTCTGATGATGGGAAACAAGTTCATCTTGGTGATGTGAGGAAGAATCTACCCGACAACCCACAGAGATTCTCTTTTTGTGTTTGTGTTTTAGGAAAGCAGAGTTTCTCTTCAGGCAGATTTTACTTTGAGGTTCAGGTTAAAGGAAAGACTAAGTGGGTTTTAGGAGTGGTCAGAGAGTCCATCAACCGGAAGGGAGAAATCACAGTGAGTCCTGAGGATGGTTTTTGGTCTATAAGTTTGAGAAATGGAAATGAGTACAGAGCCTGTGCTGGCCCTGCAGTCCTTCTGTCTCTGAAGAGTCCTCCTGAGAAGGTGGGGGTGTTTGTGGATTATGAGGAGGGTCTGGTCTCCTTTTATGACGTGGACTCTGCAGCTCTGATCTACTCCTTTACAGACTGCTCCTTCACGGAGAAACTCTTCCCCCTCTTCAGTCCTGGTCTTAATGAAGGAGGTAAAAACTCTGCCCCTCTGATCATCTGTCCTGTCACAGTGAAATAATCAAAGACTTCATGTATTGATTCTCCTCTGAGTTCAAACCATCCTATTTAGTGACATCACTGTATATTTGACGTGTTTGACAGAATCAGATCATCGTGTTCGTTGATTGACTTTATAGTTCAGAAGTTCGTCCTCGTAAATACAGCAGGTAACAAACTGTTCTGATTGGCTCATCATGGAGACGCATCATTTATGTTTATTTTAACCCTTTAAAGACGGAGAGGAACAAACTGCAGGAGAGAATAATTCAATAAGTTTATATTTGTGTGAAATGTCTTTAGTGTCTCTGAGACCAAGTTCAGCAGAACGTATGATAGTGTTGATAACAAGTCCAAGAAATCTGTAAATATGGGATTCTGAAACTAAGACTTGTTGTTGGAGACCTGGTCTGAGTAAGTCCTGATTGACCCGTCTCACTGATGGTCACTTTATACTGGTTTGTTCTGGACAAATCAAACAGCCCGTCTTTATACTGGTATCCATGTGTCTCAATGAGGGAGCGTGTTGGTTTCCAGCCGGGAGGAGTCCTGAGTCTGGGAGGACGGGTAAGAAGACATGCTTTGTAAGTTTATATTGTATTTGGGATTTTGGTTCAGGAACTGATGTTTTTATTTGTGTTTTAGGGAGTCGGGCAGATTTCCCTCTGCTGCTTTCACTGTGTGGGTTTAGTTTTGGTGTTGATGTTGTTTTGGGGTTAAAGTTTGTTTTGTTTCTAGTCCTTTTCTTTGTTTTTGTTTGTCGTTCCTGCCACTTCCTCCGTGCAGCTCCCGACAATCATTGAGCCAGCTGTTGTTGTGGCGACTCAGGGATTTTATGTCATGTTCAATAAACGTTTGGCACCTTTCTTTTCTATCTAATTTTGTGTCCATTTCCTTTTTGTTTGGTCATTGATTTGATTTGATCTCTGTAGTAACCTGAT
>NC_136692.1:862182-872182 GCF_947650265.1 Symphodus melops
CAACAACACCTGAACCAGCAGCTGTTACCTGATCTTGAGTTGTTCTCTCTGTGCGCTCTCAGGCAGCAGTGATTCTAGAGCTTGTTGTGGTCCTCTTCAAAAACCAATGGGGGGCCTTTAAACCCCCAAAGAGACGACCCCCCCCCCTTAGGGAGGTTTCCTACTATACTTTCATTAACTTGATGTCTTTGTTCAATAAATTCTGTTATAATTCAAATGGTGTATTTTGCATTGTGACATAAACTGGGTGCAAAGGGCTTTATGTTATTTCACACCTATTTATTAAACAGAACTTATTAATTATGAATATTATTTAATTAATTTTAGAATGATATTGAAATATTTAGGTTGTTCCAGGGTTTATTAACTCAGTTTAATAATATTGATTTATATTAATAATGAAATAAAGATCATTATTAATGTTAATTTGATAACCACATTATGGTGCCCCGTGTGAGGCCCTTAATAAACCAGCATAGTCCTTCCTGCACCGAGTGGCAAATAGAAAAATAAACCTGCAGGAAGCAGATTCAAACCCTTCAGAGCTGAGAAATAAAACACCAACATTGTTACAGGTTTCAATATCAACGTTTATCTTTGTATAAAAAACATAAATAAGCCAAAAATACAAAACAGTGCAGCGACTCATTGAACAGTAAATAAAAAGATGTAAAACATGTTTAAAGAAATATTTAAACTCAAAGTTCAGTGATAAAAAAAAAAGAATATGATGCGAGTTGCAAGTCGGAGCGGCAACATGGACGCCTCCAGGAGTTCCTTCAGTCCGTGAGCTAAACCCAGACGATGACATCACACGTGACGCCGCGTCGACAGACGACTCTGTGTGATCGATCGACTAAAACAGAAACTGAGCTGCTAATAGAAGAGTTACAGAATAAACACGCAGCAGCCATGTTGGATTTTATGTCAGGCTGATGAAGGTTCTCCTAGTTTCTGAGTCAGACTTCTGACTTCAGGGGGGGGGGGCTTTGATCCTGAAGACTTATCAGACCAGTCGGAGGTCAACTGAACGCACCATTAATTTAAACGTTTCAGTGCACTGTGTAAACCCGTCTGTAGCCAATGGGAGAGCTCTGTGGCGTCAGGTGATGAAACCTCTGAAGAGGATCAACAAACATCTCAGTCCAGTTCTTTTTAGACCAGCATCCCCAGGAAGAAGGAGGATATTGCTCCCAGTGCCAGACCCAGGACCAGGAAGAAGGTCATGAGGGAGCCGGCCGTCTCACAGTCTTTGACCCGCACCAACCTACAGTAACACACACACACACACACACACACAGAGTTACACACACACACACACACACACACAGAGTTACACACACACACACACACACAGAGTTACACACACACAGTTACACACACAGTTACACACACAGTAACACACACACACACACACACACACACACACACACACAGTTACACACACAGCTACACACATGGGTACTGCAGTCTGAACATTACAGAGAGCTGCTGTGACTCACTGTGGAGCGTAGGCCATGCAGAGCGTCGCCAAGTATCCGTTAGAGAAGGAGAACAGCGCCATGATGACGACGAAGGCGATGTCGTGAGTGAAGAGGACGGGGAGTTTGGAGTCCTGGACGTTACACAGCATCAGCAGAGGGACGAAAATGAGACGGGACGCCACGGCCACGGGAAACAGAACGCTCTTCGGCGCGGGCTGCACGAGAGAAAACATCCAAAACAACGTGTGACTTCCACAGGAAACAAACGAAGAAGAGCGAAGAGGTTCAGACACAGAAGAAGAAAGAGGCTCACCCATTGGACGAGAGACGGGGTGCCACGTCCAACCAGGTCCATGGCGTTGAAAACGATAAAACAGCAGACGCAGGTGAAGACTTTTTCTGTGACGGACGCAGAGCGGAGGTCAGCGCTTTCGTGCTTTTATTTTGTAAAATCAAAAAATGTGTTTTAGCCTTAAAAGAGAAACAAAGAAATGAAAAACATTGAAAAGTAACGTCGCCTCACTCCACGCCTCGCTCTCCTCGTACACGCTCTGGACTCGGACGGTGATCACAGGAAACACGGACAGAGTGACGGCGAACACCAGCGTCACACACAGCGCCATCCGCCAGATCTGCAAAGAGCAACACAAAGGTCGACCGTGGTGTGTGTGCTAACGGCTAGGCTAGCAGCGCCCACCTGGCCCTTTGTTCCAAACGTTACCTTTTTAAAGACAGCAAAGACCGACAAGCGCTCCTGATTCTGGTCTGAGTCTGGGACCTTCCCGCTGGCCTCCAGGTCTTTGGCGGTCGGCTTTAAGAGTTCTTTCTCTTTGAAGACAAAGACAAATCATGTGACTGAGGACGGGAGACATGATCTCACCTCATAAGACGTGTCTCCACATTTATCTCCAACAATTGGATCCTGAATTTGATGAAACTGATGTTAGCTTAGCATAATGGGCTAACTCCCTATTTCCTGTTTAGTGAGAGTGTGTTTGTTTTGATTGGCTGGTGAAGCTTTGACTCAGTGTGTGTGTTGTGATTGGCTGGTGAAGCTTTGACTCAGTGTTTTGATTGGCTGGTGAAGCTTTGACTCAGTGTTGTGATTGGCTGGTGAAGCTTTGACTCAGTGTGTTTGTTGTGATTGGCTGGTGAAGCTTTGACTCAGTGTTTTGATTGGCTGGTGAAGCTTTGACTCAGTGTTGTGATTGGCTGGTGAAGCTTTGACTCAGTGTGTGTGTTGTGATTGGCTGGTGAAGCTTTGACTCAGTGTGTTTGTTGTGATTGGCTGGTGAAGCTTTGACTCAGTGTGTTTGTTGTGATTGGCTGGTGAAGCTTTGACTCAGTGTGTTTGTTGTGATTGGCTGGTGAAGCTTTGACTCAGTGTGTTTTGATTGGCTGGTGAAGCTTTGACTCAGTGTTGTGATTGGCTGGTGAAGCTTTGACTCAGTGTGTGTGTTGTGATTGGCTGGTGAAGCTTTGACTCAGTGTTGTGATTGGCTGTTGAAGCTTTGACTCAGTGTGTTGTGATTGGCTGGTGAAGCTTTGACTCAGTGTGTTTGTTGTGATTGGCTGGTGAAGCTTTGACTCAGTGTTGTGATTGGCTGTTGAAGCTTTGACTCAGTGTGTGTGTTGTGATTGGCTGGTGAAGCTTTGACTCAGTGTGTTGTGATTGGCTGGTGAAGCTCTGACTCAGTGTGTTGTGATTGGCTGGTGAAGCTCTGACTCAGTGTGTTGTGATTGGCTGGTGAAGCTCTGACTCAGTGTGTTGTGATTGGCTGGTGAAGCTCTGACTCAGTGTGTTGTGATTGGCTGGTGAAGCTCTGACTCAGTGTGTTGTGATTGGCTGGTGAAGCTTTGACTCAGTGTGTGTGTTGTGATTGGCTGTTGAAGCTTTGACTCAGTGTTGTGATTGGCTGGTGAAGCTTTGACTCAGTGTTTTGATTGGCTGTTGAAGCTTTGACTCAGTGTTTTGATTGGCTGTTGAAGCTTTGACTCAGTGTTTTGATTGGCTGGTGAAGCTTTGACTCCGTGTGTGTGTTTTGATTGGCTGGTGAAGCTTTGACTCCGTGTGTGTGTTGTGATTGGCTGGTGAAGCTTTGACTCAGTGTGTTTTGATTGGCTGGTGAAGCTTTGACTCAGTGTTTTGATTGGCTGGTGAAGCTTTGACTCAGTGTTGTGATTGGCTGGTGAAGCTTTGACTCAGTGTGTGTGTTTTGATTGGCTGTTGAAGCTTTGACTCAGTGTGTTGTGATTGGCTGGTGAAGCTTTGACTCCGTGTGTTTTGATTGGCTGGTGAAGCTTTGACTCAGTGTTGTGATTGGCTGTTGAAGCTTTGACTCAGTGTGTTTGTTTTGATTGGCTGGTGAAGCTTTGACTCAGTGTGTTTTGATTGGCTGGTGAAGCTTTGACTCAGTGTGTTTTGATTGGCTGGTGAAGCTTTGACTCAGTGTGTGTGTTGTGATTGGCTGGTGAAGCTTTGACTCCGTGTGTGTGTTGTGATTGGCTGGTGAAGCTTTGACTCCGTGTGTGTGTTGTGATTGGCTGGTGAAGCTTTGACTCAGTGTGTGTGTTGTGATTGGCTGGTGAAGCTTTGACTCAGTGTGTGTGTTTTGATTGGCTGGTGAAGCTTTGACTCCGTGTGTGTGTTGTGATTGGCTGGTGAAGCTTTGACTCAGTGTGTTGTGATTGGCTGGTGAAGCTTTGACTCCCTGTGTTTGCACAGACTGACCTGTTGTGCTCAGGAGCGTCTGCGTGGCCTCCGGTTTGTCTCGCTGTCGTCTCTTCAGGTAAAAATCAGCAAATTCCTGCAGGAGAGAAAGCAGCGCGTCAGAAGGGCTGAGTGAGAGCTGTGGGGCCTTAAAGGAGGACAGGCTCTTATCACACGTCCTCACCAGGTGTGGGAGCAGCAGGTAACACAGCAGCGTCATCAGAGTGGCCACACAGGGAGTGAGGAAGTATCCCAACGCAGCCGAGGTCTTATCTGCCTTACCTGCAGGGGGCAGAATTATCACCTGATGACCTTTGACCTGTGTGACTTCACTTTGGGATCCTGAACCACTTCCTGTCTCTGTGTCTAACTTTACGTCCTAACCTTACAGTATTTCAAAATAAAAGCACGCAGCAAGTAAAGACAGGATAAACATTCAAAATAAAAGCTGAACTAGTTTTATTTTGAAATGCAAATGAATGGAATTTGATTAATAATGTGATCACAGAGAATCACTCCCATGATTCCCGGCCAGGAGGCCCCCTGGTGGCTGGAGGTATGAAGTGTTCCATGCTTTGAAAGATCAAGCAGTGTGTGTGCAGATTTTTAAATGTGAATATTTTCTTGTCTCTGTTTAAAGTTTTCTGATTGTTTGGGGGGGTTTTTTGTAAACGATGTTCAGGAAGAGAAGTGACAGATAACTCACTCAAGATGGAGGCGAGCATGGCGAGGGCGGCGAAGATCCCGGCCAGACCCTGACCGCTCATGAACAGAGTGCTGTACCGAGGAGGAAACAGGCCGACCACGCCGAAGAGGCTGCCCTGCAGCACGGCGCCACACACTGAACACACACACACACACACACACACTGTCAGATATGTGTCGCAGGTTATCTTCGAGCTGTGGTGTCCAAACTTTTTTCTTTTGGGCCGAAATTGTCGCCTCAGAATCATTTTAAATTCTTTTTTAAAAGAAACTCTTTAATAAAAGAATCTGTTTTATTTGTTTTTCTCAGAATCAAGTCTGTAACCTTTAATGTTTTTGTATTTATTTCAGGTTATTAAAGGCTTAAACAACAGTCGGCTTGTTCATTTAGAAATGTGGAAAATAATCAAAGATGTTAAAAAGAAAGAATAAAAACAAACTTTGTAGGTTTTATAAATATCTTTCAGTTCTAACATGAAAAATACTAATAAATAAATATTCCATCTGAGACCTCGGGACAAAATCTTTGAGTTCAGGGGCCGCAAAAAAATACCCTCAAGGGCCGCACTTTGACCCGCCCTGGTTTAGAGTCTGGACCCTGGATATGCCAGGGTCCTGGGTCCTGGGTCCCCGGTCTTAAAGCCTCTCTGGGTGCAGGTCTTTGATATAGTCCAGCTCCTCTGACACTCAGCTGTGATGACTGTAAGGCGGTTCATGCTCACTGTTGATGAACCAGATGGTTGCCATGGTGACGGAGAAGAAGGTGTCCGGCTCCATGGGGACCTGGACCAGGGCGGCGGTGAGGGAGAAGAGGAGGAAGATGAGGACGAGGCTAAAGGCCACACGGAAACGCTCTTTCACCCTGAACAGAGAAGAAGAAGAAGAAGTGTGAGAACACGCTCGGCGAGCGGCCGCTACAACAAACCGCCACCGTGTGGCCGATGCATGGCGAGCGTCACCTCTGGTACAGGAAGGAGTTGAGCAGGGTGAAGAGCAGCAGGGGCAGCTGGGAAAGGAAGGCCATCCAGCTGTCATACTTGTAGTCTTTAGGCGTTCCCTCCAGCGTGGCGTTACACGTGTTGTTTGGCGCTCGGAGACGCCCGTTAAAATACTGAAAAAGAAAACATTGATGACATCATCAGGGCTCTGCTCACTTTCACACATTTTACAGAAGAAGTCCATCCAGTTTTGACACAGCGTGGCGCCCGTACTGGTTTACACGGCGTGCACGTGTAAAAAAAGGAAGATGGCGAGGAAGGTGAACCTGAGAGGCCGTGATGAAGAAGTTCCAGGGCAGCAGCGTCCCCACGCCGAGCAGGAAGATGATGAGGCCGACGGCGTGACCTCTGCAGAGACAAACCAACGAGTCCTTCATGATGTCACCTGAGGCGTGAAGCGTTCAACGCTAAAAAACATCCAGCTCACCTGTCAGGGGGCGGAGCCTGCTGCTTTTCCACCGACATCCTGTTGTTTCTGCGTCGTCTCGGTGCAAGAGGAGGAGTCAGCCAATCGTGGGGCGACGTGGAAGGACACCTGACAGGTGAGCGCGGGGAGAAGAGGGCGTGGTCATTATTATGACATCAGAGCCTCAGACGTTCATACGATACTGGTTTCAAATCAGCTGTTTGTGTTCTTTATTATTCTTTATATTTGACATTTTATAAATTATATTTTATATATTAGTAATTGTTTATCATATTTTATTTGTTTTATATTTTATTTTGCACCAAGACAAATCGATCATATATGTAAATAAAACTCTGACAGTGCAGGTCGACTCAGATGTAACCAAAGAGTCAACAGGTGTCTAAATACAGGAAGCCCCCCCCCCCATAACACACACACACACACACACACACACAGTCTTGACCCCCGTCCTACATGACCACCTGTCGACCCGACCCGGGTCCCCGCCCCCATCACCCTCATGATGAACTCTTCTGAGAGTTTTAACAGTCCAGTCACTTCGTTTGGTTTCACACAGCAGGAAGTGACGTGTCATTAACTCCCTTTATGGTCTGTACAGCGCCGTGACGTCACGGGGAATCCTTATCATAGCGCGGCAGTTTTGACGTTTAGGCGGGTTTTCCCTCTTTTTCCCGGAAACTTTTGAATGAACTCGGCGGGTAAAAAAATAACATGAAGCTTTAATACATCAAAGTTTAAGTATCAGAAGTATTCAAACATACAGAATAAAGAAATTATATTTAATGGTGATAAAAACTCAATAATATCACATTTTATGTCGATATATCGACGTTAGAGGAGTTTGACTTTTTAAAATAATAATCTGGCAGAAGTTACCGGATGCTTCCTGGTTATAATCTGGATTTATTAAATATATAATAACATGTTTATTCATGAAAGTTAGTGAAAGAATGTGTGGAGTAAAGACAGAGAGAGGTTTCTGTCTTCAGCTAATATAATATTATATTAGTGTCTGAACACACACTGTGTGTCTGAGCTGGGAGCTCACACACACACACACACACACACACACACACACACACACACACACACACACACACACACACTAACAGAATGAGACTGAAGCTCTAAAGCAGAGAGAGGGAGCTCACCTGAGGGTCGGAGCACGTGGAGCAGGTGGACCGCGGACCGTTCGGCTCTGGATCTGACTCACTTTGAATCAATGAGAGGGGAAAAGAGGCGCGTGGAGGAAGGAAACTGAGAGGAAATGCCATATATGGTCTGTTTTGGGAACGCTGCCAACACGTGGTCAGTGAGAGTGAAAGTGTAGTGAAGTATAAAACAATGAATTTAAAAGTGTTTGATTTAGTAACATTTAGTGATCACTTTTAATTATTCTTTTCTTTAAAAAATAAATGATGGAGGAAGAAGAAGAGGAGGAGGAAACACGTGACAGTGTCACCGGGTCCTATGTTCCCTATTTCATAGGGGTCCAGGGAACTAGGACCCTTTTTCATTATATGGGTCGTTTTTGACCTCACCCGAACCTTAATCCGTCTCAACAGTGGGACATATGACCCCAACAGTTTCTAATAATAATAATAATAATAATACATTTTATTTATAATGCTCTTTTCATCAATAGATCTCAAAGTGCTACAGCACAGGTTCATTATTATTTAAAAAGGTTTAAAAAACAAAAGCATCGAAGAAGGACTAAAAGCTTTGTAAAAAGGAAATGTCTTTAGACGTGTCTGTCAGTTTGAATGATGTAAACAGTTAAATATTTGAGAAGGCGTGACAGGGGATGTGACGTCACCCTGCAGGTGAGACCTGCTCAGCATGTTTACAGTACTCTGTGTACTTTATGTATTTACTGTTTGTTTGGTTCCAGTGAGGATTAAACTCATTTCTCTCCCTTTATTATAAATGACTGAGCTGTGAGAGCTGATGGTGTTGTGCTGCCTTCACGCGCTGGAGTAGATTTGTCCACCAGGTGGCAGTGATGCTACATTTTGGATGCGCGCCGCCTGAAAAAGAAAGAAACCACGAAGAAGAAGACTAGAAGGCGGCTCGTGCGGCGGTGACGTCACAGACGTTTCAGACGTTTTTTCGTCCTGAACTGACGAAGATTTGACTCCCGAAGAACTTTAAAATTAATAAAATTAAAATCCAATATTCACGCTAAAGAAACCGCGAGAACCGGAAATAACCGACACGGAGACTTCCGGCGCACTTTGGTAAGTTTATTTATTTATTAAATATTTACTTATTTAATATTAAAGTGGAAAAAAATACATACAAATACTTACTGATTTAAACAGTTAACGCCAGAACCAGCTGTTAAATATTAAATAATGTTCACGTTTTAAAAAGTAAATAAAGTTTATTTTCCCCTCTGATGTTTAAATAATAATGTTATAAAATAAGAACTTTAAATAATAACACTTTAATAATTATATGATCTTTATTTATTAATATCTTTATTCAGTTTATAGGTTAATATGTCCCAAAGTTTCAAAACATTTTTACATATCTTTAAATATTTTCACTTTTCTTCCTCATGTAAATTCTGATGATGAGTTTGCTGTTTAACTTTTATACTTTAATAAGTTAACGGACCAATCAGAGAGCTGCTCTCTTCCTGTGTGATCAGTCAGCCAATCAGAGAGCTGCTCTCTTCCTGTGTGATCATGAAGGAAACCTGCTGTGTTGAAGCTTCTCTGACAACAATGCAGCAGCCAGTATGTCCTCCTTCTAACTTTAGATTCTGCTCCTGAATGCTCTGGATCTGATTGGACCAGAGAAGGTAGGCGGGGCTTTGAAGGCCGTTTTGGACGCCCCTGGGTTTGCCAGATATGAGAGCAGTTATGATGTGGTCGTCAACATTTTAAAAGTAGACTGTGTTGACTTCATGTGGCGTCGTGATTGTCCCCGTTGATCATGTGATTCACCTCGCTGTCAGAGCTCACGCTTCGTCTCCGTCACCAGAGGACAGAGACGGACAGAGGAGCGTTTGTCTCCGAGGAGTGAAGTCACTTCTCTCTCTCTCTTTGTGTGGTTGGCGGTGTAAAAGAGGCTCTGTCCGCCTGCAGCTCTGTGACATCAGCTCTGGAGGCGGGGCTTAATGTCTTTGACCTCAGCAGGACCCGTTAGCATTAGAGCCGAGCGCTCGCACAACGTCACCCAGCGTCACCCAGCGTCCTGCTTTGAGCACGGTCAGACCGTACTCGACCCGCCCATGACCCGTCTCACTCATGCACGGTGTCCGAGACTTTGAGGTCTCAGTACTCGGATCTGGTCCCTCATGTGAGACCGCCCTGACAGTCAGTGACCCCATCAGTTTATTGATGACATCACTCACAGGTTGTTTTGTTTCTGGATGAATGCTCATGAACACACACACACACACACACACACACACACACACACACACAGTCTCATGTCGTCTTTCTCTTCATCGTGTCTGCAGGTGGACGTGTCCACCTGTCCTTTGAAGGACGCTCCGATGTTTTCTCCGGGTCAGGAAAACGTCTCCTTGTCCCCTCCGACCGCCATGACACAAGGATCAGTCAAATATGGAGAGCTCATTGTGCTGGGGTAAGAGAAGAGACAGAGAGAGAGAGAGAGAGAGAGAGAGAGAGAGAGAGAGAGAGACGGAGAGAGGGAGAGA
>NC_136692.1:874682-897182 GCF_947650265.1 Symphodus melops
CGCTGCGGCAGGAGCTGAACGCCGGGCGGCCGCAGTGTCCCGTGGGCTTGAACACGCTCGCCTTCCCGAGCCTCAGCCGCAAAGACGTGCTGGACGAGAAGCGGCCGTGGGCTTACCTCCGCTGCGGACACGTGCACGGCTACCACGGCTGGGGCGGCCGCCGCCACCCGGCGGTGGAGGCGGAGTGTCAGGAGAGAGAGTGCCCCATGTGCCGAGCGAGAGGCCCGTACGTGCCGCTGTGGCTGGGGTGCGAGGCGGGCTTCTACGTGGACGCGGAGCCCCCCACGCACGCCTTCGCCCCCTGCGGTCACGTCTGCACGGAGAAGACGGCGGCGTTCTGGGGTCAGATCCCGCTGCCGCACGGCACGCACACTTTCCACGCCGCCTGCCCGTTCTGCCTCCAGCTGCTGAGCGAAGAGTCGGCCTGCGTCAGACTCATCTTCCAAAGCCCGCTGGACTGAACCACGCTGACCTTCTCATGACCTTCTCATGACCTTTTCATCTCAGGCCGCCAACACAACAGTTGGCTTGTTTTTTTCTGAAACTTTATTGATAATAAACAGCGGTGACGTTTCAAACAGCTCGCCACCGTCTCACTGGGCCTTAAAGAAGCGTTAAAGTTAACCAAGCAGCCGCAGCTCTTGGCACCTCCCTCTAAAACAAGCGAAGAAGAGAAGACCAGAACCAGGAGCACCTGTGCACACCTGAACGTGCCGGGACAGAAACAGAACGGACTCACACGAGCAGTCCAGTGTCACCAGCGGGGGGCGCTGTACGGATCAATCACTCTGCAGAGTGAGGAGCTGTGATGATCGTTCAGGCTCAGTTATTTTCAGCTGAGTGATCATCTGTCTTCATTATAAATCTTTGATAACAGGGACGTGTTTTTTTTTTTTTCATGTTTTCATTGTTGTCAGTTTTGACTCTTTTGTTTTCTTTGCAGGAAAAAGTCAACTCTCTGACTCAAAGTTTAATATCTTTGTGTGTGTAACGCTGCTGCCTCTGTATCGTAACGTGACACAAATAAATATGTTCAATGACGTCCTGAGTCTGCTGCAGCGCCACCATGAGGACAAACCTCACACCAAGAAGATACACTGAATTAATCCAGCGAGGGGAACGCGCTCCACACACACACGATCATCTGAACGTGTTCTGATGGAGAGATGTCAGAGTGAGGAGCGCTCCTGAGCCTTGCTCAAGGGAACCTCAGCAGTGCTCAGGAAGTGAACTGGCACCTCTCTCCAGCTACCAGACCAACTTCCATATTTGGTCCGCACCATGCAGGACTTGAACCTGTGACTCTCCAGTTCCCAACCCAGGTCCCCTCAGACAGAGCTGCTGCTGCCCAGTTTCACCAGTTTGATGAATCTCTCTGATGTGTGAACAAAAAAAATAGATGTAAAATTAAAACTGAATAGATTTAAAGTTGACTTAACATGATAAAATATTCTACTAAAGTGCCTTTATTAAAAAATTGATTGATAAAATGATTGTTTTTGTTTATTAATTATAATAATTAATATAAGAAAAATATATTAAACAACAGTATTTTTCAATATGTATGTATTTTATTAATGAATAATAATTACTAATGTGTATTATTAATATTTTTTTGAAATAATATTAATTGTTAAAATAATTGTAGTTTAGTTTATTAATAAATAATAATGAATAAATCTGGTTGTGTCCATCATAGATATATCTGTACAGTTTATATCTATGGTGGACACAGTGTGCTCGCCGGATGTCCAGCAGGTGGCGGCAGAGAGTTAGTTTAGTGTAAACAGAAGAAGAAGAGGAAGCCCCGCCCCCTGCAGTGCATGATGGTCTGTGTACTGGATCTGTCTGCTGCAGTTGTTTTCCTCCCGGTGTTTCTGTGATGCTGAGAGGAACAAACACCGGCTTCTGTGCTTCAAACTACAGGTACGGAAACTACCGACTCCGCGCGCTGTCACCCAACTCTTCCGGTTTGTTCCCGCTGGCGCCAAAGCCAGCTCGCTGCCTGGCTAGCCTGCTAGCATTAGCCAGCCTACGTGTAACCTCAGCATTAGCTTCAGCATTAGCTGCCACAGCTTTAATCAGTCATGTTGTTGTAAACAGATGAATGTTCACTGTGAGCTCTGTGGATGTGATGCTAACCCGATGCTAAAAGGTTAGCTGCTGTCACGCGGGCAGTCCAGGTGAACCAAACGTTACCTGTTGAAGTGTGACGTCAGACCTGTCATAGTTCAGAGTCAGCAGATTAAATATTAACTGAGAGGGTTGATGCTTCCACAACAACAAACAAAAAGAAGGAACCAGACTCAACATATCGCGATATTTTGTTTCTCAAAACGAGATTCAGTCAAAGCAGCAGCCAGTATGTCCTCCTGCTAACTTTAGAGTCTGCTCCTGAAGGCTCTGATGATCTGATTGGACCAGAGGAGGTAGGCGTCAAAGCGACAGGTGGAAGCGGGCAGTGGGAGTGCTTCAGGTAGTGATTGTACCTGTTGGACGGGTATCAGCAGAAGGGAAGTAAACAACGCTGCTGATTGGTTATTCTGGAAATGCATCAGATCTTTTTATTCTTAAATCTGAGGAGGAGCTCGTTAGTGTCAGAGGTCATCACCTGACCTCAGTCGTTTCAGGTCAGGACGCCACTTTCACTCCAAATACTCCCAATATATTTGTTTGACTGTCCCTTTAACTTGATGCTTCGTCCACTCGAGCGTTTGGACGAGTCGAACTCAAACGTGTCCTGTGTTTGTCCCAGGTAGCGTCCTGGACGGCGAGCCTCGATGCCATGGCGTCCAGCCACAGCTCCTCCGCAGTGCCTCGTCCCGGCGGTGGAGGTCGAGTTGGGATCTACCACAAGGAGCGGGATCCGTCTCCGCCGCGCTTCAGATCCATCCGCTCGCTGCCCGACGTCTGCCCCAAGGAGCCCACAGGTCAGAACCAGAACCCGCTGGGCCGGGCGCCAGATGGTCGCTCTGCCTGGTTAATATAAAGCTTCCTCTTTTCACTGAAGCTCCGCCTCCTCAGAGTGAACGCACCAATCAACAGATCACTGTGGTCTCTTCTTCTGGTCCTGCAGGTGAGGGGCGGGGCCTGTGCGACGGCCCCTCCGTGGTGGCGGAGCACGACAGGTGGACGGTGTACAGCTCGAAGGTCAACCTCCCCGCCGCGCTCAACGACCCCCGGCTCGCCAAGCGGGAGTCGGACTTCTTCACGAAGACGTGGGGGCTGGACTTCGCAGAGACGGAGGTGATGCCCTCCTTCTACCTGCCCAACATCACCAGGGAACACTTCGGACCCTACCTGCACGAGACGGCTCAGGTGAGCACCGCCGCGCCCCGCAGCACGCCGTGCCCCGCAGCACGCTCCTCCGTGGACGGGCGGAGGGAGCCGCTCTGAACCGGTCCGACGTGTTTCTGCTCCGCTCTTCCCGTCGGAGCGTCAGGAATCCGCTCCGACGGGTTTCAGCTCTTTGTTTCATCACAGCGTGAGATTCACTCAGGAACGCCAACAGAGCGCCACCTGTCTGTTGTCAGCACGCCAAGAATAGAACAGAGTAGAGTAGAGTAGAGTAGAATAGAATGGAGTAGAGTAGAATGGAGTAGAGTAGAATGGCTTTATTGTCATTATACAGTCGTACAGCATCATTTGTGTGCACACAGCTAAATAAAAACCACAGAAGAAGAATATAAAACGTAGCTCTAGTGAAGTAAGATGGTTATTTACAGGTAGCAGCATCATGAATTATGGATAATATAAAATGTAAATATGACACAGTGTGAAGTGAACAAATAAATAAATGTATTCATGAAAATATGAATTACAAACGAAGCTGGAGAGCGTCTCATACTCCAGAGTTTACTGAAGCTGTGGGTGTGTCACCCACCTGGGGGAGGGGCTACTGCCCTTTGTGATGTCATGAAGGGGAGGGGCTACTGCCCTTTGTGATGTCATGAAGGGAACATCTTCAAGCGGCCTGTTTGAGCAGGCAGAAGACGGAGAGGATGGACTTTTCATCATTGGGGGGTTTGTAGACAGACATGTTTGGGGGACATGGAGGAGAGGATTCTGGGTAATGTAGTATGTGACCTTCAAAGCTTCTCTATGGTTAGAAGAACTCCACCTTTAGTCCTTCAGACTGTGACTCTCTGATGTCCTCTGGTGTCCTCGTGGGACTCACAGCGGGAGGGGACGGATCTCGTCTCACAGACGGATGAAAACGTGATGTTTGTGTTTCAGAGAGAACGAATCCACGAACGCTGCAAGACGATCTGTCCCAACAAAGACGAGGCGGACGCCGTCTCCAGTAACACCACCAACCACGGTATGAATTATTAACCATCTGCTGCAGGACTGTCTGTCTCTCTCTCTCTCTCTCTCTCTCTCACACACACACACACACACACACACACACACACACACACACACACACACACACACACACACACACACACACACACACACACACACACACACACACACACAGACAGACAGACAGACACACTAACGCCATCCATGGGACTGTGGCGCCCCCTGCAGGAACACACAGGTTTAAAACATCTACAGTGTGTGTTCACGCTTCCTGTTTGTCTTCCAGATAAATCCAGAGCTGAGCTGGAACAAGTCCCCAAGGTGAGACGTCGTCCTCGCCGTTTGACCAACATCACTTCCTGTTTGATGCTCGCTGCGTCCCCTCTGACTGTGTGTGTGTGTGTGTGTGTGTGTGTGTGTGTGTGTGTGTGTGTGTGTGTGTGTGTGTGTGTGTGTGTGTGTGTGTGTGTGTGTGTGTGTGTGTGTGTGTGTGTGTGTGTGTGTGTGTGTGTGTGTGTGTGTGTGTGTGTAGGTCTTCATGAAGCCAGAGTTTGCTCTGGAGGATCCGGCCATCTTTAACTCGGTGCTGCCCTGGTCTCACTTTAACAGCGCGGGGGGGAAGAGCAGCAGAGACGGGGCGTCGTCCAAACTGCTGCAGGAGAAGGTGAACACGCCGATGACCCCGCCCCCCTTGTCCCCCCCCCCCTCACTCTGTCCTCGCTCTCATCTAAATGAGACATAAATGTCTGTTGATGGCGTTGTCTGAGTTTCCAGTGGTCACACTTTGACCCCGTGTCTCCGCCCCCTCAGCTGAGTCACTACCTGGACGTGGTGGAGGTGAGCATCGCCCGGCAGATCTCTCTGCGCTCCGAGGCGTTCTTCCACGCCATGTCCTCGCAGCACGAGCTGCAGGACCGGCTGCAGGAGACGCAGCGGGCCGTGGCCGTCCTGCGGGGGCGGACCGCCGACATCGACCGCGTCATGTGCCAGGGGCCTCTGCAGGCGCTCCGCACGGCGCTGACCCGAAACAACTGCGTGAAGCTGCACAACAAGCTGAAGCTGATGGCGGCGGTGCATCAGACGCAGCCCACCGTGCAGCTGCTGCTCTCCACCTCCGAGTTCGTCGGAGCGCTGGAGCTGATCTCCACCACCAAGGAGGTGCTGCAGCAGGAGCTGCAGGGGATCCACAGCTTCAGGTGAGACCGCCGCAGAGACCTCATCCACAGTGCTGATCCTGATCACTGACCTGTGTGTGTGTGTGTGTGTGTGTGTGTGTGTGTGTGTGTGTGTGTGTGTGTGTGTGTGTGTGTGTGTGTGTGTGTGTGTGTGTGTGTGTGTGTGTGTGTGTGTGTGTGTGTGTGTCAGGCATCTGGGCTCTCAGCTGTGCGAGCTGGAGAAGCTGATCGATAAGATGATGGTGGAGGACTTCAGCATGTACGCCCGCAGCGACCTGAACCGCAGCCTGAAGGACGAGCCGCTGGTCCTGGAAAAGGTCTCCGCTCGCTCTTCTCTTATCCGTCACACATTTCTGCTTTTTACGGTCAACAACCTTTAAAAAAAAAAAAAAAGCTGCGTTTCCTTCGTCCTGCTCGGTTGTGGCGCCGCGTGTTTCTTTCAGCCTGGTCTCAGTCAGAAGACTCACTGAGCTGAAGTCACTAATTTGAATAGTTGTGTTTTGTTTTAACTAATGCTGTCACATCACAGGTTGACAAACTGAACACTGTCTCGGAGAAGGTGGGACATGCACACACACACACACACACACACACACACACACACACACACACTCACACACACTCACACACGTTAAAATCATCCATGTGAATCAGAGATGGTTTCTATTTCTTTCCTGGTGATTCTTGTTTGTTTTAACGTGTTCAGAGCGCCAGACGGGTCAGATTCATTTAAAGGTCACATGACCTCCTCGTCTTCAGGTGAAATCAGTGTCCTCGCTCCTCTTCATCATGTGTGTGAAGTGTGTTGTTGTAAATCCACTCTGATCCTGTCTATAAACCCCTCTATTTCAGCCCTGCTCAGAACAGGCTGTTTCTGTGTCTGTAGCTTTAAATATGTAAATGAGCTGTGTCTGGCCACGCCCCCTCTCTGGAAGGGCTCGGGTGTACTCGCTGCTTTCTGGCTCCATGTCCTATTGTTTACGGTGAGAAGGCAGACTCAGAGGGCAGAACAAACACCTAGCTGTGGGAGTGTCACCCACCTGGGGGAGGGGCTACTGCCCTTTGTGATGTCATGAAGGGAACATCTCCAAACGGCCTGTTTGAGCAGATTTTGTTCTGGTGTCAGAAACACGAGTTGTTTTTTTGACTCCGTCTGATCTCTGAAAACGTTCAAATGTTTGTGTTCTGATCCTGAAGAATCCTCGGATGATCGTGGCGCTCTGCCTCGCTGACGAGACTCATGGTCACGCGGTTCTTGATTGATTGGAGCTCCTGCGACCTGATTGGGTTTACTGTCTTTATTGGGTTATTACTTTAAATTAAAGCAACAATCTGTAACTCCGCCCCCTTCAGTCGACCTAACTGAACAATAACCTCCGACGGGGAGAGGACGGCGTATCGTTAGCATCGTCTCGTGTTTGGCGTCTGCAGGACGTCGTCTAAACTGAGTTTATATCTCAGGTTGTCGTCCTCGTCCTTCAAGTTTGAACCTCGCAAACCGGTCTCAGCTAGCATGTCATAAATTAGCCTCTTTGGTCGTCATGGTAACAGCTGAACATGCTACATGCTAACTGCTAGTTAGCGAACAACGGGCTGCAGACGCTAACATGAGTCCTCGGTGACTCAGAGTGGGCGGAGTTTCTTTGTTGTTGCTTTAACTCAGAATAATTTTGGGCTTTTCTTGATTGAATCGACTGTTTGATCGAACAACCAATCAAATCAACAGAAACATGAATCGTGTTTGTTCTAAACGCTGCGTCTGAAATAACGTGGCGTGCGTTTCAGGAGCGTCTGGAGTCTCTCGTGTTCGGCCTGCTGCGTCAGAGGAAGTTGGACTTTCTGGATATTTACAGCGACGAGTCGATTCTGGCTGCCAAGGCCATCGTCACTCAGGTAGGACTGCTGACACGGACTCGCGTGGCGCCGTGTAGAAACAGCACGCCGTGATGATGTCATCCTTGTGTGTTTGCAGTGTGTAGCAGAAAGTGTTTTGCACATCGAAGATATCGACACTGAAATCGTCACGAAGTGAGTAAAAAAAACAGGAGTTTAGACTGCAGTGCCTGTTTTAAACACCAGGGGGCGGAGCTACAGACTGCTCCTTTAATGTGTGTGTGTGTGTGTGTGTGTGTGTGTGTGTGTGTGTGTGTGTGCAGGCTCGCTGATCAGATGCGGGTGATGACGTTCCCTCAGTGGTTCGAGCTGCTGAAAGACGTCTTTGAGAGTTTCCTTCTCTTCCTGCAGAGGATCAAGGTGAGTCGCCCGTCTTCATCGAGCCGTGTATAAACATGGACGCCAGGCGCCGGCTGACATGTTGTGCTGCCGATGTCATTTTTGAGTCAAGAAGGGAAATGGCGGGGAAACGTCTGGAAATGTAAGCCACGCCCCCTTCCTGTGAGAGCGTGATGATTAGCAACCATGGCGACAGACTCGTCTCCTGAGTCACCTGTTAACATGGAAAGAGGGCGGGGCTTATGACCTATGGCTTCTGTTTGAACGTCCATCTTTATACGCGGCGTGCGTGACTCTTTTCTCTCTCCGTCAGGTGACCTTGAACGTGATCAGAAACGTGGTTCTGGAGGTTTTAGCATCCAATCAGAAGAGCCGGCTCCTGGAGGAGTTAGCCCGGGGGTCATCAGGGGGTCAGGACGCTTCCCCCTCCCCGTCGACGCTCCTGCAGGGGGAGGCGGAGCTCGCTTACCTCACCCACGAAGGACTGTTCATCAGCGACGCTCTGAGCGAGGCCCAGCAGGTCCAGGATCAGAACTCCAGGGTCCAGCAGAGCCGAGCCGAGGCGGCAACCAACGACTCTGCATCGGCGAGCGAGGAGGGGGGCGTGGTCAGGGAGCAGAGCTTCATGTGAGTCTGGAGGTCAGACCGAAGCGTCGCCGCGGCGAGGCGTCCTGACGGCGTTTATGAACTTGTGTGTTTTCTGTTCAGGTCGGCTGAGAACATGATGCCCTCCGACCTCGAGCTGAACCGGGTCATCAACAACCTCCAGGAGCTTCTGTACACGGCGTCCGACGTCAGCCACGACCGCTGCGTCAAGCTGCTCACGGCCCGAGCAAAGGTACCGACCACCGTCACCACGACAACCGTCAACACAACAACCGTCACCGCGACAACCGTCCACACGACCACCGTCACCGCAACAACCGTCAACGCAACAACCGTCACCGCAACAACCGTCACCACGACAACCGTCCACACGACCACCGTCACCGCAACAACCGTCACCACGACAACCGTCACCGCGACAATCGTCACCGCGACAACCGTCCACACGACCACCGTCACCGCAACAACCGTCAACACAGCAACCGTCACCGCAACAACCGTCACCACGACAACCGTCCACACGACCACTGTCAACACAACAACCGTCACCGCGACAACACCTGCTCACAGACGCGTTTTCACTGAAACTCGACTTGTCTGACTCAGTCGAGGTCGTTGTTGTGACCTCTCGTCTCCGTCTCCTGCAGGACGGCTCTCTGGAGCGTCTGAGCTCGGCGGACTTCGTGCGTCTCTCTCAGGCCGTGGACGGGTTCGTCAGGGACACGGAGGACGTGTGCGGCAGACGAAGCAACTCCCTGAAGGGGGCGCTGCAGAGCCAGGCCAACCGCTTCGTCCACCGCTTCCACGAGGAGCGCAAGACCAAGCTCAGGTGGGTGTCACGCGGCGATCACTCGGTTACACCATGTCAATGTTCCCGTTGGTAACGTGGCGTGCGTTTTGGCGTGCTCCTGCAGCCTCCTCCTGGATAACGAGCGGTGGAAACAGGCCGAGGTCCCCGCCGAGTTTCAGGATCTGGTGAACTCGATCGCAGACGGCAGGATAGCTCTACCAGAGCGCAAAATCTCAGGTACGCCGAGTCCTCTGAACGCTAACGAACCAGGGGGGCGGGGCTTAACCTCTGTTAGCGGTCTCATGTTTTGTTTCTGTCTTCAGGTCCAGAAGACAGGAAGCCCTCCGACTTCCTGCTCGTCAACGGGCAGAAATACGCCGTGGTCGGGTACGTGTCCGCTCACACTGAGGTGACAGGATCCACGTGCGAGGGCGCACGCCGCACGCCGCACCGGGTCCAGTTCTGACACGAAGCGACCTTGAGGAGAAACTTTGTCCGTTTGTGTTTCTGCAGGACCGTCCTGCTGCTGATCCGGATCTTTCTGGAGTACTGTCAGTGTGTCAACGACATCTCCTCCATCGCCACCGACATGCTGACCCGTCTGTCGGACCTCCTCAAGGTCAGGACCGCCGACCCTTAAAGATTCTAACCCCGCCCCCCCCCCCCCCCCCCCCGCCCGCCCCGCCCCCCCTAACGAGCAGCGTCTCTGTCCTCGTGTCTCTGCAGCACTTCAACTCTCGGAGCTGTCAGCTGGTCCTGGGAGCCGGAGCTCTGCAGGTGGTCGGCCTCAAGACCATCACCACCAAAAACCTCGGTAAGACACCCAAGACCTGTAAACGAACCTGAGCGGAGGGGGGCGGAGTCTCCTGACGCTGTGTGTGTGTGTGTGTGCAGCTCTGGCCTCCCGCTGCCTGCAGCTGGTCGTTCACTACATTCCCGTCATCAGAGCTCACTTTGAGACCAAACTGCAGCCCAAACAGTTCAGCGCCCTGCGACACTTCGACCACATCACCAAGGTAACCGATGACTCATCGATACACGTCGCCGCGCTCAGGACGCCGCCTTCTGACGCTGACCTCACAGTGACCTGTGTGTTTTCCCTCCAGGACTACAACGACCACATCGCCGAGATCTCGGCCAAGCTGGTGGCCATCATGGACAGTCTGTTCGAGAAGGTCTTATCCAAGGTAAGCGTTCAGTCAGCAGAGGGCGCTAAACGCCTCCTTCTGTCAATCACGCCATAGTCCCGCCAGATTGTGCGCTCGTGGTCACTCAGCTGACTTTACACGCCGCTGCAGCGCCGCGTCCTCTCGGCCTGAACGGCGCTGACCACAGCTCTCTTTGGGATTATTTCCTCTGTTATGATTGGACGCTGCTGTCCTGTCATTACGACCTCTGACCTGCCGCTTTGCATTGTGGGAAACAGTAAGTGAGTGAGAGCGGTCTGATGCAGTCTGAGGACGAGTTCTCATCCTGCATGTCGGACCAATCAGGAAAACGTCTCCTCCGGCAGCCCTGCAGCGATCTGCTTCCAGAGAAGCCGACCAATCAGAGGAAAGCAGGCGGGTGGGGAGGGGCCGTTAAAGTGACGGGAGGGGATTTTCTAAAAACTAGCACCCCTCCCCTCTGTGCTCCCTGATAAGCCACGCCCCCAAACTTACACAAGTGCCATTGGTCCAGAAGCGGACCTCAGCTCGTTCTGGTGCATGCATAGAGAGCGAGCAGTCAGACAGCGAGACGCGTGATTGGCTCATTAGATTTTCTTCCAAAATCTGAAGAATCTGGAGGAAAGCGGGCGACCGTGTCCTTTAACTGTCTGTGTTTGTGCGTCTCAGTACGAGGTGAAAGCGCCGATGCCGTCGGCGTGCTTCAGAAACGTCTGTAAGCAGATGGCGAAGATGCACGAAGCCATTTCTGACCTTCTACCTGAGGAGCAGACGCAGGTGAGTGTCGACTCCGTGAGCCGCCTTTAACTCGGACTGAACACCTGGCTCAGTGTGTGTGTGTGTGTGTGTGTGTGTGTGTGTGTGTGTGTGTGTGTGTGTGTGTGTGTGTGTGTGTGTGTGTCTCTGTGTGTGTGTCTCTGTGTGTGTGTGTGTGTGTGTGTGTGTGTGTCTCTGTGTGTGTGTCTCTGTGTGTGTGTCTCTGTGTGTGTGTGTGTGTGTGTCTCTGTGTGTGTGTGTGTGTGTGTGTGTGTGTGTCTCTGTGTGTGTGTGTGTGTGTGTGTGTGTGTGTCTCTGTGTGTGTGTGTGTGTGTGTGTGTGTGTCTCTGTGTGTGTGTGTGTGTGTGTCTCTGTGTGTGTGTGTGTGTGTGTGTGTGTGTGTCTCTGTGTGTGTGTGTGTGTGTGTGTGTGTGTGTGTGTGTGTGTGTGTGTGTGTGTCTCTGTGTGTGTGTGTGTGTGTGTGTGTGTGTGTGTCTCTGTGTGTGTGTGTGTGTGTGTGTGTGTGTGTGTCTCTCTCTGTGTGTGTGTGTGTGTGTGTGTGTGTCTCTCTCTGTGTGTGTGTGTGTGTGCAGATGTTGTTTCTGAGGATTAACTCCAGCTTTAAGCTGCACCTGAAGAGGCAGCTGGCTCGCCTCGGCGTGGTCAACGATGGAGGACCACAGAACGGGTAACTATCAGCAGCACACTCAAACATGGCGGCGGCGTGGTCGTGGTCGAGGTGTTCTGACACGGTTGGTTCTCGTCGGCAGGCTCGTGGTCGTGGACGTGGCCTTCTTCACGGAGAACGTGCAGGCGCTGAAGAGCCTGGAGCGCCTCGACCTCAACATGGCCGAGATCTGGGAGCAGAAGAGGTGATGGAGGGCGGAGGCGGGGCGTCCGGACTGATCCAGCCACTCACAGACCGACCCCGGTGACGGGGGAGGGCTGACCTCGGGTTGGGGGGGCGTGGCCTGTCGAAGGTGGACGAGGCCCCTCAGGGACCAAAAACACCAAAAACTGTGAGGAGTGAAAAAGCAGTGATGAGCTGCAGCTCCACCTTTAAAACGCTGCTGCCACCTCGTGTGACCCTGCAGGACTGCAGTCCATTATCAGAGACAGACTACAAGGGGGAGGGGGGGCGGGGGGGGGGGCGGGATCGGGATCATGTGGACGGAGCGGAGGGGTAATTTATTTTTATGTGCATACTGTGGATCATTTCTTTTGAGCTGACGGCATCTGAAATCTGACTCTTCTGCACACCTGAGGAGGGTCCAGGTCCAGGTCCAGGTCCAGGTCCAGGTGGGGACCCGGGTCCACCTGAACTACCCTAGCGCTCCTTCTCTGCGCTGACGTCTGGAAGCTCACGACTTCTAAACCTTTTATACTCAGAATAAGAAGATTTTACGACTTCTTGTGTTTAGGACCTAGAGGGGGGTCCAGGACCTGGAGGGGGGTCCAGGACCTGGAGGGGGGGTCCAGGACCTGGAGGGGAGCAGTAGTCCAGGGTCTGTGTCTGGCGTTCTCAGCGCTCGCCACCCTGAGCGGTCAATCAGCTGTTTTTTGCGCTCTCAGTTAAAATAAGTTCTGTTTTTTCAAACGGCATCACATGAGTCACTGACCAATCAAAATCAAGAAGGGGCGGGGCTTCGGATATCAGCTGAGGAGGGGGAACGGTCTCCATGGTGATCTCTTCTTGCAGGAGGTAGCCTAGCAACAGTGAGCGCTGGCGAGAAGCACGCGGCCCTAAACCATGTGAGACGTGCAGAACGTGACGATCAGACGTGAACGGCGTGCGTCCTCCAGCGGGACTCGAACACGAACGGAGCGTTTTGTTTTGTCCTCAGAGTTCAAACGGCGCCAACAATTTCAGAGGTCCGATTTTAATAAAATCTGACGCTGTAGCTGCTCAAACTTTTCCCGGGCGTGTTGTAGTTCTCACTCTGACCACACGGGGGCGTCGATTTCTCTCCGCACGTTTAAATTTCTTCTCCGTCAAAGTCGGATGTTTGACGGGATCTTTTTTGCTCCTCAGGTTTCAGGGCGCCTGTGCTGGTTGTTGGTCGCCATGACGACTGTCCTCCCTCCTCTCTGGCTGCGATCGTAGACGCACTCATGATGTCATCAAGAGTTCAATCATCGAAAATCACTTTTTATGTTCAGTTTTCATTGTTTCTCCGAGGCGTCTCGCCGTCTTTATTTCTGACCTTTTGATCTGTAACGCCTCTGAGGACGGTACGGCGGCGGGGGGCGGGGGGACGGTCCCCGAGACGCCACGGGGGGGTTGGACGGCTACAGTGGGACCGCGTTGTCTGACTCTGCATTAAAAAGCACTTGAAGAAGTCGTTGGGTAATATTTAAAAAATGGACGTTCCCCGCACGCCGCCGCCAAAATCTGTCTCCGTTTCCTTCGACGCTCTGACCTGAGAAACACTAAACTCCTCCTTCCTGTCCTCGTGGTCGCCTTCAGCCTTGAGACGAGTCGGTTCCCAAACGTCACGTATCGGATCACTGACAGGAAACGTGTCAGACGAGACAGGAAGTTTGATCTCCATCGTCACTGTCGGCTTCAGAAGTGCCTCCTCTAGATCGACACGCCGGCGCTCTCTGCTGCAGTGTGCCTACCTTACCACTGTGTGTGCGTGTGTGTGTGTGTGTGTGTGTGAGAGAATGTGTGTGTGTGAATGTGTGTGTGTGTGTGTGTTGAGCTGCATGTCTGAGAATCCAAACTGTCTTCAATCCTTCAAACCTGATGTGAATAAAACAGGATGATGGAGCTGCTGCTGTTTGTCCTTCAGTTTGTTCAAGGTCACACATTACCCACAATCCTCTGCTCCATGTTCCTCTAACATGTCTGTCTACAAACTCCCCCCCGATATTCGCCCTTGTTATGATCAGCTGGTCGTCTCACCGGGCTTCCTCACGCCACAGTCTGCGTGCGTGTTCAAAGACGAGAAGGACGCCCAGATGACCCATAATGCACTTCTTTATTAGCAATCGTTCACAGTAACAGATCTGAACGCCTGCAGAGCGGCGAGGGCGTCGACCAAAGACAGTTCAACGTCTCTATTCAAGCTGCAAAATGGCTTCTTTGGTTTGTTTGGGGTTTTTTTTCCCAGAAGGCCTCAGTGGTCGAGGATCCGCAGGTTTCCTGAAACGATCTTGTTCTCCAGCATCGCCCCGGCGGGGATATCGATCCGGTCTCCGTGATTGGCGATGATGATGACGGTTCCCTGGAGACGGAACAAACAAAAGGTGTGAGTGTTCATTCAGGACCGCGGCGTGGGGGCGGAGCTACAGTGCGTTCGACAAAGTGCAGCGTGAAAACATGATGATACATGCAGTAAGCTGGCCTCTGATTGGCTACCTTCAGAGAGACGTTCTTCCCGAAGGTGACGTCTCCGGACACGGTGAGGTGGTCGAGCTCCAACATGTCGGGGATGCTCTCGAACCTGTGAAGAAACTCCTGAACCTGCACAAACGGAACCACCCGGATCAGAACAATCCATGAAAAGGTCCTGGGATCATTTACAGCTTTCATCCTGAACGTCTGATAAAAGCTTCAAAGTCTAAAGAGCTAAGTTTGGCTGCTCGGGGCTTCCGTACTGACCTTGGTGAAGGAGCTGCCCAGCTTGACGTGCGGCGTGGTGGGGAACTCCCTCTTCTTGCTCATGGTGAGCGAGCCGGCGTCCAAGCTGTACAGGTTCGACATCACCAGCAGGAGGTCGGACGACGTCTTCACCGGCAGGAAGCGGCTACGCGGCACGTTCACCCCCATGGCGTTGTTGAAGCTCTTGATGGCGGCGCCCACCGCCGTCTCCAGCTGGATGACGTTCAAACCGCCGTCCAGCGTCTGAAGAAAGAACGTGATGGGGTCATTTAAAGTACAATCTGTTTGACTCATATTTCAAATCACAGCAGAACAATAACATCCAGTCAGAGGGAGACAAGAGGAAGCAGCTTCACCTGAGGACAAGCCTGTCTTTTATTTTGAAGGAGGAAAGAGCTTCACCTGAGGACAAGCCTGTCTTTTATTTTGAAGGAGGAAGGAGCTTCACCTGAAGACAAGCCTGTCTTTTATTTTGAAGGAGCTTCACTTTAGGACAAGCCTGTCTTTTATTTTGAAGGAGGAAGGAGCTTTACTTTAGGAGAAGTCTGTCTTTTATTTTGAAGGAGGAAGGAGCTTCACTTTAGGAGGTCTGTCTTTTATTTTGAAGGAGGAAGGAACTTCACTTTAGGAGAAGCCCGTCTTTTATTTTGAAGAAGGAAGGAGCTTCACTTTAGGAGAAGCCTGTCTTTTATTTTGAAGGAGGAAGGAGCTTCACTTTAGGAGAAGCCTGTCTTTTATTTTGAAGGAGGAAGGAGCTTCACTTTAGGAGAAGCCTGTCTTTTATTTTGAAGGAGGAAGGAGCTTCACTTTAGGAGAAGCCTGTCTTTTATTTTGAAGGAGGAAGGAGCTTCACTTTAGGAGAAGCCTGTCTTTTATTTTGAAGGAGGAAGGAGCTTCACTTTAGGAGAAGTCTGTCTTTTATTTTGAAGTAGGAAGGAGCTTTACTTTAGGAGAAGCCTGTCTTTTATTTTGAAGGAGGAAGGAGCCTCACTTTAGGAGAAGCCTGTCTTTTATTTTGAAGGAGGGAGGAGCTTTACTTTAGGAGAAGCCTGTCTTTTATTTTGAAGGAGGGAGGAGTTTTTTCAGGTGAATTATGGCGTCCGGTCGTCTGAAGCAGTTTACAGTTTGCTCCAGCAGAGGGCGCTCTCACTGTAACATTAATGTTGTGAGGGTGATTAACATAGACGCCTCATAGACTGACGCTGCCTATTGGAGCTGACGTATCAGCGCGGCCGCCATCTTGGATGGGTCTCGGATGCGCCCGCTCTGCATTCATCTCTATTGAGGAAGGTCGGTCCACAGTTACTCGTCAGAACTCCCCGAATTTCTAACGGATTTTCACCCGGTTCGGTTTGTTACAAACGGCAGAGATTTAACTGACGTAATATTATAAATTAGTAAAATAACCAAAATACATTTTGTGATCTGTTATCAGTTCTGTTCTGATGATTGTAACCGTGAACTGCACAAAATGGCGGCACAGTGATGCTTCCTGTTGACTCTGGTGCTAGCGTAGAGCGAGGACACTTATGTCTCAAGTACACCCAACTGCAGCGGCGGGTACGGTACAAGCGACGCCCCCGACAAACCACGACCACCCAACTGGTTCGGGTTAAATTAGATTGGACGGGACTTATTTTGTAGGGGGCGTGGCTTGATGACGCTGTCTCAGGAGGACGTTACTCCACCTTGGGGTTGACGATGATCTCCAGGTCCATGGCGTTCTTCTCCTGCAGCCTCTTGATGGCGGGCAGCGAGATCCACAGGTTGTTGGTGTTGAAGATCTTGAATTTGGTGACCGACTTGAACTCGTCCACGTGCGCTTTTGGAACCTGCGCGATCTCCAGCAGCCTCAGGTGGTCCTCGTACTGGATCAGAGTCCCGCCCTGCAGGGGAGGAGGTCACAGGAACAGCTCAGGAGACCCAAAGACGTGGTGTCTTAAAGACCCAGTACTGACGTGTTCCGGGGATTCAGTCTGACCTTGACGTCGGCGCGGGTTTTGTCGGTGACCTCCATGATGAACTCGCAGCGTCTCTCGGCCGGCTGGCTCATCAGGTGGTGCAGGATGAAGAGGTCGACGGTGGCACCCAGGTTGTCGATGTTGGACACGAAGATGTACTCCTTCCCCTCAGCGATCAGCTTGTCCAGCAGGCCGCAGTTATGGAAGCTGGTGTAGATGTCTCCGTGACCTGGCGGGTACCACGCCTCCGAGTTCTCGCCACTCAGACCCATGTTCTTAGCAACCGGCAGCAGAGACTCTTTGTTGATCCTCGGATACCTGAGAGCACAACGACGGGTCACTGATACAGAACAATGTTCCCTCCACATGAGTGGAAATGATTCTAGGTAGGCGGGGCTTTGAAGGCCCCCCCCCCCCCCCCCCCCCCCCCACACGGTTTGCCAGATATGAGAGCAGTTTTTTTTTTATATACTTTATTAATCCCTCGAGGGGAAATTGGGTTTTCACTCTGCATTAATGGAGAGGTCTCAGAGTGAGGGGGCTGCCCACAGCGAGCGCTCCAGAGCAGTTTTTTGGGGTTCGGTGCCTTGCTCAGGGGCACCTCGGCAGTGCTCAGGAAAATGGACTGGCACCTCTTCAGCTACCAGACCAGTTTCCGGACTTTTGGTCCGTGCCGGGACTTGAACCGGCGACCCTCCGGTTCCCAACCCAAGTCCCTACAGACTGAGCTACTGCCGCCGTTATCAGTTAGACTGCAGTCCCCTTTTTTAACAGTAGGGGGCAGAGTTACAGACTGCTCCTTTAAAAGTCATTCACAAATCACAACATCTCGGCTAGCTGACCTCATGCTCAGTGAGCAGCTCTGTACCTGCTCTGGTTGAAGGTGTGGATGTTGACTCGGTGGTGTTTGTACTTCAGCAGGATCTTCTTGGTGTCGTCGTCGGTGTTGAAGGAGTTCATGAGGACGAGCGGCACGTCGGCGTTGAATGTTTTGTTCAGATGCTGAAAACATTTTAGAGTTATTCACTGATCAGAGCTGCGGAGCCGTCGGGTTCACGCGCGGTTCAGGTACCTCGATCTGCTGCACCGTCAGGTCCAGGAACGTGTTCTCGTTGCGGACGCTGATCAGGCTCTTGGGACCCTTACAGCCCATGCTGGTCCCCAGGCCGCCGTTCAGTTTGACCACAGCTAGCTTGTTGAGGCTGGCGCTGATGTTGTCGGGGAGACCCTTCGACCTGATCTTTTCATACGGCTGAATCTGAAGGAACACATCAGTTCGTACGCAAAGCAAACAACACAATGATTAATCCCAACATCGTGGTCGACCATGAGGCGGTAAACGTGTTGACTGGTTCAATGTATTAAATACAGGTTATTAATCAATAATAATAATGTTAGTATTTAATTAATTCGAGACTGATATTGTAATATTTGGTTTTCTGATACCAGAGTGCTGAAAGTTTATTAAAGTGAGTTTAATAACATTGTTTATTCATATTAATAATTAATTCAAGATAATGTTAATTTGGTAACATTGTGGTGCCCCGTGTGAGGCCCAACACGATGTTACAGTATATTTCTGTTTGCTTTATGTTTCAATAAAATGCCTGAAACAAAACAACCAGCTGATGGCGAGCAGCGTGGGAGACGAGTGCGTGCGTCTGTTAGCTCTAACACACCTTCAAATGCTGCGGAGGTCACGCTATTCTGAGAGCTAACCTTCAGTGTGCCGGGTATTCTGGGAACACAGAGGGAGTGTGTGTGTGTGTGTGTGTGTGTGTGTGTGTGTGTGTGTGTGTGTGTGTGTGTGTGTGTGTGTGTGTGTGTGTGTGTGTGTGTGTGTGTGTGTGTGTGTGTGTGTGTGTGTGTGTGTGTGTGTGTGTGTGTGTGTGTGTGTGTGTGTGTGTGTGTGTGTGTGTGTGTGTGTGTGTGTGTGTGTGTGTAATGTCATGCTGCTGATAAATAGTTGGCTAACGTCTCTGAAGATCTGGTTACGTTAGCTCGTCTCTGAAGCTCGCTCGCTCGCTGCTTGTCTTCTCATTCTGTTGTAGTCGAGTCATTTAAAGGGACAGTACCACTTTTTCGGTAAATTAATAAAACACGGGGAAAAGTGAATTTCCCCGTTCAAATCCCCCCCCCCCTTTGATTTTTTTACATCAAGAGATTGAAGCCTGTAACCATGACGACCAGCCACCCTATCAATCGTGATGATTGTACATGTAGTTTTTGTGGATGATGAAAGTCATGAAGTGCTGCTGGAGCGTTTTGACCTCTTCCAGCCTCTTCACTGGGACGTGGTGCTTTATGATCGCGACACCTCAACTCACCGGACTGCAACACAGAACGCCGACCTGTGACAAACACTGAGACCTGTCGTGTGCGTGCTGCTCACCGAGTCCTCGGCGGGCGGTTGATTCTGGCCCAGTCGACCGAGGGACCTTTGACCTGCAGAAATCTGTGGAAGAGCTTCTTGAATCCATCAAAGTCTTTTCTGGAGATCTGAAACAGAACAAACGTCAGTGACGGTCGTCATGGTAACCTACGAGAGAAAACTGTCAAAACCCGGCTCGAGGCGACCACAACGAGACGGGAGGAGTCTGAAATGAAGATCAAACATTGATGACCAAAGAGTTAACAGGTGTGTTAGATAAAAGCAGCTGATCTTTGGAGGTCAGGCTGCTGCTGATGAGGATCACGCCGTCCATCTCCTCGCTCCTGGGCCGAACAGGAAGTAGTCCCACTCTGTGCTGGCGTGTGTCCTCGGGGTTCTTCACCTCTTGTTGCACACACACACAGCGTGGTCAGATGAACTCACGGACTCTCTGTGCTGGAAACACTTGACAAATATTTGCTCTATGTATGAAACAGATTCATATCAGGCAACACTGTCTTCTGATTGGCCAGCTCGCTAGAGGCCTTCCAGTGGGCACACAGTTTGTGTTGTAAATGCAGACTGTGGACGCTAAAGGTCAAAGGTCAGGCGGTAGGCCTCACCTCAGCCTCGCTCTTGTTGGTCTCTGTCGTGAGCAGCGCCTCCAGCTCGCGGTGCAGCGACTCCTCGTGCTGCTGACGGAGCTTCTCCTGGAACTCTGTCATCGCTCCGCTGGTCAGGTCTGAGAGAGAGAGAGAGAGGGAGAGAGAGAGAGAGAGGGAGAGAGAGAGAGAGAGGGAGAGAGGGGGGGAGGAGAGAGAGAGAGAGAGGGCGAGAGAGAGAGGGGGAGAGAGAGAGAGAGAGGGAGAGAGGGGGGCGAGAGAGAGAGAGAGAGGGCGAGAGAGAGAGAGGGAGAGGGAGAGGGGGGGAGAGAGAGAGAGAGAGAAAGAGAGAGGGAGAGAGGGGGGGGGGGAGAGGGAGAGGGAGAGAGAGAGAGAGAACTTTACTCGCTCAGCCAGACGTCTCTAACAATAACAATCATTATGCTTTAATCAGTCACATCTGTGTGTGTGTGTGTGTGTGTGTGTGTGTGTGTGTGTGTGTGTGTGTGTGTGTGTGTGTGTGTGTGTGTGTGTGTGTGTGTGTGTGTGTGTGTGTGACTTCAGTGGATCAAACATAAAGGGTCGTTTGACCACAGTTGGAGCGAGCTGGACCGCGTGGTCCTGGAGCCGGTCTTCATCAGAACCTGGACTCACAGAGGACACATGAGGGACATTTAAGAGGAACTCTTCTGAATCTCTGCTGATAAATCAAGAGTGTGTGTGTGTGTGTGTGTGTGTGTGTGTGTGTGTGTGTGTGTGTGTGTGATGAAGGTCACATGTGAAACTTCATCAGAGGCTGCGTTTCAAACAGAGAAGACACTTACCTGCTACAGTCAGAGACATTTCCACCAAAGTCCACAAAGACAAAACACACTAAACTCTGCGATCAAAGAGGACGAGGACGAGGACGAGGAGGACGAAGACGAGGAGGACGAAGACGAGGAGGACGAAGACGAGGAGGACGAGGAGGACTGAAGTCAGCTCACAGTGAATCCATGAAGAAGAACGAAATCAGAGCGAGCAGAAAACACGTCGAGCTCGTCATCGTCAGCCGAGAGAGGAAGCTCCGAGCCTGACCCTGAACCAGCACACAAGACCCGCCCCCCCCCCCCCACACACACACACAAGACCTGCCCCCCCCACCCACACAAGACCCGCCCCCCTACACATAGTCTGTGTGTGTGTGTATTGTTCTGCCCACTCCACGTCACACACACACACACACACACACACACACTTCTTCATTCATTAAAGGGACACTTCTTTGGATCATTAGAAACCTGGAAGTGTTTTCTGATTGGTCGTTCAGCTCGCCCTCAGAGAGTTCTGGATTTGTTTCCTTGAGGAGCCTCAGCCAGAAGAAGAGGAGGTGAAACCACGTCGCTGCTTCCTCATGGTTTTAACCCAGAAGCTACAGACCAATCACAGATCAGTGGGCGGGACAAAGTGACACCTGTCCTCTGATAAATGAATGGGAAGAAGAAATCAGAGGACACATTTTGTCTTCAAGATGAAAAGAGGAGAGAAGAGCACCATGAGGCTGACATTTCATTTGACCTTTGACCCCATGACTGACTGCATGAGTCTATTTTTAGACACAGCCTGTTGTCTCTCAGTGCAGTGAGGACCGTTCAGAGGCTGCAGGATCCGGTTTCAGGACTTTCTGTTTCAACTTTAAAGTCTCCGAAAAGCTGCAGAAACACGTGACGTCACAAACAGCTAACACGTCCGTTACCCACCTGAGCACCTTGTCACAGCACCGGGACACCCTCAGAGACACAGGCAGGGACCGGGGACGGGACCGGGACCGGGACAGAATACGGCTCAGACCCGGAGACCAGAGTCCAGACTGAAGAAGTGGGTTTAAGGATCAAGACTTCCTCCTGCTGCGACCCGCAGCTCGCTGCTGCTAGCGTCACACGCTGAGCAGAACTGACAGCGTGTGACGTAGCCACAAAGAAGGACGCCTATTGGGCGGATGCATCTGTCAATCACATGAGGCTCACAGCCGGTCCCGCCTTCCCCTCGTGTCCACATTAGTTTAAAAATGTTTTCATCAATCAGTTAATTCATAATAAAATAAAGTGAAACATCAAACTACAAAATAAAACAGATTTAAGAAAATGAAATAATATTTTATTTAAGTTAAATAAAACAACATTTTATTTCATAAATTATTTGAAAAAGGAAATTTATGAAATCAATAAAACATTGAATGTAACAATACAAATACAATAAAAATAAAAAAGTATATTTTACAGTTTGTATGGACTTTCTATACCTGGATGAAGTTTTTATAGACTTTTAGTTTTAATATATATTTCTTTATTTAGTTTTACTTCGTTAAATTCTTTCTTATATTTTTATTATGATTGTAAATTATTATAAATGCAGTAGTAATAATAGTTATTGTAATTATTTTGTGTATTTACCATTTAGTGTAAAATATTTTACAATAACAGATTTAATATATTTAAATCATATTTATATCTCAGACTTTATTTTCATTCTTCCTCTTTGTGTAAAACTGCTGAGTCATCGTTAAACAGACAGTAATAAAATAAAGAAACATAGAAGTGAAGAAATCAGTCATCCACTAAAGTTGAGCGTGGATCAACAGCGCCCCCGTGTGGCTGAAAGGAGAATCAGAAACATGACAGGTCACTGTTTGGACTCCTGGGCCCGTTTTCACAAACATCCAGAGAACTTCAAACATTCCGGATCCTTCTCTGAGCGACTCGGAGCCGGGAAGAGACACTTTGGACTGACATGTCTCCACTAATCAGTTTCTGTCTGTTGAGACAAAAATATTCTTCATGTCATCAATTTATGCAACAACAACCCCCCCCCCCCCTTCTTCCTGCTCGTTGTCTTATCTAATATGATGACCATGTAAAGAGACAGGAAGTGTAGTCATTAAAAACAG
>NC_136692.1:899682-914682 GCF_947650265.1 Symphodus melops
TGGTTTAGATCCTATTTATCAGACAGGTCTCAGTTTGTGCATGTTCATGATGAGTCCTCTATGTAGACCAAAGTTAGCCATGGAGTGCCTCAAGGATCAGTGCTAGGTCCGATTCTATTTACATTATATATGCTTCCTCTAGGTAGTATTATGAGAAAACACTCCATGAACTTTCATTGCTATGCAGACGATACTCAGCTCTACATAGCAATGAAACCAGAAGATACCAAGCAGCTTCGTAAACTAGAAGCCTGCGTCAAGGACATCAGGACCTGGATGACTAGAAATTTCTTACTGCTTAACTCAGACAAAACTGAAGTTATAGTGATTGGACCTAAGAACCTTAGAGAGACTTTCTCTGATGATATGACGGCCCTTAGTAGTATTAGCGTAGCCTCTAGTACCACTGTTAGGAACCTAGGAGTTCTATTTGATCAGGATATGTCCTTTGATTCCTACATTAAACACATTTCAAGGACAGCTTATTTTCACCTTCGTAACATCTCTAAGATCAGACAGATCCTGTCACAAAATGATGCTGAAAAATTAGTTCATGCATTTGTTACCTCCAGGTTGGATTACTGTAATTCTATTTTAGCAGGGTGCTATGGTAAATCTCTAAAGACCCTTCAGCTTGTCCAAAACGCTGCAGCTCGTGTTCTGACTAGAACTAGGAAAAGGGACCACATTACTCCTGTATTGGCTTCTCTCCATTGGCTCCCTATAAAATCCAGAATAGAATTTAAAATCCTTCTGCTCACCTACAAAGCTCTAAACGGTCAGGCACCATCCTATCTTAAAGAATTAATTGTACCGTACTATCCGACCAGAACATTACGTTCCCAGAATGCAGGCCTGCTCGTGGTGCCTATAGTCTCTAAAAGTACTATGGGAGGTAGAGCCTTTAGTTATCAGGCTCCTTTGGAATCGTCTACCAGTCGGGGTCCGGGAGGCAGACACACTAGGTACTTTTAAGAATAGACTTAAAACTTTTCTTTTTGATAAATCTTATAGTTAAGGCTGGCTTAGGACCAGCTCATAGTTATGCTGCTATAGGCCTAGACTACCGGGGGAACTGGCTCCAGGATCTCTTATCTCTCTCTCCCTCTTTCTCTCCCAGCTTTCATATCCTATTACTGCTTGTCACTATCTTTATATTCTAACCTCTCCTTTTTTTCTGGGAGCTCCTGAGCTCTCTTAGGTTCCTTGGGACTGTTGGTGAGGATGGCCTGCCCAGACACCCCCCCCAACCTTTCCTATCCTATTTTTCTTTCTGCATCTTGTCCCATCTCCCCCATCCCATTTTCAAGCCCAGCACAGTTTAGCAGATGGCTGTTCCGTCATGAGCCCGGGTCTGCTGAAGATTTCTGCCTGTTAAAAGGAAGTTTTTTCTTGCCACGCTATGACGGATTAAGCTGGGCTCTTGTAATATAGCCATCAGTAAGGTCCTTTACCTGCTTTTTGTAAACATAATGAGCATGGTCTTGTTACCTGCTCTTTTGTTAATGTTAACAGACAAACAGTAAGGTCCTTTACCTGCTTTTGTAAAGTGTCTCGAGATAACGCCTGTTATGAATTGACGCTATATAAATAAAGATTGATTGATTGATACATAACATTTCCTCCCAACTAAAATATGTGGTACCTCCACAATGCAATCACTCATTAGAACAATAAACATTAAGTGACAAGGAATACAGAACATTATGTAGGTATGCATTCAGAACTGGTACACACTTACAATTTAGTCAACATTGCAGGAGTGTCAACCTCTTTATCCACATAGAAGTTTGATTAGTCATCAGAATAGCAGGCAGGCGGTTTTGTGTGTCTCACCGGATAGCGTGAATGTCTCACAGTCTCTGCTATCTTAGTAGGCTCAGCACTGACTGGTTCACTTGAGCAAGGTGTCTGAGTGTGCCCAAAATCCCCGAGAACTGGTTGGGCGTTCTCATCAGTGTGCGATGCCGGTGTATCGGGGTAGTGTGTAGCAACACCAGCAGTATGTGAAGTTTCCTTTGGGACGCTTGTAGGAAGGTGGACTGCAGAGCCGGCAGCACCTGTGTGTGCCTGCTCTGTGTGTGGCAACATTTGATGGCTTTTCCACACCCCTTCTGCTCCTACCTTGACCTCATATGACACTGGTCCTGTTTGTGTCATTACAAGCCCTGGGGCCCACTTCTCCTCCCCTCTCCGGTAGTCACGCATGAAGACAGACTCACCCACTGCAAAATGTCTGGCCTTGGAGCGCTGTTGACGGCGTTGCTGCTGGGAGACTTGAGAGCGAAGTACAACACCAGCCACACTGGGTTTAAGAACGTCCAGTCGTGTGCGCAGTGTGCGCTTCATGAACAGCATAGCCGGTGGTTCGTTTGTTGTGGCATGCGGGGTGTTAAGGTACGTCAACAGAAATGTGTCAAGCCGCTGTTGCACTGGTGCGGTGCCCCTGGAGGATTTGAGGGCATGTTTGAAAGTCTGTACAAACCGCTCGGCCAGGCCATTTGTAGCCGGGTGGTATGACGCGGAGCGAATGTGCTTGACTCCATTTGCCTTCAGGAATGTGGCAAACTCCTCAGAACTGAACTGGGGCCCATTGTTGCTCACCAGGATGTGAGGGATACCATGACGACTGAATAGGCCTCTCAGTACAGTGATAGTCTTGCTTGCGGTGGTGCTATCCATGACTTGCACCTCGGGCCATTTGGAATGTGCATCAACTACAGCAAGATACATGTCCTTCAAATGGGCCGGCGAAGTCCATATCAATTCTTTCCCATAGACTGGACGGCCACATCCATGGGTGTAGAGGGGCAAGACTGGGTTCCTTTTGGATGCGCTGGCATGAGTGGCATGATTTGGCCTCGAGCTCAATCCGAGCGTCAATGCCCGGCCACCAGACATATGAGCGTGCCAAGCTCTTCATCCTCACCACTCCTGGGTGTGCACTGTGAGCACCCTGGTTCATAGCTTGGGTGGTACCACCACTCGTACGCCCCACATAAGGCATCCCTGCTGGATTGTGAGGTCATGTCGGCGAATCAGGAAAGGTGACAGTTCAGGCTCAGTGTTTTTCATGTTTGAAAATAGACCAGTGTTGACCATCTCCAATACGCGAGACAGTGTGGGGTCAGACCTGGTGTTGTGTCTGATATCCTTTGCACTGATTGGTAGTGTCTCTGCGACAAGTAAAACACATCTACTATGTCCAACTTGTCGCTCTCAGTGTCGGGGAGGGGCAGCCTTGACAGTCCATCTGCATTCGTATGTGCTGCAGCTTTGCGATACTCAATGGTGTAGTCATGTGCCGACAAGAGGAATGCCCAGCGCTGCATGCGGGCTGCGGCCATTGAAGGTGTACTCTTCACTGGACTGAGAATGGAAGTCAATGGGCGATGGTCAGTTAGCAGTGTGAACTTGTTCCTATAAAGGTAGTGGTGAAACTTGCGTACACCAAAGACAATCCCCAGTGCCTCTCGTTCAATCTGAGCATAGTTCTGCTCTGCCTGGCTGAGTGTTCTAGACTAATAAGCGATTGGTCTCTCTCCACTGTCATTTCTTCCCCTTGTGCAGCATTGTGTTCAGTGGTTATAGGATGGTTGCCAGATCCGGCATGAAGCGTCCATAGTAGTTGATCATTCCGAGGAGAGAGCGTAGTTGGTGGGCGCCAGTGCCTCCACAACAGCACGCTCCTTTTCTGGCGACTTGTGAAGCCCGGCACTGTCAATGATATGGCCGAGATACTCTACTGACTCCTGAAAGAACATGCACTTGTCCTTTCTGACGTGGAGGCCGTACTCCTCCAGTCTCATGAGAACGGCGTCCAAAACCTTCAGGTGAGTTTCCTCATCTGGCCCACTCACCAGAATGTCATCTAGATAACAGTGGGTGCATGGCAGTCCAACGAGCACTTGATCCATAGCCTTCTGGAACAAAGCCGGTGCCGATGCAATCCCGAATGGCAAACGATTATAACAGAAAAGTCCTTTTTGTGTGGAAACAGTGAGTAGCTTCCTTGACTCCTCCACTACCTCCATCTACAAGTATGCATTGGACAAGTCCAGTTTGCTGAAGCGCTGACCTCCAACCAGCGACGCAAAAAGATCTTCGATTTGTGGAATAGGATACTTGTCCACACAGAGCGCTTGGTTGATGGTGACTTTGAAATCACCACATAGTCGCACTGTGCCATCCTTTTTGCTCACAGGAACCACTGGTGTGGCCCAGTCACTATGCTCCACTGGTGAGATCACACCAAGGTCAGTGAGGCGAGTCAGTTCAGCCTCTACTTTTGATCTCAGAGCATAGGGCATCTTACGTGGTGGGCAGAATTTGGGGATGCAGTCAGGTTTAAGAGTTACCCTTGCCTTAATGTCTTTCATTAAACCCAACCCCTCAGAGAAAACTGCAGAATGCCGCTTGAGCACAGCATCTAAGCTGTCCTTCTTTCCTGACTGACCACCATACACAGTTTTTACATCTTTCCAGTTAAGCTTAATAGCTCTAAGCCACTCTCTACCAAATAGAGGGGCTGCATTTACCTTAACCACATACATTGGTAGCTGGGCTGTTTGCTTGTTTAGCTTTACATTCACGTGAATAACCCCTTCAGGCAACAAAGGTTCACCTGTGAAAGTCTTATGGACAACATCAGTAGTCTGCAAGGGCACATTCTTCATTGAACTTTTGTACTGATCCCATGAAATTAAAGATATAGCAGCCCCTGTGTCTAATTCCATCTCCATTCTCTTACCATTTACTTTAGGCATTACAGATATACATGAATATTTTCCCTTGCCAGATAATGCATACAGTGACATTTCGGTATCAGAATCTGACGTTGTCTCTTCACTTGTACCTTCATTATTGTGGGCCTCCACACAATGCACGTTCTTCTTCTTGTCTCTCCTGCTGTACTTGGATGTGTGGCTTTTTCCTTTGAACTCTGTTTGGCCATCCCTGTATTTTCTCTCTTTGCCATAGTCAATCTTGGATTTACTTTTGCACGTGCGACCAATGTGGCCTTTCTTACCACACTGATAACAGTTTCTCTCCTTATACCTGCAGTCATCATCAGAGTGATTTGGTTCACCACACCGTCTGCATTTGGCTTGTGGTGTTTGCGAGAGAACGGCATTTACTTTTAACAAGCCACTCAACTGTTGTGCATCACGTGCCACCGTTTCAGCAGACACTGCAAGCGTGACTGCTTTATTGAATGTTAAATTGTCCTCAGTCAACAGGCGCTTTTGAACAGTTTCACTTTTCAGTCCACAAACGAACCTGTCCTGAAGTGCTTCCTCCAAATAGCCACGAAACTCGCAGCGTTCAGACAGTCTTTTCAGCACAGCGACATACTGAGCCACCGACTCCCCTTCCTCCTGATTCCTCTTGTGAAAACGGAACCATTCCGCAATCACTAGTGGTTTGGGAGCGAAGTGTCCTTTCAAAACTTTTAGGATGTCATCATAACTTTTCTTCCCGGGCTTATCTGGAGCAATTAAACTGCGCAACAGTCTGTAAGTTTTCGGCCCAATCACACTTAGCAGGACCGGCACCTTCTTAGCCTCCCTGATCTCATTAGCCAGGACATAGTTTTCAAAACGTTCAATATACGTAGCCCATTGCTCAACGGATTCCTCAAATGGCTCCAAACTGCCAATTAGTCCCGCCATGGTGCGTCTTTCTGGTTCACTGTCCCGTTTCTCTGTTTCTGGTTCACTGCTGCTCATCCTCGAGTAAATCCAGTCAGAAGGCTAGCACCAACTAGCATTAGCATCGGCTGCGTCGATGACTCGGCACCACTTGTAGAAAAACTTTTCTTACGCGGCACCCTTGACGCTCAAAAGTTTCTACTCCACACCTCGTCGCCAGTTTGTGTTATGTAGGTGGCTATATTCAATAGAACACTTCTTCAGGGGATAAACACAGTACAACAGCCATATGGTATACCAGTGCCACTTAGTGGTCACTTGTGTAATATAATCATACATACATAACAGTCTTTATATATTTTTGAGTCTTTAAAGTGATTACAGTCTGATAGAATCATGATCAGATGATTTTTAGACGTTGAGATATGTTGAGGCTTTATTTGTTCTTCTTAAAGTTCTGAATGTTGATGGTTGTTCCTGATGTGCTCTGTGTTGCAGCGGTTCAGGTTCAGGATGTCTGGGGTGTGACGTGCTCTCCTGAGGAGATCTGTGCCAATAAAGGATCGACTGTGAAGATGAACTGCACCATGATACCCCCAGAGGGAATAAACCAGGAAGTTAACACACAGGAAACATTTTGGTCTAAAGATCCTGAATATGATGTAGATGTTAAAGAAGACCCCCAGTATTCAGGCCGTGTGCAGAGTACCTGTGTGAGGAACAACTGTACTCTGACCATCACAGACGTGACAGAGACAGACGGGGGCTTCTACAGGCTCATTTTTCAGAGAAACGTGAGCAGATATTCAGAGAGATCTGAGGTCTACCTGAGAGTCACAGGTAATATTTCAGACTTTATTCTCTGAGCTCAGTTTCTAACATGCTGTATCTACATGTATTTACCTGTGCATGTTTGTGTGCTGATATTTCTACTCATGTTCAGATCTCGAGGTGAAGGTGATCAGACGAGATGAGACTAGACTCATCTTTATGTGTGAGCACACATGTCCTGATGATACCTCCTTCATCTGGTTCAAGAATGGAGAGGAAATCAAACATGAAACATCACGTGATTATTCATCCAATCAGATTCTTCATACAGACAGTTATTCCTGTGCTGTACGAGGACAAGAGAAGTTCCCGTCTCCTCCAGTGTGTGAGTTTATTTACAGTCTTCACTGATTCATACCATCACACACACACATACACACACACACACAGACACACACACACACACACCACACACACACGCACACACACGCACACAGAAACACACACACACAAACACACACACACACACAACCACACACACACACACACACTACACACACACACACACAAACGGTTACGGTTAGCTGTCCATCGTTTCTGAAGATGACGCTTGCTTCAGGATTGGGGAAGGGGTCAACGGCGTTGCCGTTGGTGCCACTTCTCGAGGCCGATCCTCGAGCCACAGACTCGTCCGCAGGAGGAGCAGGGGAATCCAGAGGACAAAGGAGCTCCTGCTGCCCTCTGGTGTCTTTTCCTGTGTTTCTCGGCTCTTCGCAGTTGGTCATTATTGTGTATTTGTGAAACTGCTCGAGCACAGGCAACCTGCCAGGCTGGTCTATCCCGTGCCAGAGCTGCAAGGTGCATGGGATTGATGTTGGAGTGCTTTAAAAGCCCCTTAGTGTAGTCCTTATAGCGCTTCTTTTGTCCACCAGCTGCTCGTTTGGCACCATGTAGTTGCCCGTAGAGGACTTGGCGAGGCAAGCAGTGGTCCGGCATCCGGATGGTGTGTCCTATCCAGCGTAGGTGTTTCTTAGCCACGGCTTCCATGCAGATAGAGTTGGTACTCTGCAGGACTTCCGCATGTTGGACTCGGTCCATCCAGGAGAGGCCGAGGATCCTCTGGAGGCAGCGGATGTGGAAGGATTGCAGGAGTGAGATGTGTCGGCTGTATGGAGTCCATGTTTCCGCCCCATAAAGCAGGGTGGAGACACACACAGCATTGTAAACAGCAACCTTGGTGCTGACCCTCAGGTTTCGGTCTTCAAAAACCCTGCTACGAAAGCGACCGAAAGATGAAGAGGCTTTTTTGATACGGGTGTGTATTTCCATATCCAGAGAGCTGCAAGAGAACAGAGTTGAACCAAGGTAGGTGAACTGGTCTACATTTTTAAGTGGAATGCCGTTCATATGGAAGCTGGGGGGTGGAGAGGTTTGAGAGAAGATTTGAGAGATCACTTGGGTTTTTTGAATGTTAACCTGAAGACCAAAGGATTGATAGAGACTGGCTATCGTGTTGAGGGCATGCTGCATGGATTCAGGACTGTGTGCTAGAATCGCACAGTCATCAGCGTTTTGCAGTTCAGCTATGCAGCAGGATTTGGTCTTTGTGTAGGCCTGCAACCTCCGGATGTTAAAGAGGCTTCCATCAAGGCGGTATTCAACAGAAACACCATCCTTGTGTCCTAAGGCATGATGAAAAAGGTGAGTGATGGCAGAGAGAAGGAGGTTGAAAAGGACTGGAGCCAAGACACAGCCCTGCTTCACCCCAACATTTACATTGAAGAACTCTGACTGAAGTTCTCCTGTGGAGACTCTGGCTTGCATCCCGTCATGCAGCTGTTGCAGGATGGTGAGGAACTTGGGTGGTACCCCAAGCTTGGATAGCTGTTTCCAGAGCATCTCACGGTTGATTGTGACAAATGCTTTGCTGCGGTCAATGAAAGCTATGTAGAGGTCTGCCCGCTGCTCTCTGCTTTTTTCCAGCAACTGCCTTAAGACAAAAATCATGTCAGTGGTGGATCTAGTCTTCCGGAAGCCACATTGCGTTTCTGGGAGTGCAGCTTCAGAGATGTGATTAACTAGCCTATTGAGCATGATTTTTGCCAGAACCTTCCATGCGATTGAGAGGAGGGAGATTCCACGGCTGTTGCCACACATGGCTCTGTCCCCTTTTTGTTTGTAGATGACCACAATATCAGCATCCTTCCAGTCTTGTGGGAGAGTCTCACATTCCCAGATATGACAAATCAGGAGGTGCAGACGGCATGTAAGGAGGTATCCTCCATGTTTGAATACCTCTGCTGGAATGCCATCGGGTCCAGCACTTTTATTGTTTTTGAGACTCGCAATGGCCTGGCGGGTCTCTAGGAACTGAGGAGGCATGTTGAGGTGTGCGACTGGTGGTAGGTCAGGGATGTTATCCAGGATAGGAATGTCAACAGGGTTATTGAGTTTGAGAAGAGTCTCGAAATGGTTTGCCCAGCGGGTGAGGATCTCAAGTCGGTCCTTAAGAAGAGTCGAGCCATCAGCTGAGCGAACTAGAGCAATCGCCCTCTTCCTGGGGCCATAGAGAGTTTTGATGGCATCATAGAAGCCCTGCGAGTTGTTGCAGTCTGCCATGCGCTGTATCTCTTCTGCCTTCTTCACCCACCACGCGTCTTCCATGATCCGGAGGGCACGCTGGGTTGCAGATCTCGCTGCATTAAAGGCTTTCAAGGTTGGAGATCCAGGGCAGGATAAGAGAGCTTTATGTGCATCATGTTTTATTTTGAGTAGTGACTGAATCTCCGGCGAGTTGCTGTCAAACCAGTCCTGGTGGTGTTTTCTCGACTGGCCCAAAGCCTCTGAAGCTGCGCTGTGGATGGCTTGGCACAGAGCTGGCCAGTCGGCTGATTCCTCCGGGATCTTTTTGAGGTTATCAGCGAGGAGCTGTCGAAGGTGGTCTCGTGAGGTGGGGCTGCTGAGTGCTGAACGGTTGATTTTTTGTTTTGGGGCTGTCCTCTGTCCACGGGGTCTGATACTTATGAGCGATTTGGATCTGACCATGCAGTGGTCAGTCCAACACTCTGCTCCACGCATGACTCTCGTTGAGAGGACATCTTTCCGGTCATTTTGTCGGACTATTACATAGTCGAGGAGGTGCCAATGTTTTGAACGTGGGTGCTGCCAGGTGGTTTTGAATTTGTTCTTCATCTGAAATATGGTGTTAGTGATGACCAGTTGGTGTTCTGCACAGAGAGAAAGGAGCCGAAGGCCGTTGTCGTTCATCTTCCCAACTCCGTGCCGGCCGATTACCTTATCCCATACCAGGTGCTCCATGCCCACTCTGACATTAAAATCGAGGGCAAGATAGAAGTCCTCTTTGATGGTAGACTCGGCAGCGAGCGTTGGTGCATAGGCACTAATGAGAGTGGCAAAGCATCCTTTTGCAAGGGGGATGCGCCAGGTCGTCAGTTGTTCATTAATGCCAACAGGGGATTCGGGGATATGCTGCAACAGTTTGGTCTTCACTGCAAAACCAACTCCATGGATGCGGCGAGTGCCTTCGGGAAGCGTTGGGAGCGTGTCTCCGTCCTTGTCCATCCGTGGAGGAAAATTTTCGTCTGTGGGAACCAAATAAAATCCAACAAACTCCTTTAGGACGGGGGGACACGTTTGTCTGTCCCCCCTAAAGTTTTTCAAGTCCGGCTCTCAACAGGTTCAACTCGCCTTGCAGTGAGCTTTCCCCAGATTCCATCCATCCTTCGGCCTAGCTCTGCCAGTGCCACAGTCTGTGCTCCAACAGCTTTGCCCATCTCGATCATCATGACCGGCAGCCTCGGTGCTCCCGCCAGAGCTGCCGTCTTCCCAATTTTCCGGTACACCAGGGCTATGCCAAGGCCAATCAGCACAAGCCCGGTGAACATGAAGCCGAATATGTACACATCCTCAACATCTTCCACCGAAAACCCTCCCAGGTACATGACTCTCCATGTACTCCACGGATCCACCACGTACCCAGCAGCGTTCGTTCCGTCCGTCCGCAGGTGGACTCCCCCGGTCCAGTGGATCTTGTAGAAAAGATCTTGTCTTTTCTACAAGAAGAGCTTGAATTTCCCTCGGGATCAATAAAGTATCTATCTATCTATCTATCTATCTATCTATCTATCTATCTATCTATCTATCTATCTATCTATCTATCTATCTATCTATCTATCTATCTATCTATCTATCTATCTATCTTGTCAATTGCGTTGAGAGACCAGCTTATTAATTCCATATTAGCTAAATTCCGGAGAGAAGAAACACTCCAGGATCAGACGAGACAGAAGCAATGGGAACACACACAAGGACGAGATAAGGGAGGGAGAGAAAAAGCGTCCGCCTTCCTTGAGAGCTGAAGTCAAAGTACAGGAAGTCACATACACACCCATTTAAAAAAGTCTTTATATATTTTTGAGTCTTTAAAGTGATTACAGTCTGATAGAATCATGATCAGATGATTTTTAGACGTTGAGATATGTTGAGGTTTTATTTGTTCTTCTTAAAGTTCTGAATGTTGATGGTTGTTCCTGATGTGCTCTGTGTTGCAGCGGTTCAGGTTCAGGATGTCTGGGGTGTGAGGTGCTCTCCTGATTGGATCTGTGCCAATAAAGGATCAACTGTGAAGATGAACTGCACCATGATACCCCCAGAGGGAATAAACCAGGAAGTTAACACACAGGAAATATTTTGGTCTAAAGATCCTGAATATGATGTAGATGTTAAAGAAGACCCCCAGTATTCAGACCGTGTGCAGAGTACCTGTGTGAGGAACAACTGTACTCTGACCATCACAGACGTGAGACTGACAGACTGGGGTAGATACGTGTTTCAGAGAAACGTGAGCAGATATTCAGAGAGATCTGAGGTCTACCTGAGTGTCACAGGTAATATTTCAGACTTTATTCTCTGAGCTCAGTTTCTAACATGCTGTATAAACATATATTTACTTGTGCATGTTTGTGTGCTGATATTTCTACTCATGTTCAGATCTCGAGGTGAAGGTGAGAAGACGAGATGAGACTGGACTCATCTTTACGTGTCAGTACTCATGTCTTGATGATCCCTCCTTCATCTGGTTCAAGAATGGAGAGGAAATCAAAAATGAAACATCACGTGATTATTCATCCAATCAGATTCTTCATACAGACAGTTATTCCTGTGCTGTACGAGGACAAGAGAAGTTCCCGTCTCCTCCAGTGTGTGAGTTTATTTACAGTCTTCACTGATTCACACCATCACACACACACACACACACACACACACACAAACTCCCACAAACACACACACACACACACACACACACAGAGCCTTTAAAGGACCAAAGCTGTTCAATATAACACGACCCAGTCTTTTTCAGCCATTAAACTGTTTACAATGTTCATCCTCCTGGTTATATGGGACATTTTCCCTGACCGGGAAGAATGCAGACGCGCTGCTGCGTCATCCAAGTTTCCTCCAGGAAAAACTTCCTTGTCTGAATTTTCCATTTTTACTCAAAATAAGATTCCGAAACAGGTACAAAAAAAACCAACTTATTTTTCTTTAAACAAATCGAAAGTTCAAACAGTTCTTAACGTTTCCCAAATATTATCCTCGTCAACTTAATTTCATTCATAGGCGCGTCTCCACCGCTCTCAATTGTTTGGCCATGCCGAAGAAAATTATAAAAAACAAAGAACACGCTCCATTAAAACAAAAATGAGTGGTTTACTATGATTCAATAGTCTTTAAAAAATGTTGTCAAACAAAAAATCTTCTTTCAAAGTTGCCTTTCAGGCACGTACCTCTTCCAACGTGCTTCTTTGTTTTCTCCGCCACGCGTCAAGCTTGCGTTTCCTTGTCCTCGCTCCGCGTAACGCTCTCAAAGTCCTCTTGTGTCCATCCACAGCACGTCATTGACGTTTGAAGTGGTGAAAACTCAAAAATCAGGTCTGTCCTGTAACCTCTCCAGTATTTTGTTATTTTTGCCACTGGAAGATACGGGCCCAGTTCACCAAACGCGCAGACTTGAATCCCAAAAAATAAATCCAGTTAGAGATGAAGCTTGAAGTTGCTGGTAGTTTTATTGTAAGTCAAAGTAAACAAAAGATATGAACTGAATGCAAGGAAACCAAAAACACGTAATGTTAATCATTAAACGTGACTGCTGAGCCTGCGGTCAATGATGGTATGCGCCGTGACCCGTCTTCACCCAGGTGTTCTCAGCACTCCTCTTTATAGACACGCCACTCAGCCTATGGAGGGCGCACAAAAATTAAGTTAGTAATTAAAAAGAAAAATAAACTCAAATTCAATTCGGCTCCTACATCCACCATCATCTGATGTGAGTGTAAACGCTCTCTCTGATTCTCCTCCAGATGCTCCAAAGCTTCCCTCTGTGTCACTGAGTTCCCACGGTGAGATAAAGGAGGGCTCTTCAGTCAATCTGACCTGTAGCAGTGATGCTAACCCAGCAGCTAATTACACCTGGTACAAGGTGGACAGACCTCTAAACCCTCATCACACATCTTCAGGAGCAACGCTTGTCTTCAGCTCCATCCAGTCCTCTGACTTCGGGGAGTTTTACTGTGAAGCTGAGAACACGCTGGGGAGAACGACCTCCAAACACGTCTCTGTCAACCTCCCATGTGAGTAAAACACTCATTAAATAGAGTGATATAAAGATACTCCTACCTACCAACCAAGCAGCAACCTCCACTGTTGAAACATGAAGCTGAAGCAGAAATATAAACTCCTGCAGTTCCTGGAGTGTCCACTAGAGCAGGGTTTCTTAACCGTGGGTTAAGGGCCGCGAGCGCCACCTGCAGGGCTGCGAGGGGATAATATGTTTGCATCTGTGGGCCGTAAGGGTTCGTGATCGTTGGCCTGCAATATACTCTCCGACCACCAGAGGCAGTATCATCAGTTAGAAGTAGGCCTAAATCACGAGAAGGAGAAGAATATTTAGCTTAACGTCTGTCTCAACTCTGCTAGGTGACTACCCTGAGGCCCCGTTTCCACGGAGACGCTATGACAGAAATGCATCAAAACGACCGCACTCTACACGGCAGGTCTTGCCTGAGTGAAAACGATGTAGTTCTCACGCCCGGCCAGTAGTGGGCAGTGGAACTTTACAACGCGACACGCGCGACACTCAGCAGTATAACCACTTCCTCCACAACATCCTCCTCAGCAGCTAGTTCTCCCAGGTCTTACCCAAACGCTGCGTATGGTCGCCCTGTGCTCGGGTAAAGGTTGAACTATTTGCCGCAAGTATTCGTTGGTCTTTCGGCGGCGACATACACGATGTATCATATCAAGGTTCTGTTTTAAAAGACGATACAACGCCAATAGCTGCTGAAGCACATAGCCGCCGCCATTGTTGTTTGTTCTCGACTACTGCGCATGTCCAAATGTTTCGTCTACAGCGCTACACAAAACAGAATGCTCTTTAATTTCAACAAATCTACCGAACTACTTAGAGCACCTAATTTTATTGCTTTTGTTGCTAAGTTTATATTGTGTTACTTATTTGACAAACATGCACTAAAACATGATTTTATATGAGCAAAATTAATTAAATGATCTTAACTTGTGCAAGGTTTTATGCATAATTAGCCAATGTATAGGTTGATATATTGATTAAAAAACATAAAAATGAAGAACAGTATTCATTATTACAACATAATGACACAAATAGCTATTAAATAAAAATGACCGCAACAGTTCAATCAGAACCATTCACTCGATTGGGCCCCAGACGACCTTACCCTGAAAATGTTGGGCCCCAAGGTCAAAAAGGTTTAGAAACCCTGCACTAGAGGCTGGCTGCAGTTCCTGGAGTGTCCACTAGAGGCTGGCTGCAGTTCCTGGAGTGTCCACTAGAGGCTGGCTGCAGTACCTGGAGTGTCCACTAGAGGCTGGCTGCAGTACCTGGAGTGTCCACTAGAGGCTGGCTGCAGTACCTGGAGTGTCCACTAGAGGCTGGCTGCAGTTCCTGGAGTGTCCACTAGAGGCTGGCTGCAGCAGCACAGGAAGTCACATACACACCCATTCAAACAGCCTGTTTTTACAGCAGACATGAACATGTTTACAACCTGCTTCAAAAAACCAAATAGGTGTGATTAGCTCATGTCTCCATCCACACACACTGTACGGGGGGGATGTTTTCATGACTCAGCAGTTTTGATTGGATGAAGGATCAGAGTTATTCACAATAAGGCGTGTAGCTGAGCTGATTGACAGGTGGGCGCCGTGTAACGGTTTGTCAGGAAGCTTAAAACCCGCCTCAGCTCTCAGCCTGTCGTTAGCTTGACTCAGAGTTAGCAGCCTGTCGTTAGCTTGACTCAGAGTTAGCAGTCTGTTGTTAGCTTGACTCAGAGTTAGCAGCCTGTCATTAGCTTGACTCAGAGTTAGCAGTCTGTCGTTAGCTTGACTCAGAGTTAGCAGCCTGTCGTTAGCTTGACTCAGAGTTAGCAGTCTGTCGTTAGCTTGACTCAGAGTTAGCCTGACTCAGCACAAAAAGTGAAAAGGAGCTGAAGTGTTTGATGCTGAGCGCCATGAAGTGGAGCAGCTG
>NC_136692.1:917182-964682 GCF_947650265.1 Symphodus melops
CAGTGTATTTTACTTTTGTTTTGTGTGATGATGTAACCCTGACAATGGATACACACACACACACACACACACACACACACACACACACACACACACACACACTTATGACAGCGTGTGGTTTTGAGATGTTTTAGTTTGAACTTATGAAAGGTGAAGATGTTCATGAATGAGCTCGTGGTGACTTCTGGGTGAGCAGTGTCTCCATGTGAGACCTTTTAGTGTCTCTAGGTGTGAATGTGACCTCAGAGGTGGATACACCTGCAGCAAAAAATCACCTGATCAAAAAATTCACCTTTTGGAGACTTAGTCTCTGAGACCAAAACTTTTGAAGAAATGTAGAAATATGTAATCTCTTTTTTAACTCTTATTTTTCCTTTTATACATTTTTTACTTTACTGATTTGTATCGGAGTTTTTAAAGACTTTGTCAGATTTTTTACAATGTTTGAATTTTCAATAAATGTCATAAAATCTTGTGAAATCCTCCTGTTTTGATTGGGTTTCTTCACGACGCCCCGTGAGCACTGACCCATCGCACTACGGCACACTGAAAAAAGAAACAGATGTTCACAGCTCATAGCACGTAGCAGCGACAGTAGAGGGGTAGCTGATAAGGGCTTGGTACCTAATTATCCTAGGGGACGGATATTTAGATAATCCTGGCAGCGCTCAGATGGACCCTTCCTCCTTGGCTGGGTGTTACATGATTTTATTTTGAGCTGCGATCTTATAAGAAATATTAGACTAGAGGTTGGAAAGGAGGTCGCCCTCTGAGTTCTAGGAAATAGTAGACTAGTTAACTACAGCAGGTGATGAACTTCTCTTACCTGCAATAGGACCTTCATGCCCGTGGAGGACGCCCAACACTTTGTAGAGTATTTGACATTTTTGATAGATATAGTAACCCTAAAAAGATTAAATATGGTACCTTTAATGTCCTATAAAAATGAAGAGAAAACACCGTGCTACAAAGTACTTTACTCGACACCTCCTGTAGTTAGACTCTGTGTCCACTAGGTGGTGACATCTTCCTGACTCAGCATGTTTATCTGAGACTCATTTGGAAAAGATGAATCAGAGAACTCACTTCTTCAGAGCACTTTCAAACTTGATTTCATTTTTCATTTTGAAAAAGTGACGATAACTAAACATCCTGTATGAAGTGAATTCATCTGTATCGGATGGTGATGGCCAAGACAAATATGTTTACGGTATGAGCCCCATCAAATTTTATTCTAAGTTTCCACAGGCGTCAACATCATCTACAGTCTGACGTCCAGCAGCCCGGCGCCTTTTCTGGGAGTATTCCACCGAGTTGAAAATCTTTCATGTGTTCAGAAAGGCGCCGCTGACATCACCGACACTCTTTCCGAATGTCTGATATTCCCCGTGTCTTTGTTTCTTAAGGATCGTGTCTTGTGGCGTCGTCTTCTTTGCTCCGCGTCTCATCGGGAAATAAACGAATAAACGAGCAAAAAGTAAGGCAGAAGTGTGGGTCTTTGAGGAGACTGTTGTCATAGCGACAGGGCGTGGTCACGGGGCCTTAAAGTAACATGAACACGATGAGGACTGTCACTTCAGGAGACAAACAGGCTCAGATCTTGCTCCAGTAATTAATCACCTTTTAAAGGAAGAATGTGCGACCAGTAGGTGTCGCCCTCGAGCTCCAACATGAAGCTAAAACAAACAAACCTCCTCCACTGTAGTGTTAGCATGCTAATGTTAGCGCTCTTTAGTTAGCTTCATGTAAACTGACACAGAATGATGTAAAAACTCTTCATCCAATAATCAGTGAGTATGTTCTTCTTCTTCTGGACTCAAACAGCTTTTATACACAAGGGGAGGAGCCATGTAAACACAGCTCTGACAACAACACAGCCAGCAGGACTCCAGCTTCTCCCTCATTGGAGACAGTCAGGACTCACACACACACACTCACACAGGACACACTGATGAGTTATCAGATACTGATGAGGAACATGTGGCACACTCTTCCTTTAACGTCACACGTTTGCATGTTGCGCCTCTTCAAGGTGCTTTTCATGTTTGAAATGACTTCCTGTGTAATAACAGCTCTCTCTCTCTCTGCAGGCTCCTTTCTGTTATAGTGTCAGAAACAACCGGAGCCTGTCAGGGACAAACGTGTCAGCTTTGACTCTGTTTCAGCCTGTTTCTTGGCTGCAGACTGAAACGATCTGCTCGAATGATTTGAAATCTTTTTGAGCCTCAAATTCATAAAAGGCCTAAAAAAATAAGAGTCAGGTTTAGAAACTGGTTCAGATCGGAGACTTTCAGCAGAAGTAGGAAGAGAGAGGAACATCTGTCATCTTTCACACCTGAGTTTATTTATTTATCCAATCAGACGTGACGTCAGTGAGCGGCTCCGCCTCCTCGTGGAGCTGCAGGGACTCGAGCCGACGTCCTCCAGAGTGGCTCATCTTTGTCATCAGATGTTGATGTGCAGGGTGTGTCTGTCCAGTGTGAGACCATGAATGTCAGTAAAGGGAAAGTACCAAACCAAACTCCGTCCTGTGTTTCTTCATCCTCATTTAAGTTGGACTTCTGTTCTCATTAGCGCTGAGTTACCATGGTAACTGATGCTGGTGAACGAGCGCGTGTCAAAGAATGTCCGACGGCTGGAAACAGACTCCAAAAAGATGGTTCCATCAGGTGAGTGTGCGCGCTCGTGTCACTCATGTCAAGTTCTAGTCATTAAAAAAGATGGTGAAACGGAAGTCTCAGCTTTGTTCAAAAATCGATCAGGAATAAAAACCTGAATGATGTCACAAAAATCAAACATCCAACGCAACTACACGTGAGGAAATATTTAAAAAAGATCAAACAAACAAAAATCCTTCACGTCCCACGAGGACCCGCCCTACTCTGTCTGTGATTGGCTGGTGAAAGGAGAGAGACAGGCAGACAGACCAACCAACAGAGAGAGATAAAGCAGGACGTCGGTCTGCAGGACTGAAATGGAAATTCATTGAGTCAATGAAAGAAAGAAAAGCAGGTTTCTTCCTGCCTCCATCATCTCTGCTTTTATTTCTTCTTCTGAGAAATATAATGACACTAAACTTGACATGTCATCGTAGTTACTGAACACTGGTGACTTTCATTTGACACAAACACACAAAGCTTATTAAATACCTCAATGTGTTGTCTGTTTCCTGTTCAGATTTAAAAAACTAATGAAGTTAATAAAAGCTGGTCAGACACAGCTCATTTACATATTTAAAGCTACAGACACAGCTCATTTACATATTTAAAGCTACAGACACAGCTCATTTACATATTTAAAGCTACAGACACAGCTCTTTTACATATTTAAAGCTACAGACACAGAAACAGCCTGTTGTGAGCAGAGAGGGGGCGTGGTCAGACACAGCTCTTTTACATATTTAAAGCCACAGACACAGAAACAGCCTGTTCTGAGCAGAGAGGGGGCGTGGTCAGACACAGCTCATTTACATATTTAAAGCTACAGACACAGAAACAGCCTGTTGTGAGCAGAGAGGGGGCGTGGTCAGACACAGCTCATTTACATATTTAAAGCTACAGACACAGAAACAGCCTGTTCTGAGCAGGGCTGAAATAGAGGGGTTTATAGACATGATCAAATACAGGATCAGAGTGGATTTACAACAACACACTTCACACACATGATGAAGAGGAGCGAGGACACGCCTCAGATTGATGGTGGTCTTCCTGTCAGAAGTGTCTGAAAGAGCCGTTTGTTCAGTCTGCAGCTCAGTGCTGATTCTGGACTCTGAACTCACAGCACAGGGGACTTTTACAAACTTTTTCAGTGTTTGCAGAGAGAGTCGTGGGTGGTGGGCGGAGCTTCTGTGGTGCAGAGAGTCAGCGGGGGGGGGGGTGTTGATGAGTCAGACGGCTCTGTGGTTGAAGCTGTTCCGGAAACTGCTCATGTGTGCGAGCAGCATCCTTCCCTGAGAGCAGGGGAGTGAACATGGTGTGTGTGTGTGTGTGTGTGTGTGTGTGTGTGTGTGTGTGTGTTCTTGTTCTGATCTGTCATGTGACGTGCGTCCCCTGCTATGAACATCACATCCGCACCTTTCTCAGAAACAGGAAAAAAAAACCCACAATCAGATAAACACTTGCAGCCTTCATTTGATCAGGCAATAAACAAGTGGAGAGTTTGATGAAGGGAGCGTTAGGTCGACATAAAACAAGCATGAAGAATAACACCAGAGATTCTTCATGTCACCAGAAGGAAGATAGAAGTCTTACAATTAGTTTGTCAGGAAATCAATCATTCAAAGCAAAAGTCATAGGTGAAGACTTCTCCTGAAGAAAACACAACACAAACAGTGTTTCCATGGAGATGAGGTCCATGTGAAGGAGAACATGCGTGACGTGGACTCTGGAGCACATTCATCAGGCTGCCTGATCGTGTTGTGCTATTTCATTGATTTGATATTCTTTATTAATCCCTGAGGGGGAAACTCTGTTTCTCACTCTGTGATTGTAGAGACATGCTTCACACACACACACACACACACACACACACACACACACACACACACACACACACACACACACACACAGGCCTGAATCACACACGTGCACAAGCAGGACCTATGGACACGCATTAATGGAGAGATTGCGTCCCCACTGGAAGCGCCCCGAGCTGCTGGGGGGTCGGTGCCTTGGGGGGTCGCTGCCTTGGGGGGTCGCTGCCTTGGGGGGTCGGTGCCTTGGGGGGTCGGTGCCTTGGGGGGTCGCTGCCTTGGGGGGTCGGATCTTTAATAAGAAGAAGAAGAGACGATGATGAAAGCAAATAATAAATAGGAATACGAGACAATTCCTGCATAAATTGTGAGGGTGGTTGCCCTCTATGCACATCGCACTGTGTGCTGAACAGTTAATGGTGTCAGTGGTATGAAAATATATATACTTCCATTTGTAGCTGTTGTCTTCCTCCCAATATTAAATCAGACATTGTGTAAAAGTCTTTTCACTCCTTTTCCTGTTATATACTCACTCTAAAGCAAAGATGTCTTCTCACTCAACAATGAATGCATGTGATGATGATGTGCTTTGACACAATCCCTGGCATGCTCTTCTGTAAACTCACTGTCAAATAGTCCAAAGAGCGTTGGTCACAAAAGTTGTTGTCAAGTTTAACATTGCCACAGATGGAGAGTTATTTGGACCACCCGTCGCTTTGAAGCTCACAGAGTCCAAACTGTTCGTCCTTTAGTCCTGTAAAGGTGACGGGTGAAAGAAGACAAGTTTCCCTTTGTTTTGAGGGTACATTTATTCATGTGGGGTGAACACTGTGCTCAGTAGAGCAATTTGTTTGAGATTTTTAAAGTATGTCAGAGCACTATCCCCTCTAGTGATGATGTCATCACTCTGAACACCTGCTGCTCACTGATTGGTTGACGTTCAGCTTTGATCTGCCAGAACATTCCATCAATGTATTTGAATGGGCTTACCACTGCTCGCAAAACCTCAAATATCTTGAAAACTAAACATGATATCACCGATCCGTTTGGACTGTGAGCGACAGCACAAATAGGCGCACGTTTCGATGTATTTTATTTGTATTTAACTTTCAGACTGGGACCACAGTGGTAATTTTAAAACATGAGTAAAAACTGTGAAATTCTGGACATCAGTTAAAGTGAGAGCCCAATGTGTGTGTATGTGGTGTGTGACTGTCAAACAAATGTCTCCCCTGAGAGACTGAAACATTTTATGTTTTTACTTTTTGCTTTATGAGTGAGAGGACACTCAGAGCTTTATTTTGATATATTTTGTTTATATATGTGAGCAACAATGACTTCAGGATGGACATTTACAAATATGTTTCTAAAACTGAACTGTTTGGCAGTTACACTCGAGGATTTGAATTTTTGTCGATTAAACTTCATTTGTGTCCAAACTGTGTGTCCGAAGTTTCAAACAAAGTAAGAACACCCATGTCATGACCGAGCCGCTCGGTTTGATACCTTATTTGTGTGTGTTTCAGGCAGCCACCCTAATAATCTAAAAATACACCAAAAAGAACCACAAAAAAATACCCTACTACCTCAAAATAAATGTGTCTAACAGGAAAGGAAAGATGTTCATGTTCACCTTCTTCCTGCTCTTTGTCTTATCTAATATGATGACCATGTAAAGAGACAGGAAGTGTAGTCATTAAAAACAGTGTGATCTGTGTGCTGGGCTCACTGCCTGCAGAGGACACTCTTCTTTCAGACCCTCCTCTTCTTCACATGTAAGTAGAGTCCTTCCTCAACATGTCTGCTAATGTTTGAGTGCTGCTGTCTTCTTCTTCTTCTTCTTCTTCCACCTGCTAACATGTTTGATCGTCCGTAAAGTCCCAGCGAGAGAGGAGAGGAGCAGCCATGAGTTTGATCCGAGCAGCCAGTCTCTTCATCGTCCTCGTCCTCCTCTCTGTGTCAGGTACTTCACATCCACACTTTCACTCACTTTGGGACTAAAAAGAGGAAGTGTGGGAGGGATTCATGCACACTGAAGCTCACCTGTGTGAAAAGTGGATCAGCTTCAGGTGACTTGATTTGGAGCTGGACTTAAATGTGGTTGCAGGGAGACTCACATAGACTAAATAATGCAGGGACAAAACATCAAACAGGAAGTGTGAATGCACGGTACACGACTAAAAGTGAAGAAGTGCATCAATGTGTCTGTTCCAATCCAACACATGATGGACAAGTTGATCTGTAAGAGGGGCGCCATATCTTCTACCATCAAACCCTGCTACTTCCTGCTTTAAGAGGGAGATCTGATCCAATCAGCTGCCTCCACTCTGACCACACACACACACACACACACACAGACACACACACACACACAGACACTCAGACACACACAGACACACACAGACACACACACAGACACAGGCACACACACACATACAAACAGACACACATACCCACACACGGACACACACACACACACACACACACACACACACACACACACACACACAGACACTCAGACACACACACACACACACACACACACACACACACACAGAGAAACACACAGTCAGAGACACACACACACACACACACACAAACAGACACACAGACACACACACACAGATACACACACACACACACACACAGATACACACACACACACACAGAAACACAAACACACACATAGACACTGAGACACACACACACAGAAGACGGGCGCCATATCTTCCACCATCAAACCCTGCTACTTCCTGCTTTAAGAGGGAGATCTGATCCAATCAGCTGCCTCCACTCTGCACACACACACAGACACACACACACACAGACACACACACACACACACACACACACACATGACATGGTGTGTTTTAATAGAGAACAAATATTTGCCCCCCCTTTAAATTTTGAGGCTTCTAAAGACTAAACTGTGAAAACATCATCAAACTTCACTTCCTGTATTATTATTTGATCATCTGAGTGAATGTCCTTCGTCTGGGTGATATTATTCCTGCTAAAGTCAACCTGATCAGCAGAGGGCGCTCTAAGCTTCAGTGATCAACGTCTGTTCGTCTACAAACATTTGATCATGTTTTCATGGCTGGCACTAAAATATGTGAAGGTGATCAGAGACTCTGACATGTGAGCAGGTTTAATCTGTGATGAAGCTTAACGAGTGTAAACTGTGCTAACACATCTAAAGTCTCTCTCTGTACTCTTATTAAAGGCCTGAGCTCAGGGCAGCTACAAGAACCCGGCTCATGGTTTCTGTACCTTGAACAGCAAGAAGAACAAAGTCAATCATCTAAAACATGTCAATACAAAATATGATGATGTTTTCTTCTGTAATGTGGTACATTTCATTATTTCCATGAGACAACATGCAGTTTGTACTGACAGATTTTGTGTTTTCAATCTGTAACCTGTTTTCTCTTTTTCTCTTTAGTGAATGCTAAAACTTCCCACCTGTCTATAATCCACAGGACAAAATAAGCTTCACAGCTCCAAACTATATTTCATTTAAATAACCAATACACCCAACGTGCATGTCAATAATCAATTTACCTGATATAAATGTGCTTTTCATATACTATATTATAAAATGTCTTTATAACATAATTAAACTTATACTAATAATTACAGACGATAAGCAACATTTTGATTTTGGGACAGTTCAAATTTAGTTCGGCACGGTGTCGAGAAAAGTTAGTCTGGAGCCCTGATACACACAGATACACAAACAAATACACACAAACACACACACACACACACACACACACACACACACACACAAATACACACACAGATACACAACCAAATACACACAAACACACACACACACACACTCAGTAGACCTTGAATTTCCCTCGGCATCAATAAAGTATCTATCTAGACTTTGCTCTCTCTGTACAACCTGCAGTTCCTCCAGTGTCCACTAGAAGTACAGGAAGTCACATACACACCCATTTAAAAAAGTCTTTGTTACGTAGGTGGCTATATTCACTAATATTAAGGAAGACCACGCACGCCCGACTGTTTGTTTCAAGGCTTTTACTAGAACACTTCTTCAGAGGATAAACACAGTACAACAGCCGTATGGTATACCAGTGCCACCTAGTGGTCACTTGTATAATATAATCAGACATACTAACCTTCCTTTTATCTCCAAGATCTTAGAGAAAGTGGTAGCTAATCAGTTGTCTGATTTTCTCCACAACAACAGCCTTTTTGAGAAGTTCCAGTCGGGGTTTAGAGCTTACCATAGCACTGAGACTGCACTTGTTAGAGTGACAAATGATGTTCTGTTAGCCTCAGACAGGGGACTTCTATCTGTGCTTGTCCTGTTAGATCTTAGTGCTGCTTTTGATACAATTGACCATCAGATTCTGTTACAGAGAATAGAACAATTGCTTGGAGTTACAGGGACTGCTTTAAGTTGGTTTAGATCCTATTTATCAGACAGATCTCAGTTTGTGCATGTTCATGATGAGTCCTCTTTGTACACCAAAGTTAGCCATGGAGTGCCTCAAGGATCAGTGCTAGGTCCGATTCTATTTACATTATATATGCTTCCTCTAGGTAGTATTATGAGAAAACACTCCATGAACTTTCATTGCTATGCAGACGATACTCAGCTCTACATAGCAATGAAACCAGAAGATACCAAGCAGCTTCGTAAACTAGAAGCCTGCCTCAAGGACATCAGGACCTGGATGACCAGAAACTTCTTACTGCTCAACTCAGACAAGACTGAAGTTATAGTGATTGGACCTAAGAACCTTAGAGAGACTTTCTCTGCTGATATGACGGCCCTTAGTAGTATTAGTGTAGCCTCTAGTACCACTGTTAGGAACCTAGGAGTTCTATTTGATCAGGATATGTCCTTTGATTCCTACATTAAGCAAATTTCAAGGACAGCTTATTTTCACCTTCGTAACATCTCTAAGATCAGACAGATCCTGTCACAAAATGATGCTGAAAAATTAGTTCATGCATTTGTTACCTCCAGGTTGGATTACTGTAATTCTATTTTAGCAGGGTGCTATGGTAAATCTCTAAAGACCCTTCAGCTTGTCCAAAACGCTGCAGCTCATGTTCTGACTAGAACTAGGAAAAGGGACCACATTACTCCTGTATTGGCTTCTCTCCATTGGCTCCCTATAAAATCCAGAATAGAATTTAAAATCCTTCTGCTCACCTACAAAGCTCTAAACGGTCAGGCACCATCCTATCTTAAAGAGTTAATTGTACCGTACTATCCGACCAGAACATTACGTTCCCAGAATGCAGGCCTGCTCGTGGTGCCTATAGTCTCTAAAAGTACTATGGGAGGTAGAGCCTTTAGTTATCAGGCTCCTTTGGAATCGTCTACCAGTCGGGGTCCGGGAGGCAGACACATTAGGTACTTTTAAGAATAGACTTAAAACTTTTCTTTTTGATAAATCTTATAGTTAGGGCTGGCTTAGGACCAGCTCATAGTTATGCTGCTATAGGCCTAGACTACCGGGGGAACTGGCACCAGGATCTCTTATCTCTCTCTCCCTCTTTCTCTCCCAGCTTTCATATCCTATTACTGCTTGTCACTATCTTTATATTCTAACCTCTCCTTTTTTTCTGGGAGCTCCTGAGCTCTCTTAGGTTCCTTGGGACTGTTGGTGAGGATGGCCTGCCCAGACACCCCCCCCCAACCTATCCCATCCTATTCTTCTTTCTGCATCTTGTCCCATCTCCCCCATCCCATTTTCAAGCCCAGCACAGTTTAGCAGATGGCTGTTCCGTCATGAGCCCGGGTCTGCTGAAGATTTCTGCCTGTTAAAAGGAAGTTTTTTCTTGCCACGCTATGACGGATTAAGCTGGGCTCTTGTAATATAGCCATCAGTAAGGTCCTTTACCTGCTTTTTGTAAACATAACAATGAGCATGGTCTTGTTACCTGCTCTTTTGTTAATGTTAACAGACAAACAGTAAGGTCCTTTACCTGCTTTTGTAAAGTGTCTCGAGATAACGCCTGTTATGAATTGACGCTATATAAATAAAGATTGATTGATTGATACATAACATTTCCTCCCAACTAAAATATGTGGTACCTCCACAATGCAATCACTCATTAGAACAATAAACATTAAGTGACAAGGAATACAGAACATTATGTAGGTATGCATTCAGAACTGGTACACACTTACAATTTAGTCAACATTGCAGGAGTGTCAACCTCTTTATCCACATAGAAGTTTGATTAGTCATCAGAATAGCAGGCAGGCGGTTTTGTGTGTCTCACCGGATAGCGTGAATGTCTCACAGTCTCTGCTATCTTAGTAGGCTCAGCACTGACTGGTTCACTTGAGCAAGGTGTCTGAGTGTGCCCAAAATCCCTGAGAACTGGTTGGGCGTTCTCATCAGTGTGCGATGCCGGTGTATCGGGGTAGTGTGTAGCAACACCAGCAGTATGTGAAGTTTCCTTTGGGACGCTTGTAGGAAGGTGGACTGCAGAGCCGGCAGCACCTGTGTGTGCCTGCTCTGTGTGTGGCAACATTTGATGGCTTTTCCACACCCCTTCTGCTCCTACCTTGACCTCATATGACACTGGTCCTGTTTGTGTCATTACAAGCCCTGGGGCCCACTTCTCCTCCCCTCTCCGGTAGTCACGCATGAAGACAGACTCACCCACTGCAAAATGTCTGGCCTTGGAGCGCTGTTGACGGCGTTGCTGCTTGGAGACTTGAGAGCGAAGTACAACACCAGCCACACTGGGTTTAAGAACGTCCAGTCGTGTGCGCAGTGTGCGCTTCATGAACAGCATAGCCGGTGGTTCGTTTGTTGTGGCATGCGGGGTGTTAAGGTACATCAACAGAAATGTGTCAAGCCGCTGTTGCACTGGTGCGGTGCCCCTGGAGGATTTGAGGGCATGTTTGAAAGTCTGTACAAACCGCTCGGCCAGGCCATTTGTAGCCGGGTGGTATGACGCGGAGCGAATGTGCTTGACTCCATTTGCCTTCAGGAATGTGGCAAACTCCTCAGAACTGAACTGGGGCCCATTGTTGCTCACCAGGATGTGAGGGATACCATGACGACTGAATAGGCCTCTCAGTACAGTGATAGTCTTGCTTGCGGTGGTGCTATCCATGACTTGCACCTCGGGCCATTTGGAATGTGCATCAACTACAACAAGATACATATGTCCTTCAAATGGGCCGGCGAAGTCCATATCAATTCTTTCCCATAGACTGGACGGCCACATCCATGGGTGTAGAGGGGCAAGACTGGGTTCCTTTTGGATGCGCTGGCATGAGTGGCATGATTTGGCCTCGAGCTCAATCCGAGCGTCAATGCCCGGCCACCAGACATATGAGCGTGCCAAGCTCTTCATCCTCACCACTCCTGGGTGTGCACTGTGAGCACCCTGGTTCATAGCTTGGGTGGTACCACCACTCGTACGCCCCACATAAGGCATCCCTGCTGGATTGTGAGGTCATGTCGGCGAATCAGGAAAGGTGACAGTTCAGGCTCAGTGTTTTTCATGTTTGAAAATAGACCAGTGTTGACCATCTCCAATACGCGAGACAGTGTGGGGTCAGACCTGGTGTTGTGTCTGATATCCTTTGCACTGATTGGTAGTGTCTCTGCGACAAGTAAAACACATCTACTATGTCCAACTTGTCGCTCTCAGTGTCGGGGAGGGGCAGCCTTGACAGTCCATCTGCATTCGTATGTGCTGCAGCTTTGCGATACTCAATGGTGTAGTCATGTGCCGACAAGAGGAATGCCCAGCGCTGCATGCGGGCTGCGGCCATTGAAGGTGTACTCTTCACTGGACTGAGAATGGAAGTCAATGGGCGATGGTCAGTTAGCAGTGTGAACTTGTTCCTATAAAGGTAGTGGTGAAACTTGCGTACACCAAAGACAATCCCCAGTGCCTCTCGTTCAATCTGAGCATAGTTCTGCTCTGCCTGGCTGAGTGTTCTAGACTAATAAGCGATTGGTCTCTCTCCACTGTCATTTCTTCCCCTTGTGCAGCATTGTGTTCAGTGGTTATAGGATGGTTGCCAGATCCGGCATGAAGCGTCCATAGTAGTTGATCATTCCGAGGAGAGAGCGTAGTTGGTGGGCGCCAGTGCCTCCACAACAGCACGCTCCTTTTCTGGCGACTTGTGAAGCCCGGCACTGTCAATGATATGGCCGAGATACTCTACTGACTCCTGAAAGAACATGCACTTGTCCTTTCTGACGTGGAGGCCGTACTCCTCCAGTCTCATGAGAACGGCGTCCAAAACCTTCAGGTGAGTTTCCTCATCTGGCCCACTCACCAGAATGTCATCTAGATAACAGTGGGTGCATGGCAGTCCAACGAGCACTTGATCCATAGCCTTCTGGAACAAAGCCGGTGCCGATGCAATCCCGAATGGCAAACGATTATAACAGAAAAGTCCTTTTTGTGTGGAAACAGTGAGTAGCTTCCTTGACTCCTCCACTACCTCCATCTACAAGTATGCATTGGACAAGTCCAGTTTGCTGAAGCACTGACCTCCAACCAGCGACGCAAAAAGATCTTCGATTTGTGGAATAGGATACTTGTCCACACAGAGCGCTTGGTTGATGGTGACTTTGAAATCACCACATAGTCGCACTGTGCCATCCTTTTTGCTCACAGGAACCACTGGTGTGGCCCAGTCACTATGCTCCACTGGTGAGATCACACCAAGGTCAGTGAGGCGAGTCAGTTCAGCCTCTACTTTTGATCTCAGAGCATAGGGCATCTTACGTGGTGGGCAGAATTTGGGGATGCTGTCAGGTTTAAGAGTTAACCTTGCCTTAATGTCTTTCATTAAACCCAACCCCTCAGAGAAAACTGCAGAATGCCGCTTGAGCACAGCATCTAAGCTGTCCTTCTTTCCTGACTGACCACCATACACAGTTTTTACATCTTTCCAGTTAAGCTTAATAGCTCTAAGCCACTCTCTACCAAATAGAGGGGCTGCATTTACCTTAACCACATACATTGGTAGCTGGGCTGTTTGCTTGTTTAGCTTTACATTCACGTGAATAACCCCTTCAGGCAACAAAGGTTCACCTGTGAAAGTCTTATGGACAACATCAGTAGTCTGCAAGGGCACATTCTTCATTGAACTTTTGTACTGATCCCATGAAATTAAAGATATAGCAGCCCCTGTGTCTAATTCCATCTCCATTCTCTTACCATTTACTTTAGGCATTACAGATATACATGAATATTTTCCCTTGCCAGATAATGCATACAGTGACATTTCGGTATCAGAATCTGACGTTGTCTCTTCACTTGTACCTTCATTATCGCGGGCCTCCACACAATGCACGTTCTTCTTCTTGTCTCTCCTGCTGTACTTGGATGTGTGGCTTTTTCCTTTGAACTCTGTTTGGCCATCCCTGTATTTTCTCTCTTTGCCATAGTCAATCTTGGATTTACTTTTGCACGTGCGACCAATGTGGCCTTTCTTACCACACTGATAACAGTTTCTCTCCTTATACCTGCAGTCATCATCAGAGTGATTTGGTTCACCACACCGTCTGCATTTGGCTTGTGGTGTTTGCGAGAGAACGGCATTTACTTTTAACAAGCCACTCAACTGTTGTGCATCACGTGCCACCGTTTCAGCAGACACTGCAAGCGTGACTGCTTTATTGAATGTTAAATTGTCCTCAGTCAACAGGCGCTTTTGAACAGTTTCACTTTTCAGTCCACAAACGAACCTGTCCTGAAGTGCTTCCTCCAAATAGCCACGAAACTCGCAGCGTTCAGACAGTCTTTTCAGCACAGCGACATACTGAGCCACCGACTCCCCTTCCTCCTGATTCCTCTTGTGAAAACGGAACCATTCCGCAATCACTAGTGGTTTGGGAGCGAAGTGTCCTTTCAAAACTTTTAGGATGTCATCATAACTTTTCTTCCCGGGCTTATCTGGAGCAATTAAACTGCGCAACAGTCTGTAAGTTTTCGGCCCAATCACACTTAGCAGGACCGGCACCTTCTTAGCCTCCCTGATCTCATTAGCCAGGACATAGTTTTCAAAACGTTCAATATACGTAGCCCATTGCTCAACGGATTCCTCAAATGGCTCCAAACTGCCAATTAGTCCCGCCATGGTGCGTCTTTCTGGTTCACTGTCCCGTTTCTCTGTTTCTGGTTCACTGCTGCTCATCCTCGAGTAAATCCAGTCAGAAGGCTAGCACCAACTAGCATTAGCATCGGCTGCGTCGATGACTCGGCACCACTTGTAGAAAAACTTTTCTTACGCGGCACCCTTGACGCTCAAAAGTTTCTACTCCACACCTCGTCGCCAGTTTGTGTTATGTAGGTGGCTATATTCAATAGAACACTTCTTCAGGGGATAAACACAGTACAACAGCCATATGGTATACCAGTGCCACTTAGTGGTCACTTGTGTAATATAATCATACATACATAACAGTCTTTATATATTTTTGAGTCTTTAAAGTGATTACAGTCTGATAGAATCATGATCAGATGATTTTTAGACGTTGAGATATGTTGAGGCTTTATTTGTTCTTCTTAAAGTTCTGAATGTTGATGGTTGTTCCTGATGTGCTCTGTGTTGCAGCGGTTCAGGTTCAGGATGTCTGGGGTGTGACGTGCTCTCCTGAGGAGATCTGTGCCAATAAAGGATCGACTGTGAAGATGAACTGCACCATGATACCCCCAGAGGGAATAAACCAGGAAGTTAACACACAGGAAACATTTTGGTCTAAAGATCCTGAATATGATGTAGATGTTAAAGAAGACCCCCAGTATTCAGGCCGTGTGCAGAGTACCTGTGTGAGGAACAACTGTACTCTGACCATCACAGACGTGACAGAGACAGACGGGGGCTTCTACAGGCTCATTTTTCAGAGAAACGTGACCAGATATTCAGAGAGATCTGAGGTCGACCTGAGTGTCACAGGTAATATTTCAGACTTTATTCTCTGAGCTCAGTTTCTAACATGCTGTATATACATGTATTTACTTGTGCATGTTTGTGTGCTGATATTTCTACTCATGTTCAGATCTCGAGGTGAAGGTGATCAGACGAGATGAGACTAGACTCATCTTTATGTGTGAGCACACATGTCCTGATGATACCTCCTTCATCTGGTTCAAGAATGGAGAGGAAATCAAACATGAAACATCACGTGATTATTCATCCAATCAGATTCTTCATACAGACAGTTATTCCTGTGCTGTACGAGGACAAGAGAAGTTCCCGTCTCCTCCAGTGTGTGAGTTTATTTACAGTCTTCACTGATTCATACCATCACACACACACATACACACACACACACAGACACACACACACACACACCACACACACACGCACACACACGCACACAGAAACACACACACACAAACACACACACACACACAACCACACACACACACACACACTACACACACACACACACAAACGGTTACGGTTAGCTGTCCATCGTTTCTGAAGATGACGCTTGCTTCAGGATTGGGGAAGGGGTCAACGGCGTTGCCGTTGGTGCCACTTCTCGAGGCCGATCCTCGAGCCACAGACTCGTCCGCAGGAGGAGCAGGGGAATCCAGAGGACAAAGGAGCTCCTGCTGCCCTCTGGTGTCTTTTCCTGTGTTTCTCGGCTCTTCGCAGTTGGTCATTATTGTGTATTTGTGAAACTGCTCGAGCACAGGCAACCTGCCAGGCTGGTCTATCCCGTGCCAGAGCTGCAAGGTGCATGGGATTGATGTTGGAGTGCTTTAAAAGCCCCTTAGTGTAGTCCTTATAGCGCTTCTTTTGTCCACCAGCTGCTCGTTTGGCACCATGTAGTTGCCCGTAGAGGACTTGGCGAGGCAAGCAGTGGTCCGGCATCCGGATGGTGTGTCCTATCCAGCGTAGGTGTTTCTTAGCCACGGCTTCCATGCAGATAGAGTTGGTACTCTGCAGGACTTCCGCATGTTGGACTCGGTCCATCCAGGAGAGGCCGAGGATCCTCTGGAGGCAGCGGATGTGGAAGGATTGCAGGAGTGAGATGTGTCGGCTGTATGGAGTCCATGTTTCCGCCCCATAAAGCAGGGTGGAGACACACACAGCATTGTAAACAGCAACCTTGGTGCTGACCCTCAGGTTTCGGTCTTCAAAAACCCTGCTACGAAAGCGACCGAAAGATGAAGAGGCTTTTTTGATACGGGTGTGTATTTCCATATCCAGAGAGCTGCAAGAGAACAGAGTTGAACCAAGGTAGGTGAACTGGTCTACATTTTTAAGTGGAATGCCGTTCATATGGAAGCTGGGGGGTGGAGAGGTTTGAGAGAAGATTTGAGAGATCACTTGGGTTTTTTGAATGTTAACCTGAAGACCAAAGGATTGATAGAGACTGGCTATCGTGTTGAGGGCATGCTGCATGGATTCAGGACTGTGTGCTAGAATCGCACAGTCATCAGCGTTTTGCAGTTCAGCTATGCAGCAGGATTTGGTCTTTGTGTAGGCCTGCAACCTCCGGATGTTAAAGAGGCTTCCATCAAGGCGGTATTCAACAGAAACACCATCCTTGTGTCCTAAGGCATGATGAAAAAGGTGAGTGATGGCAGAGAGAAGGAGGTTGAAAAGGACTGGAGCCAAGACACAGCCCTGCTTCACCCCAACATTTACATTGAAGAACTCTGACTGAAGTTCTCCTGTGGAGACTCTGGCTTGCATCCCGTCATGCAGCTGTTGCAGGATGGTGAGGAACTTGGGTGGTACCCCAAGCTTGGATAGCTGTTTCCAGAGCATCTCACGGTTGATTGTGACAAATGCTTTGCTGCGGTCAATGAAAGCTATGTAGAGGTCTGCCCGCTGCTCTCTGCTTTTTTCCAGCAACTGCCTTAAGACAAAAATCATGTCAGTGGTGGATCTAGTCTTCCGGAAGCCACATTGCGTTTCTGGGAGTGCAGCTTCAGAGATGTGATTAACTAGCCTATTGAGCATGATTTTTGCCAGAACCTTCCATGCGATTGAGAGGAGGGAGATTCCACGGCTGTTGCCACACATGGCTCTGTCCCCTTTTTGTTTGTAGATGACCACAATATCAGCATCCTTCCAGTCTTGTGGGAGAGTCTCACATTCCCAGATATGACAAATCAGGAGGTGCAGACGGCATGTAAGGAGGTATCCTCCATGTTTGAATACCTCTGCTGGAATGCCATCGGGTCCAGCACTTTTATTGTTTTTGAGACTCGCAATGGCCTGGCGGGTCTCTAGGAACTGAGGAGGCATGTTGAGGTGTGCGACTGGTGGTAGGTCAGGGATGTTATCCAGGATAGGAATGTCAACAGGGTTATTGAGTTTGAGAAGAGTCTCGAAATGGTTTGCCCAGCGGGTGAGGATCTCAAGTCGGTCCTTAAGAAGAGTCGAGCCATCAGCTGAGCGAACTAGAGCAATCGCCCTCTTCCTGGGGCCATAGAGAGTTTTGATGGCATCATAGAAGCCCTGCGAGTTGTTGCAGTCTGCCATGCGCTGTATCTCTTCTGCCTTCTTCACCCACCACGCGTCTTCCATGATCCGGAGGGCACGCTGGGTTGCAGATCTCGCTGCATTAAAGGCTTTCAAGGTTGGAGATCCAGGGCAGGATAAGAGAGCTTTATGTGCATCATGTTTTATTTTGAGTAGTGACTGAATCTCCGGCGAGTTGCTGTCAAACCAGTCCTGGTGGTGTTTTCTCGACTGGCCCAAAGCCTCTGAAGCTGCGCTGTGGATGGCTTGGCACAGAGCTGGCCAGTCGGCTGATTCCTCCGGGATCTTTTTGAGGTTATCAGCGAGGAGCTGTCGAAGGTGGTCTCGTGAGGTGGGGCTGCTGAGTGCTGAACGGTTGATTTTTTGTTTTGGGGCTGTCCTCTGTCCACGGGGTCTGATACTTATGAGCGATTTGGATCTGACCATGCAGTGGTCAGTCCAACACTCTGCTCCACGCATGACTCTCGTTGAGAGGACATCTTTCCGGTCATTTTGTCGGACTATTACATAGTCGAGGAGGTGCCAATGTTTTGAACGTGGGTGCTGCCAGGTGGTTTTGAATTTGTTCTTCATCTGAAATATGGTGTTAGTGATGACCAGTTGGTGTTCTGCACAGAGAGAAAGGAGCCGAAGGCCGTTGTCGTTCATCTTCCCAACTCCGTGCCGGCCGATTACCTTATCCCATACCAGGTGCTCCATGCCCACTCTGACATTAAAATCGAGGGCAAGATAGAAGTCCTCTTTGATGGTAGACTCGGCAGCGAGCGTTGGTGCATAGGCACTAATGAGAGTGGCAAAGCATCCTTTTGCAAGGGGGATGCGCCAGGTCGTCAGTTGTTCATTAATGCCAACAGGGGATTCGGGGATATGCTGCAACAGTTTGGTCTTCACTGCAAAACCAACTCCATGGATGCGGCGAGTGCCTTCGGGAAGCGTTGGGAGCGTGTCTCCGTCCTTGTCCATCCGTGGAGGAAAATTTTCGTCTGTGGGAACCAAATAAAATCCAACAAACTCCTTTAGGACGGGGGGACACGTTTGTCTGTCCCCCCTAAAGTTTTTCAAGTCCGGCTCTCAACAGGTTCAACTCGCCTTGCAGTGAGCTTTCCCCAGATTCCATCCATCCTTCGGCCTAGCTCTGCCAGTGCCACAGTCTGTGCTCCAACAGCTTTGCCCATCTCGATCATCATGACCGGCAGCCTCGGTGCTCCCGCCAGAGCTGCCGTCTTCCCAATTTTCCGGTACACCAGGGCTATGCCAAGGCCAATCAGCACAAGCCCGGTGAACATGAAGCCGAATATGTACACATCCTCAACATCTTCCACCGAAAACCCTCCCAGGTACATGACTCTCCATGTACTCCACGGATCCACCACGTACCCAGCAGCGTTCGTTCCGTCCGTCCGCAGGTGGACTCCCCCGGTCCAGTGGATCTTGTAGAAAAGATCTTGTCTTTTCTACAAGAAGAGCTTGAATTTCCCTCGGGATCAATAAAGTATCTATCTATCTATCTATCTATCTATCTATCTATCTATCTATCTATCTATCTATCTATCTATCTATCTATCTATCTATCTATCTATCTATCTATCTATCTATCTATCTATCTATCTTGTCAATTGCGTTGAGAGACCAGCTTATTAATTCCATATTAGCTAAATTCCGGAGAGAAGAAACACTCCAGGATCAGACGAGACAGAAGCAATGGGAACACACACAAGGACGAGATAAGGGAGGGAGAGAAAAAGCGTCCGCCTTCCTTGAGAGCTGAAGTCAAAGTACAGGAAGTCACATACACACCCATTTAAAAAAGTCTTTATATATTTTTGAGTCTTTAAAGTGATTACAGTCTGATAGAATCATGATCAGATGATTTTTAGACGTTGAGATATGTTGAGGTTTTATTTGTTCTTCTTAAAGTTCTGAATGTTGATGGTTGTTCCTGATGTGCTCTGTGTTGCAGCGGTTCAGGTTCAGGATGTCTGGGGTGTGAGGTGCTCTCCTGATTGGATCTGTGCCAATAAAGGATCAACTGTGAAGATGAACTGCACCATGATACCCCCAGAGGGAATAAACCAGGAAGTTAACACACAGGAAATATTTTGGTCTAAAGATCCTGAATATGATGTAGATGTTAAAGAAGACCCCCAGTATTCAGACCGTGTGCAGAGTACCTGTGTGAGGAACAACTGTACTCTGACCATCACAGACGTGAGACTGACAGACTGGGGTAGATACGTGTTTCAGAGAAACGTGAGCAGATATTCAGAGAGATCTGAGGTCTACCTGAGTGTCACAGGTAATATTTCAGACTTTATTCTCTGAGCTCAGTTTCTAACATGCTGTATAAACATATATTTACTTGTGCATGTTTGTGTGCTGATATTTCTACTCATGTTCAGATCTCGAGGTGAAGGTGAGAAGACGAGATGAGACTGGACTCATCTTTACGTGTCAGTACTCATGTCTTGATGATCCCTCCTTCATCTGGTTCAAGAATGGAGAGGAAATCAAAAATGAAACATCACGTGATTATTCATCCAATCAGATTCTTCATACAGACAGTTATTCCTGTGCTGTACGAGGACAAGAGAAGTTCCCGTCTCCTCCAGTGTGTGAGTTTATTTACAGTCTTCACTGATTCACACCATCACACACACACACACACACACACACACACAAACTCCCACAAACACACACACACACACACACACACACAGAGCCTTTAAAGGACCAAAGCTGTTCAATATAACACGACCCAGTCTTTTTCAGCCATTAAACTGTTTACAATGTTCATCCTCCTGGTTATATGGGACATTTTCCCTGACCGGGAAGAATGCAGACGCGCTGCTGCGTCATCCAAGTTTCCTCCAGGAAAAACTTCCTTGTCTGAATTTTCCATTTTTACTCAAAATAAGATTCCGAAACAGGTACAAAAAAAACCAACTTATTTTTCTTTAAACAAATCGAAAGTTCAAACAGTTCTTAACGTTTCCCAAATATTATCCTCGTCAACTTAATTTCATTCATAGGCGCGTCTCCACCGCTCTCAATTGTTTGGCCATGCCGAAGAAAATTATAAAAAACAAAGAACACGCTCCATTAAAACAAAAATGAGTGGTTTACTATGATTCAATAGTCTTTAAAAAATGTTGTCAAACAAAAAATCTTCTTTCAAAGTTGCCTTTCAGGCACGTACCTCTTCCAACGTGCTTCTTTGTTTTCTCCGCCACGCGTCAAGCTTGCGTTTCCTTGTCCTCGCTCCGCGTAACGCTCTCAAAGTCCTCTTGTGTCCATCCACAGCACGTCATTGACGTTTGAAGTGGTGAAAACTCAAAAATCAGGTCTGTCCTGTAACCTCTCCAGTATTTTGTTATTTTTGCCACTGGAAGATACGGGCCCAGTTCACCAAACGCGCAGACTTGAATCCCAAAAAATAAATCCAGTTAGAGATGAAGCTTGAAGTTGCTGGTAGTTTTATTGTAAGTCAAAGTAAACAAAAGATATGAACTGAATGCAAGGAAACCAAAAACACGTAATGTTAATCATTAAACGTGACTGCTGAGCCTGCGGTCAATGATGGTATGCGCCGTGACCCGTCTTCACCCAGGTGTTCTCAGCACTCCTCTTTATAGACACGCCACTCAGCCTATGGAGGGCGCACAAAAATTAAGTTAGTAATTAAAAAGAAAAATAAACTCAAATTCAATTCGGCTCCTACATCCACCATCATCTGATGTGAGTGTAAACGCTCTCTCTGATTCTCCTCCAGATGCTCCAAAGCTTCCCTCTGTGTCACTGAGTTCCCACGGTGAGATAAAGGAGGGCTCTTCAGTCAATCTGACCTGTAGCAGTGATGCTAACCCAGCAGCTAATTACACCTGGTACAAGGTGGACAGACCTCTAAACCCTCATCACACATCTTCAGGAGCAACGCTTGTCTTCAGCTCCATCCAGTCCTCTGACTTCGGGGAGTTTTACTGTGAAGCTGAGAACACGCTGGGGAGAACGACCTCCAAACACGTCTCTGTCAACCTCCCATGTGAGTAAAACACTCATTAAATAGAGTGATATAAAGATACTCCTACCTACCAACCAAGCAGCAACCTCCACTGTTGAAACATGAAGCTGAAGCAGAAATATAAACTCCTGCAGTTCCTGGAGTGTCCACTAGAGCAGGGTTTCTTAACCGTGGGTTAAGGGCCGCGAGCGCCACCTGCAGGGCTGCGAGGGGATAATATGTTTGCATCTGTGGGCCGTAAGGGTTCGTGATCGTTGGCCTGCAATATACTCTCCGACCACCAGAGGCAGTATCATCAGTTAGAAGTAGGCCTAAATCACGAGAAGGAGAAGAATATTTAGCTTAACGTCTGTCTCAACTCTGCTAGGTGACTACCCTGAGGCCCCGTTTCCACGGAGACGCTATGACAGAAATGCATCAAAACGACCGCACTCTACACGGCAGGTCTTGCCTGAGTGAAAACGATGTAGTTCTCACGCCCGGCCAGTAGTGGGCAGTGGAACTTTACAACGCGACACGCGCGACACTCAGCAGTATAACCACTTCCTCCACAACATCCTCCTCAGCAGCTAGTTCTCCCAGGTCTTACCCAAACGCTGCGTATGGTCGCCCTGTGCTCGGGTAAAGGTTGAACTATTTGCCGCAAGTATTCGTTGGTCTTTCGGCGGCGACATACACGATGTATCATATCAAGGTTCTGTTTTAAAAGACGATACAACGCCAATAGCTGCTGAAGCACATAGCCGCCGCCATTGTTGTTTGTTCTCGACTACTGCGCATGTCCAAATGTTTCGTCTACAGCGCTACACAAAACAGAATGCTCTTTAATTTCAACAAATCTACCGAACTACTTAGAGCACCTAATTTTATTGCTTTTGTTGCTAAGTTTATATTGTGTTACTTATTTGACAAACATGCACTAAAACATGATTTTATATGAGCAAAATTAATTAAATGATCTTAACTTGTGCAAGGTTTTATGCATAATTAGCCAATGTATAGGTTGATATATTGATTAAAAAACATAAAAATGAAGAACAGTATTCATTATTACAACATAATGACACAAATAGCTATTAAATAAAAATGACCGCAACAGTTCAATCAGAACCATTCACTCGATTGGGCCCCAGACGACCTTACCCTGAAAATGTTGGGCCCCAAGGTCAAAAAGGTTTAGAAACCCTGCACTAGAGGCTGGCTGCAGTTCCTGGAGTGTCCACTAGAGGCTGGCTGCAGTTCCTGGAGTGTCCACTAGAGGCTGGCTGCAGTACCTGGAGTGTCCACTAGAGGCTGGCTGCAGTACCTGGAGTGTCCACTAGAGGCTGGCTGCAGTACCTGGAGTGTCCACTAGAGGCTGGCTGCAGTTCCTGGAGTGTCCACTAGAGGCTGGCTGCAGCAGCACAGGAAGTCACATACACACCCATTCAAACAGCCTGTTTTTACAGCAGACATGAACATGTTTACAACCTGCTTCAAAAAACCAAATAGGTGTGATTAGCTCATGTCTCCATCCACACACACTGTACGGGGGGGATGTTTTCATGACTCAGCAGTTTTGATTGGATGAAGGATCAGAGTTATTCACAATAAGGCGTGTAGCTGAGCTGATTGACAGGTGGGCGCCGTGTAACGGTTTGTCAGGAAGCTTAAAACCCGCCTCAGCTCTCAGCCTGTCGTTAGCTTGACTCAGAGTTAGCAGCCTGTCGTTAGCTTGACTCAGAGTTAGCAGTCTGTTGTTAGCTTGACTCAGAGTTAGCAGCCTGTCATTAGCTTGACTCAGAGTTAGCAGTCTGTCGTTAGCTTGACTCAGAGTTAGCAGCCTGTCGTTAGCTTGACTCAGAGTTAGCAGTCTGTCGTTAGCTTGACTCAGAGTTAGCCTGACTCAGCACAAAAAGTGAAAAGGAGCTGAAGTGTTTGATGCTGAGCGCCATGAAGTGGAGCAGCTGAATGTTTGTCTCTTCAGCCGGAGTTTCTCCTCCAGCCTCCTCGTATTGATGTGTGAACAGGAAGATTAGAGGAGCAGTCATCCTGACAGGAAGTAGAAAGTTGAAGGAGGTCAGAAGTGAAAACAGTGTAATCCTTGTCTCGTCCATGGTGTCAGACTGAATGATGAACAGAGAGGATCACAGAAAGGAAAAGTGATGTTTCAGTCTCATCCTTCCTCTGAAGTGTCTCACATATCTCTCTTTCATTCTTAGGGATCTCATACTCAGTAATAACCATCCTCAGGTGGACTCTGCTGCCCCTCTTGTTGAGTCCTCATCTCGTCCTGGCTCTGTGGACGAGGTCAAACCATCAACATTCATTCTGTTCTTTATGACCGCCATCTTGTTCTATGTGGATTTATTGTTTTCTGATTGAACTCAGGTGGAAGAAAAATGTGAACTCCACCACTGAACCAGACGAACCTGCAGAGATGATCGAGGTGAGAGAGAGAGAGAGAGAGAGAGAGAGAGAGAGACAGAGAGACAGAGAGAGACAGAGAGACAGAGAGACAGAGAGAGAGAGAGAGAGAGAGAGACAGAGAGACAGAGAGAGAGAGAGAGAGAGAGAGAGAGAGACAGGGAGAGAGAGAGAGAGAGACAGAGAGAGAGAGAGGGGGGGGAGAGAGAGAGAGAGAGTCAGAGAGAGAGAGAGAGAGAGACAGAGAGAGAGAGAGGGGGGGAGAGAGAGAGAGAGAGTCAGAGAGAGAGAGAGAGAGGGGGGGAGAGAGGGGGGAGAGAGAGAGAGAGAGTCAGAGAGAGACATAGAGAGAGAGAGAGAGAGAGAGACAGAGAGAGACAGAGAGAGAGAGAGACAGAGAGAGTCAAAGAGAGAGAGTCAGAGAGAGAGAGAGATAGAGAGAGACAGAGAGAGAGAGAGAGAGAGAGAGAGACAGAGAGAGAGAGACAGAGAGAGAGAGAGAGCTCTGACTGACTTTCTGTCCATCACTGATGAAATCTATTTCTGATCAAATCTTCTCCCCTCAGTTCGACGTCCTGTATGAGAACGTGAGAATTCGTGGTGACATGCTGGAGAGGAGAGGAGAGAGGAGATGAGGAGAGAGGAGACGAGGAGAGAGGAGACGAGGAGACGAGGAGAGAGGAGAGCTGTGAAGGTTGGAGCCTCCTGCACTGAAACAAACAAACACACTTCACTTTCAGAGTCACAGTTACAACTTTAGTTTGATTTGATTTCATAGATGCAGCTGAACCTCAAATCTGATCCAGAGAGGAGAGGAGAGGAGGAGAGGACACGAGGAGAGGAGACGAGGAGAGGAGAGGAGAGGAGAGAAGACGAGGAGAGGAGAGAGGAGAGGAGATGAGGAGAGGAGACGAGGAGAGGAGAGGAGAGAAGACGAGGAGAGGAGACAAGGAGAGGAGACGAGGAGAGAGGAGAGGAGAGAAGACGGAGGAGAGAGGAGAGGAGACGAGGAGAGAGGAGAGGAGACGAGGAGAGAGGAGACGAGGAGAGGAGACGAGGAGAGAGGAGAGGAGACGAGGAGACGAGACGAGGAGAGGAGACGAGGAGAGGAGAGGAGACGAGGAGAGAGGAGACGAGGAGAGGAGACGAGGAGAGGAGACAAGGAGAGGAGACGAGGAGAGGAGACGAGGAGAGAGGAGAGGAGACGAGGAGAGAGGAGACGAGGAGAGGAGACGAGGAGAGAGGAGAGGAGACGAGGAGAGGAGATGAGGAGAGGAGATGAGGAGGTGAGATGAGGAGAGGAGACGAGGAGAGGAGACGAGGAGAGGAGACGAGGAGGTGAGATGAGGAGACGAGGAGGTGAGATGAGGAGAGGAGACGAGGAGGTGAGATGAGGAGACGAGGAGGTGAGATGAGGAGAGGAGACGAGGAGGTGAGATGAGGAGAGGAGACGAGGAGGTGAGATGAGGACACGAGGAGGTGAGATGAGGAGACGAGGAGGTGAGATGAGGAGATGAGGAGGTGAGATGAGGAGAGGAGACGAGGAGAGGAGATGAGGAGGTGAGATGAGGATACGAGGAGGTGAGATGAGGAGATGAGATGAGGATACGAGGAGGTGAGATGAGGATACGAGGAGGTTTGGAGCCAGGATTTTATTTCTGTGATGCAGTCAGTGAGGATTGACCTTTTTAGAATGACGATTACAGACTAGCGCCGCCTGCTGGCACGGAGAGTTATTTCCTCTCAGGCATGTGCAGAACGTGCGTGCTGGTTGGCTGTAGAAAAGGGTCTTAAAGGGACAGTACACCTTTCTTCTGACAGTGACGTTGTGATGAACACGGGTCAAGGTTGGACTTTAAATTCCTCTTTTTACATTTTGTGTTTTTTTTAATATTTTGTTGTTGAAAATGTGAGAAAAGAAAATTCATTTTGTGAATTTGTTTAGTAATTTCAGTGTTTTGATCATTTAATCCATTTAAACCTTTCATATAATCATTTCTGCTTTCGTTGGCTCAGACGTAAACACAGATTCATGCAAGCAGTGTATTTTACTTTTGTTTTGTGTGATGATGTAACCCTGACAATGGATACACACACACACACACACACACACACACACACACACACACACACACACACACTTATGACAGCGTGTGGTTTTGAGATGTTTTAGTTTGAACTTATGAAAGGTGAAGATGTTCATGAATGAGCTCGTGGTGACTTCTGGGTGAGCAGTGTCTCCATGTGAGACCTTTTAGTGTCTCTAGGTGTGAATGTGACCTCAGAGGTGGATACACCTGCAGCAAAAAATCACCTGATCAAAAAATTCACCTTTTGGAGACTTAGTCTCTGAGACCAAAACTTTTGAAGAAATGTAGAAATATGTAATCTCTTTTTTAACTCTTATTTTTCCTTTTATACATTTTTTACTTTACTGATTTGTATTGGAGTTTTTAAAGACTTTGTCAGATTTTTTACAATGTTTGAATTTTCAATAAATGTCATAAAATCTTGTGAAATCCTCCTGTTTTGATTGGGTTTCTTCACGACGCCCCGTGAGCACTGACCCATCGCACTACGGCACACTGAAAAAAGAAACAGATGTTCACAGCTCATAGCACGTAGCAGCGACAGTAGAGGGGTAGCTGATAAGGGCTTGGTACCTAATTATCCTAGGGGACGGATATTTAGATAATCCTGGCAGCGCTCAGATGGACCCTTCCTCCTTGGCTGGGTGTTACATGATTTTATTTTGAGCTGCGATCTTATAAGAAATATTAGACTAGAGGTTGGAAAGGAGGTCGCCCTCTGAGTTCTAGGAAATAGTAGACTAGTTAACTACAGCAGGTGATGAACTTCTCTTACCTGCAATAGGACCTTCATGCCCGTGGAGGACGCCCAACACTTTGTAGAGTATTTGACATTTTTGATAGATATAGTAACCCTAAAAAGATTAAATATGGTACCTTTAATGTCCTATAAAAATGAAGAGAAAACACCGTGCTACAAAGTACTTTACTCGACACCTCCTGTAGTTAGACTCTGTGTCCACTAGGTGGTGACATCTTCCTGACTCAGCATGTTTATCTGAGACTCATTTGGAAAAGATGAATCAGAGAACTCACTTCTTCAGAGCACTTTCAAACTTGATTTCATTTTTCATTTTGAAAAAGTGACGATAACTAAACATCCTGTATGAAGTGAATTCATCTGTATCGGATGGTGATGGCCAAGACAAATATGTTTACGGTATGAGCCCCATCAAATTTTATTCTAAGTTTCCACAGGCGTCAACATCATCTACAGTCTGACGTCCAGCAGCCCGGCGCCTTTTCTGGGAGTATTCCACCGAGTTGAAAATCTTTCATGTGTTCAGAAAGGCGCCGCTGACATCACCGACACTCTTTCCGAATGTCTGATATTCCCCGTGTCTTTGTTTCTTAAGGATCGTGTCTTGTGGCGTCGTCTTCTTTGCTCCGCGTCTCATCGGGAAATAAACGAATAAACGAGCAAAAAGTAAGGCAGAAGTGTGGGTCTTTGAGGAGACTGTTGTCATAGCGACAGGGCGTGGTCACGGGGCCTTAAAGTAACATGAACACGATGAGGACTGTCACTTCAGGAGACAAACAGGCTCAGATCTTGCTCCAGTAATTAATCACCTTTTAAAGGAAGAATGTGCGACCAGTAGGTGTCGCCCTCGAGCTCCAACATGAAGCTAAAACAAACAAACCTCCTCCACTGTAGTGTTAGCATGCTAATGTTAGCGCTCTTTAGTTAGCTTCATGTAAACTGACACAGAATGATGTAAAAACTCTTCATCCAATAATCAGTGAGTATGTTCTTCTTCTTCTGGACTCAAACAGCTTTTATACACAAGGGGAGGAGCCATGTAAACACAGCTCTGACAACAACACAGCCAGCAGGACTCCAGCTTCTCCCTCATTGGAGACAGTCAGGACTCACACACACACACTCACACAGGACACACTGATGAGTTATCAGATACTGATGAGGAACATGTGGCACACTCTTCCTTTAACGTCACACGTTTGCATGTTGCGCCTCTTCAAGGTGCTTTTCATGTTTGAAATGACTTCCTGTGTAATAACAGCTCTCTCTCTCTCTGCAGGCTCCTTTCTGTTATAGTGTCAGAAACAACCGGAGCCTGTCAGGGACAAACGTGTCAGCTTTGACTCTGTTTCAGCCTGTTTCTTGGCTGCAGACTGAAACGATCTGCTCGAATGATTTGAAATCTTTTTGAGCCTCAAATTCATAAAAGGCCTAAAAAAATAAGAGTCAGGTTTAGAAACTGGTTCAGATCGGAGACTTTCAGCAGAAGTAGGAAGAGAGAGGAACATCTGTCATCTTTCACACCTGAGTTTATTTATTTATCCAATCAGACGTGACGTCAGTGAGCGGCTCCGCCTCCTCGTGGAGCTGCAGGGACTCGAGCCGACGTCCTCCAGAGTGGCTCATCTTTGTCATCAGATGTTGATGTGCAGGGTGTGTCTGTCCAGTGTGAGACCATGAATGTCAGTAAAGGGAAAGTACCAAACCAAACTCCGTCCTGTGTTTCTTCATCCTCATTTAAGTTGGACTTCTGTTCTCATTAGCGCTGAGTTACCATGGTAACTGATGCTGGTGAACGAGCGCGTGTCAAAGAATGTCCGACGGCTGGAAACAGACTCCAAAAAGATGGTTCCATCAGGTGAGTGTGCGCGCTCGTGTCACTCATGTCAAGTTCTAGTCATTAAAAAAGATGGTGAAACGGAAGTCTCAGCTTTGTTCAAAAATCGATCAGGAATAAAAACCTGAATGATGTCACAAAAATCAAACATCCAACGCAACTACACGTGAGGAAATATTTAAAAAAGATCAAACAAACAAAAATCCTTCACGTCCCACGAGGACCCGCCCTACTCTGTCTGTGATTGGCTGGTGAAAGGAGAGAGACAGGCAGACAGACCAACCAACAGAGAGAGATAAAGCAGGACGTCGGTCTGCAGGACTGAAATGGAAATTCATTGAGTCAATGAAAGAAAGAAAAGCAGGTTTCTTCCTGCCTCCATCATCTCTGCTTTTATTTCTTCTTCTGAGAAATATAATGACACTAAACTTGACATGTCATCGTAGTTACTGAACACTGGTGACTTTCATTTGACACAAACACACAAAGCTTATTAAATACCTCAATGTGTTGTCTGTTTCCTGTTCAGATTTAAAAAACTAATGAAGTTAATAAAAGCTGGTCAGACACAGCTCATTTACATATTTAAAGCTACAGACACAGCTCATTTACATATTTAAAGCTACAGACACAGCTCATTTACATATTTAAAGCTACAGACACAGCTCTTTTACATATTTAAAGCTACAGACACAGAAACAGCCTGTTGTGAGCAGAGAGGGGGCGTGGTCAGACACAGCTCTTTTACATATTTAAAGCCACAGACACAGAAACAGCCTGTTCTGAGCAGAGAGGGGGCGTGGTCAGACACAGCTCATTTACATATTTAAAGCTACAGACACAGAAACAGCCTGTTGTGAGCAGAGAGGGGGCGTGGTCAGACACAGCTCATTTACATATTTAAAGCTACAGACACAGAAACAGCCTGTTCTGAGCAGGGCTGAAATAGAGGGGTTTATAGACATGATCAAATACAGGATCAGAGTGGATTTACAACAACACACTTCACACACATGATGAAGAGGAGCGAGGACACGCCTCAGATTGATGGTGGTCTTCCTGTCAGAAGTGTCTGAAAGAGCCGTTTGTTCAGTCTGCAGCTCAGTGCTGATTCTGGACTCTGAACTCACAGCACAGGGGACTTTTACAAACTTTTTCAGTGTTTGCAGAGAGAGTCGTGGGTGGTGGGCGGAGCTTCTGTGGTGCAGAGAGTCAGCGGGGGGGGGGGTGTTGATGAGTCAGACGGCTCTGTGGTTGAAGCTGTTCCGGAAACTGCTCATGTGTGCGAGCAGCATCCTTCCCTGAGAGCAGGGGAGTGAACATGGTGTGTGTGTGTGTGTGTGTGTGTGTGTGTGTGTGTGTGTGTGTTCTTGTTCTGATCTGTCATGTGACGTGCGTCCCCTGCTATGAACATCACATCCGCACCTTTCTCAGAAACAGGAAAAAAAAACCCACAATCAGATAAACACTTGCAGCCTTCATTTGATCAGGCAATAAACAAGTGGAGAGTTTGATGAAGGGAGCGTTAGGTCGACATAAAACAAGCATGAAGAATAACACCAGAGATTCTTCATGTCACCAGAAGGAAGATAGAAGTCTTACAATTAGTTTGTCAGGAAATCAATCATTCAAAGCAAAAGTCATAGGTGAAGACTTCTCCTGAAGAAAACACAACACAAACAGTGTTTCCATGGAGATGAGGTCCATGTGAAGGAGAACATGCGTGACGTGGACTCTGGAGCACATTCATCAGGCTGCCTGATCGTGTTGTGCTATTTCATTGATTTGATATTCTTTATTAATCCCTGAGGGGGAAACTCTGTTTCTCACTCTGTGATTGTAGAGACATGCTTCACACACACACACACACACACACACACACACACACACACACACACACACACACACACACACACAGGCCTGAATCACACACGTGCACAAGCAGGACCTATGGACACGCATTAATGGAGAGATTGCGTCCCCACTGGAAGCGCCCCGAGCTGCTGGGGGGTCGGTGCCTTGGGGGGTCGCTGCCTTGGGGGGTCGCTGCCTTGGGGGGTCGGTGCCTTGGGGGGTCGGTGCCTTGGGGGGTCGCTGCCTTGGGGGGTCGGATCTTTAATAAGAAGAAGAAGAGACGATGATGAAAGCAAATAATAAATAGGAATACGAGACAATTCCTGCATAAATTGTGAGGGTGGTTGCCCTCTATGCACATCACTGTGTGCTGAACAGTTAATGGTGTCAGTGGTATGAAAATATATATAAACTTCCATTTGTAGCTGTTGTCTTCCTCCCAATATTAAATCAGACATTGTGTAAAAGTCTTTTCACTCCTTTTCCTGTTATATACTCACTCTAAAGCAAAGATGTCTTCTCACTCAACAATGAATGCATGTGATGATGATGTGCTTTGACACAATCCTTGGCATGCTCTTCTGTAAACTCACTGTCAAATAGTCCAAAGAGCGTTGGTCACAAAAGTTGTTGTCAAGTTTAACATTGCCACAGATGGAGAGTTATTTGGACCACCCGTTGCTTTGAAGCTCACAGAGTCCAAACTGTTCGTCCTTTAGTCCTGTAAACGTGACGGGTGAAAGAAGGCAAGTTTCCCTTTGTTTTGAGGGTACATTTATTCATGTGGGGTGAACACTGTGCTCAGTAGAGCAATTTGTTTGAGATTTTTAAAGTATGTCAGAGCACTATCCCCTCTAGTGATGATGTCATCACTCTGAACACCTGCTGCTCACTGATTGGTTGACATTCAGCTTTGATCTGCCAGAACATTCCATCAATGTATTTGAATGGGCTTACCACTGCTCGCAAAACCTCAAATATCTTGAAAACTAAACATGGTATCAGTGATCCGTTTGGACTGTGAGCGACAGCACAAATAGGCACACGTTTTGATGTATTTTATTTTTATTTAACATTCAGACTGAGACCACAGTGGTAATTTTAAAACATGAGTAAAAACTGTGAAATTCTGGACATCAGTTAAAGTGAGAGCCCAATGTGTGTGTATGTGGTGTGTGACTGTCAAACAAATGTCTCCCCTGAGAGACTGAAACATTTTATGTTTTTACTTTTTGCTTTATGAGTGAGAGGACACTCAGAGCTTTATTTTGATATATTTTGTTTATATATGTGAGCAACAATGACTTCAGGATGGACATTTACAAATATGTTTCTAAAACTGAACTGTTTGGCAGTTACACTCGAGGATTTGAATTTTTGTCGATTAAACTTCATTTGTGTCCAAACTGTGTGTCCGAGGTTTCAAACAAAGTAAGAACACCCATGTCATGACCGAGCCGCTCGGTTTGATACCTTATTTGTGTGTGTTTCAGGCAGCCACCCTAATAATCTAAAAATACACCAAAAAGAACCACAAAAAAATACCCTACTGCCTCAAAATAAATGTGTCTAACAGGAAAGGAAAGATGTTCATGTTCACCTTCTTCCTGCTCTTTGTCTTATCTAATATGTTGACCATGTAAAGAGACAGGAAGTGTAGTCATTAAAAACAGTGTGATCTGTGTGCTGGGCTCACTGCCTGCAGAGGACACTCTTCTTTCAGACCCTCCTCTTCTTCACATGTAAGTAGAGTCCTTCCTCAACATGTCTGCTAATGTTTGAGTGCTGCTGTCTTCTTCTTCTTCTTCCACCTGCTAACATGTTTGATCGTCCGTAAAGTCCCAGCGAGAGAGGAGAGGAGCAGCCATGAGTTTGATCCGAGCAGCCAGTCTCTTCATCGTCCTCGTCCTCCTCTCTGTGTCAGGTACTTCACATCCACACTTTCACTCACTTTGGGACTAAAAAGAGGAAGTGTGGGAGGGATTCATGCACACTGAAGCTCACCTGTGTGAAAAGTGGATCAGCTTCAGGTGACTTGATTTGGAGCTGGACTTAAATGTGGTTGCAGGGAGACTCACATAGACTAAATAATGCAGGGACAAAACATCAAACAGGAAGTGTGAATGCACGGTACACGACTAAAAGTGAAGAAGTGCATCAATGTGTCTGTTCCAATCCAACACATGATGGACAAGTTGATCTGTAAGAGGGGCGCCATATCTTCGACCATCAAACCCTGCTACTTCCTGCTTTAAGAGGGAGATCTGATCCAATCAGCTGCCTCCACTCTGACCACACACACACACACACACACACAGACACACACACACACACACACACACACACACACACAGACACACACACACACACAGACACACAGACACACACACACACACACACACACACACACAGACACACACACACACACAGACACACAGACACACACACACACAGACACACATGTAGACACTCAGACACACACAGACACACACTCAGACATACACACATATACACACACAGGCACACACACACATACAAACAGACACACATACCCACACACGGACACACACACACACACACACACACACACACACACACATATGTGACATGGTGTGTTTTAATAGAGAACAAATATTTGCCCCTCTTTAAATTTTGAGGCTTCTAAAGACTAAACTGTGAAAACATCATCAAACTTCACTGCCTGTATTATTATTTGATCATCTGAGTGAATGTCCTTCGTATGGGTGATATTATTCCTGCTAAAGTCAGCCTGATCAGCAGAGGGCGCTCTAAGCTTCAGTGATCAACGTCTGTTCGTCTCCAAACATTTGATCATGTTTTCATGGCTGGCACTAAAATATGTGAAGGTGATCAGAGACACTGACATGTGAGCAGGTTTAATCTGTGATGAACCTTAACGAGTGTAAACTGTGCTAACACATCTAAAGTCTCTCTCTGTACTCTTATTAAAGGCCTGAGCTCAGGGCAGCTACAAGAACCCGGCTCATGGTTTCTGTACCTTGAACAGCAAGAAGAACAAAGTCAATCATCTAAAACATGTCAATACAAAATATACTGATGTTTTCTTCTGTAATGTGGTACATTTCATTATTTCCATGAGACAACATGCAGTTTGTACTGACAGATTTTGTGTTTTCAATCTGTAACCTGTTTTCTCTTTTTCTCTTTAGTGAATGCTAAAACTTCCCACCTGTCTATAATCCACAGGACAAAATAAGCTTTACAGCTCCAAACTATATTTCATTTAAATAACCAATACACCCAACGTGCATGTCAATAATCAATTTACCTGATATAAATGTGGTTTCCATTTACTATATTATAAAATGTCTTTATAACTTTATAAACTTATACTAATAATTACAGACGATAAGCAACATTTTGATTTTGGGACAGTTCAAATTTAGTTCGGGACGGTGTCGAGAAAAGTTAGTCTGGAGCCCTGATACACACACACACACACACACAATCAGCAAACACACACACACACACACACACACACACACACACACAAAAATACACACAAACACAAACACACACTCAGTAGACCTTGAATTTCCCTCGGCATAAATAAAGTATCTATCTAGACCAGGGGTGTCAAACTCCAGTCCTGGAGGGCCGGCTTCCTCAGACTGTTAGACGTCTCCCTGCTCGGACGCAGCTGAATCCAATGAGTGACTCGTCATCAGGCTTCTGCAGAGCTTAATGACAACGCGTTGTTTTAAAGCAGGTGTGTTAGAGCAGGGAGACATCTAAAAGTCTGAGGAAGCCGGCCCTCGAGGACTGGAGTTTGACACCTGTGATCTAGACTGTGGTCTCTCTGTACAACCTGCAGTTCCTCCAGTGTCCACTAGAAGGTTCAAGGTTCAAGGTTCAAGGTTCTTTATTTGTCAATTCCAAAATATGTCAGACATACAGTGAAATCGAAATTACGTTTCCCCCCTCCCCACGGTGCAATGTAGATAAAAAGGGTAAATAAAATAAAACAAGGTAAAAAAGATAAATAATATTTACATTAATAAACCTAAATGTGCAAAAAGTACAACGTTAAATAAAATGGAGTATAAAACAAGATGATAAGAAAAGTGAAACTTTTTATGCGTGCAGTGTGCAATAAGTGACCAGGTTTCTGTTTCAATGTTCAAACAGGAGGAGGTTCCAGTGTTCAGTGTTCATGGGGGCAGAGGGGAGGGAGGGGAGGGAAGGGGAGGGAGGGGAGGGAAGAGAGGGGAGGGAGGGGAGGGAGGGGAGGGAAGAGAGGGGAGGGAGGGGAGGGAAGGGGAGGGAGGGGAGGGAGTTCAGCTTCCTGACAGCTTGGTGGAAGAAGCTGTTTCTCAGTCTGGTAGAGACGGCCCGCAGGCTGCGGTACCGTCTCCCCGATGGCAGGAGGCTGAAGAGGCTGTGTGAGGGGTGGGTGGGGTCACTCACAATGCGGGTTGCTTTGCGGGTGAGGCGGGTGCCGTAGAGGTCCAGAAGAGAGGGGAGCGGGACACCGATGATCCGTTCAGCCGCCTTCACTGTGCGCTGCAGGGTCCCTCCAGCCACACAGTGATGCAGCTGGTCAGGATGCTCTCCATGGTGCCTCTGTAGAAGGAGCACATGATGGGTCGGGGTGCTTGTGCTCTCTTCAGCTTACGGATGTACAGGAAGTCACATACACACCCATTTAAAAAAGTCTTTATATATTTGTGAGTCTTTAAAGTGATTACAGTCTGATAGAATCATGATCAGATGATTTTTAGACGTTGAGATATGTTGAGGTTTTATTTGTTCTTCTTAAAGTTCTGAATGTTGATGGTTGTTCCTGATGTGCTCTGTGTTGCAGCGGTTCAGGTTCAGGATGTCTGGGGTGTGACGTGCTCTCCTAATAAGATCTGTGCCAATAAAGGATCGACTGTGAAGATGAACTGCACCATGATACCCCCAGAGGGAATAAACCAGGAAGTTAACACACAGGAAACATTTTGGTCTACAGGTCCTGAATATGATGTTAAAGAAGACCCCCAGTATTCAGGCCGTGTGCAGAGTACCTGTGTGAGGAACATCTGTACTCTGACCATCACAAACGTGACATGGACAGACGACGGTGATTACATGTTTCAGAGAAACGTGAGGAGATATTCAGAGAAATCTGTGGTCATCCTGAGTGTCAGAGGTAATATTTCAGACTTTATTCTCTGAGCTCAGTTTCTAACATGCTGTATATACATGTATTTACTTGTGCATGTTTGTGTGCTGATATTTCTACTCATGTTCAGATCTCAAGGTGCAGGTGAGAGTACGAGATAAGACTGCAGTAATCTTTAGGTGTGAGAACAGATGTCCTGGTGATCGCTCCTTCATCTGGTTCAAGAATGGAGAGGAAATCAAAAATGAAACATCAGATGTTCATTCACCAAATCAGATTCTTCATACAGACAGTTATTCCTGTGCTGCACGAGGACAAGAGAAGTTCCCGTCTACTCCAGTGTGTGAGTTTATTTACAGTCTTCATTGATTCATACTGTTACTCCCTCCGAGGTCTTAATCAAGGCTCAAGTCGTTCGTTTTTGCTCACAGACATTTATTTAGCCACGTCTTCTTCACGTTACCAACGATGCCAAAACAGTGCCAAATAATGCCGTCAGAACTAATAAAACAAGCAAACAGAACTTACAATTAGTCTGACATCCAAAAAGAAAACACATTGATTTCACGTACATATCAGAAATAATCAAACCTCATTGGCCTCATGAACTCCAAGGGAATAAAGTTTCTTTCAATCCAAGACTCCGTTAACGCCTTCCACATCAAACACTTAAATCAAACACAAAAAATATGTTCCCCACTCAATATACATGGGTTTGGAACCAAAATAAAAGGTACATGAACTTGCATAAATTAACCCAAAAACATACCCTTTTAATCACATTTTGTGTATAATATGAACTTCTATTTATGCATTGTATTTATTTATCTTCACCAACTATGAAAATTATGAATTAAATACATGTTGCTTCCATCAGCAGCTACACTCCCACCAAATCTAATGTGTTTTCCTAGTTCAAACTAGTGTGGGTTTATTCTGCTTCTAACAGTGTAACTGTCTTGTGGATAGGTCTCTCCAAGTGTGTCTGCTTGTTGAGTCCTTAGTCAACTCACTTCGGGACTGAAGCTCCTTAATTTCCTTGAAGAAAACTGATTGTTGTACAATGGCTATGATTGCAAGCTCAGGTTCCTGTCTTTCTTGAAGACTTGTGGCTTCATTGGTTCTCTCTTGCATCTTCTTAAATTCTTTCACCAATCTGATGAGCCTTGCGATACCTTTGACTAATCTTGACCAGCTGGAGAACTTCTCAAAACATTCTTCAAAAGAAACCACCTTGAGTGTGTGGTGTACAACAGCTTTTCGTACTTCTGGGTCTTCAGCGTCAAGTTCTCCCACCTTGACCTCTACCTCGGGTAGCTCTTCTTGCCAGAGAAAACTTGGCCCACTGAACCAGCTTGAGGAGATGAGATCTTTGGCTTTAAGTCCACGCGAGGCATGGTCGGCAGGATTGTCCTCCGATGCAACATACTTTCACTGTGTTGGTTTAGTACTCTCTCTGATTCGTTGGATGCGGTTCGCTACAAACACATGAAAGCGTCTTGCTTCATTGTTGACATAACCCAAGACGACTTGTGAGTCTGTCCAGAAGAATTCTTCGACATTCAGCTCCAACTCTGATTTGAGCATGTCACTTGTACGCACTGCAACAACTGCTGCAGACAGCTCCAACCTCGGTACTGTCGTAACTTTGGTAGGTGCTACTCTGGACTTGGCAAATACAAGAGTACAATGGATTGCTCCTGATTCACTGATGGCTCTTAGGTAGGTGCAGACTCCATATCCTGTAACACTTGCGTCTGAGAAATGATGGAGTTCATACTTCTTAACTACTTGAAAATCATTTGGAATGTAACAGCGGTCGATCTGTCGTATCTGTCGTAGACATCTGCCAGATTCTTCAAATCGGAGAGCCAGGACTCCCACTGAGGTTTAAGTTCACTTGAGAGCGGTTCATCCCAGTCCCTCTTGTCACGGCACAGCTGCTGTAGTATTCGCTTGCCCTGTAGGACGAATGGCGCCACGAATCTGAGTGGATCGTAGATGGAGGCTACAACCGACAACTCTCCTCTTCTGGAAAGTGGACGTTCATTGACCTCTACACGGAACTGAAAATGATCCGAGGCGATAGACCACTTAACGCCTAGAGCTCTTTCGATCTGTTGCTCACCAAGTGTGAGGTCTTGGTTTCTTACCGTCTCTCCACAATCCTCTTTGGGAAGACTGTCAAGCACCTTTGGGCTATTGGAGATGAATTTGTGGAGTCGCAAACCTCCAGTGCTGCAGAGTTGCTTTGCTTCGTTCACTAGATGGATTGCCTCTTCATCTGAATGGAAACTAATCAGGCCTTCATCTACATAAAAGTTTCTCTCAATGAACCTGATTGTCGATTCGCTGAACTGTCCTTGACCCTGTGCGGCGACGTACTTAAGGCCAAAGTTTGCGCAGGCTGGGGACGAAGCAGCTCCGAACAGATGAACACACATGCGGTAGACGGATGGAGCAGTCTGGAGATCTCCATCAGCCCACCAGAGAAAGCGGAAATAGTCTTGATCTTCGGCACTGACTCTGAACTGATGAAACATCCGTTCGATGTCACACATGACTGCTACTGGGCCCTTTCGAAATCTGCACAGGACTCCCACCAGCGTATTTGTTAACTCAGGTCCGGTCAAAAGGTGATCGTTCAAGGAGACTCCTTCATACTTCGCCGAACAATCGAAGACCACTCTTATTTTCCCGGGCTTTTGGGGGTGGTACACCCCATGATGTGGAATGTACCAGGCAGAACCCTTGTCCAGTTCTTCAGGAGGCACCTTTTCTGCATCTCCATGCTCTATTGTTTCATTCATGAACTTTGTGTAGTCCTTGTGATATTGTTTTTCCCTTTCAAATCTTTTCTTCAGGCACTTGAGTCGATGTTCTGCACATTTCTTGTTGTTCGGTAAGTTTGGTCTGTCTTGTTTGAATGGCAAAGGTAGTTCACAATGACCATTGTCTTGCATTTTCACTCCCCTTTCCATTATTGAAATGAACCGCAAGTCTTCTTGGAAGAAATGAGAGTCTTCCACTTTCCTTTCGTTAAAATCGGACTCAAGCACTTTAATCACCTCCAATGGTGTGATTACTTCTCTTACTTGGGTGCGACAGATGTAGTGCACTTCCTTCAACAACTGGTCAGATGGTGATTTGGGTGTCACTTCTTTGACAACGATCCTGTGGCTGCATCCAATCGCATCTCCATAGTCAACACGTGGATCAAGTCCTCCAACTATGGTCCAACCAAGATCTGTTTTCTGAGCAAAAGGCTCATTGTCTCTTCCTGGCACGACTTCTCTGGGTACCAGAGCTTGTGAACAGTTGTACCCTATTAGCAGACCAACATCGCATTCAATTAGAGGAGCGATCTCATCAGCGAGGTGCTCTAAGTGAGTCCATGCTCTGGCTGCGTTCGGAGTGGGAATGTGACTGATTTTGGCAGGGATGAACTCTCTCGTATACGTCATGGGAAGAAGGATTCTCTTTGATGAGTAAAAGCCTCTAACTTGTAGACCTGTCAGCTTTTGACTAGGAATGACTGTGTCTTTGGACGACAATGTGGAGAGCTTTAACTGCACTTCTTTCTTGTCTGTTTCCAGTACATCTGCCTTCTCTTGCAGCACAAACATTGTGTCACTCTGACTATCCAAAAGAGCGTAAACCAGTATTTCTTGTTCTGGATTACTCGTTGCGGACAACCAAACTGGAAGAATTGTGGATGTGAGGTCACTGTTGTCACTTTGAATCACACGGTTTGAGATGGCCTCATTTGGTGTTTCTTGACTTAATTCTTTGGTTCGTTTGGTTTCCTTTGATTCACTTGTCACTTTTGTTTCCCTTTGGCTGTCCTTATTCTTTCTCAACTCTTTGTCTCGTTCGTCATGTCAACATGTTGGGTGTTTCCCCTTGCATGCGTTGCAGATACTTCATTTGTTTACTAATTCAAACAAATTCATACTAATTCATTTGTTTTACAGTTTCCAAACATTCAAGCTCCCTTTTCTTTCGTTCCATTTCGTTCTCAAGCATTTCAATTTCATTTTGTCCGCGCTCCATTTCTTCCATGACCAACAGAGTGGCTTCAGCTGCAGCTACTTCTGCTGCTGCGTCTTGCCTTTTTGCGGAGAGCTGACTTGAATGTCGACTACTTGAGAGTTTGGATCATTGGGAGGCTGCTGGAATGAACACTGAGCGAGCTTCACTCCAGTGTAATGACCTTTTGTCTTGATATCGCTCATCTTCTTCTGTTGCAAGATTCTCTTGTACTTGCTGGAAAACCTTCTGAGAAACTGCATCACACGTGTCAACTCTGCGACGAGTGTCTCCATCAGGAGTTTCATGGCTACGTAACTCTTCATAAGTTTGCTTGACTTCACCAGCAGTGTCTTGTATTCGAGCAATGTGATCATGAAAACTTTCTCTATCAGATGCATTAAGTGCTCTTTTGGCTTGTTTGGCAGTAGATTTCCATTTCTCATAACTGCTGTTGAAGCGAGCTTGAAGCTTATTCACAATTTCCTCATGAAGCGCTTGGCCTTTCTCAGTGAGTTTCCTGGGTCTTACACTTTTCCTCAAGCCCTCTTTGTTCACTGCTTGACTTGTGCTAGGCTCATGGGGATCTGGGATCGCAACTTCTTCTTCGACATCTTCTTGCAGCAACACGACAGCTCCAGTGTCAGTCTGCACACACCCCACACACACACACATACACACACACACACACACACACTCAGTAGACTGTGCTCTCTTTGTACAAATATAAACATTAAATATGAAGAATTCACTAAAAATATAAAGAAATAATTAAAGACTAATATGTAGGAGACTAAATAAGATAATAGTGCAGTGGTGAGTAGTGCAAGAGGATGAAGTAAATGCTAAACAATAACCTGCAGTTCCTCCAGTGTCCACTAGAAGTACAGGAAGTCACATACACACCCATTTAAAAAAGTCTTTATATATTTGTGAGTCTTTAAAGTGATTACAGTCTGATAGAATCATGATCAGATGATTTTTAGACGTTGAGATATGTTGAGGTTTTATTTGTTCTTCTTAAAGTTCTGAATGTTGATGGCTGTTCCTGATGTGCTCTGTGTTGCAGCGGTTCAGGTTCAGGATGTCTGGGGTGTGACGTGCTCTCCTGATAAGATCTGTGCCAATAAAGGATCGACTGTGAAGTTGAGCTGCACCATCATATTCTCAGAGGGAATAAACCAGGAAGTTAACACACAGGAAACAGTTTGGTCTGCTAAAGGTCCTAAACATGATGTAGATGTTAAAGAAAACCCCCAGTATTCAGGCCGTGTGCAGAATACCTGTGTGAGGAACAAATGTACTCTGACCATCACAGACGTGAGACTGACAGACTGGGGTGATTACATGTTTCAGAGAAACGTGACCAGACATTTACAGAGACATTGGGTCATCCTGAGAGTCAGAGGTAATATTTCAGACTTTATTCTCTGAGCTCAGTTTCTAACATGCTGTATATACATGTATTTACTTGTGCATGTTTGTGTGCTGATATTTCTACTCATGTTCAGATCTGAAGGTGAAGGTGATCAGACGAGATGAGACTGCAGTAATCTTTAGGTGTGAGAACACATGTCTTGATGATACCGCCTTCATCTGGTTCAAGAATGGAGAAGAAATCAAACATGAAACATCAGATGTTTATTCATCCAATCAGATTCTTCATACAGACAGTTATTCCTGTGCTCTACGAGGACAAGAGAAGTTCCCGTCTCCTCCAGTGTGTGAGTTTATTTACAGTCTTCACTGATTCACACCATCACACACACACACACACACACACACATACACACACACACACACACACACACACACACAGAGCCTTTAAAGGACCAAAGCTGTTCAATATAACACGTCCACCATCATCTGATGTGAGTGTAAACACTCTCTCTGATTCTCCTCCAGATGCTCCAAAGCTTCCCTCTGTGTCACTGAGTTCCCACGGCGAGATAAAGGAGGGCTCTTCAGTCAATCTGACCTGTAGCAGTGACGCTAACCCAGCAGCTAATTACACCTGGTACAAGGTGGACGGACCTCTAAACCCTCATCACACATCTTCAGGAGCAACGCTTGTCTTCAGCTCCATCCAGTCCTCTGACTTCGGGGAGTTTTACTGTGAAGCTGAGAACACGCTGGGGAGAACGACCTCCAAACACATCTCTGTCAACCTCCCATGTGAGTAAAACACTCATTAAATAGAGTGATATAAAGATACTTCTACCTACCAACCAAGCAGCAACCTCCACTGTTGAAACATGAAGCTGAAGCAGAAATATAAACTCCTGCAGTTCCTGGAGTGTCCACTAGAGGCTGGCTGCAGCAGCACAGGAAGTCACATACACACCCATTCAATCAGCCTGTTTTTACAGCAGACATGAACATGTTTACAGCCTGCTTCAAAAAACCAAATAGGTGTGATTAGCTCATGTCTCCATCCACACACACTGTACGGGGGGAATGTTTTGATGACTCAGCAGTTTTGATTGGATGAAGGATCAGAGTTATTCACAATAAGGCGTGTAGCTGAGCTGATTGACAGGTGGGCGCCGTGTAACGGTTTGTCAGGAGGCTTAAAACCCGCCTCAGCTCTCAGCCTGTCGTTAGCTTGACTCAGAGTTAGCAGCCTGTCGTTAGCTTGACTCAGAGTTAGCAGTCTGTCGTTAGCTTGACTCAGAGTTAGCCTGACTCAGCACAAAAAGTGAAAAGGAGCTGAAGTGTTTGATGCTGAGCGCCATGAAGTGGAGCAGCTGAATGTTTGTCTCTTCAGCCGGAGTTTCTCCTCCAGCCTCCTTGTATTGATGTGTGAACAGGAAGATTAGAGGAGCAGTCATCCTGACAGGAAGGAGAAAGTTGAAGGAGGTCAGAAGTGAAAACAGTGTAATCCTTGTCTCGTCCATGGTGTCAGACTGAATGATGAACAGAGAGGATCACAGAAAGGAAAAGTGATGTTTCAGTCTCATCCTTCCTCTGAAGTGTCTCACATATCTCTCTTTCATTCTTAGGGATCTCAGACTCAGTAAAAACCATCCTCAGGTGGACTCTGCTGCCCCTCTTGTTGAGTCCTCATCTCCTCCTGGCTCTGTGGACGAGGTCAAACCATCAACATTCATTCTGTTCTTTATGACCGCCATCTTGTTCTATGTGGATTTATTGTTTTCTGATTGAACTCAGGTGGAAGAAAAGAGTGAACTCCACCACTGAACCAGACGAACCTGCAGAGATGATCGAGGTGAGAGAGAGAGAGAGAGAGAGAGAGATTTTTTTATTTTTGCAAAGCACTTTATTTACACAATTTTAATATTTCACAATTTCATAAAGTGCAAATGCATTAAAATGTCAGTTTGTTTTTAAAAGACAGGTCAGGTCATAAAAACTTGTGCAAACACTAATTCATCATTGACAACTGAACAAACAATATCATTAAAACACCAACGTTGTTTAAAAGCGTCCAAGTCTCCAATGTGTTTATAAAATCTAAACTCGAGCCAGAGTCTGGCCCGGATGTTGGTCAGCCACACCGCCTTGGCCTCCTGTCCGTCTCGGTTCTCTACCCGGTTTCTCCTGCTCAGGTAGATCGCCATCTTTGCTTCTCCTGAGAGGTAGTTTAGGAGCTGCCACTTGCCTTTCTGTTCTTTCCTGTAGGCAGCTCCCATGATAAAAACCCTCTCAGTAAAAACCACATTAAAGAAACTAGAAACCAGTGTTAAAAGAGAGAAGAAGCTGGAGAGCCTCTGACACTCAGTAAAAACATGGAACACAGTTTCTGGCAGGTTACAGAAAGGACAGGAGTTTAAAACAGCAGGATTCAGAACAGCGATGAAAGCACTGGAGGCGACAGCACCATGTAAAATCCTCCACTGGAGGTCAGCAGTCCGTTTTTTGAGACAGACAGACAGACAGACAGACAGACAGACAGACAGACAGACAGACAGACAGATACTTTATTGATCCCGAGGGAAATTCAAGGCATCCAGTAGCAGTATACAGACAGGCAGGACACAAGACATTAGTTACAATACACACCCGCTGTCCCCCCACTTCCCCCCCCCTGTATACAATAATCCCCCAAAAAAGATATAGCAGCCCCTATGTGACTAAGAGTAAAGGTTAAACCTGTGCAGTTAGCATTAGCATTAGACTTAAAACTTATATAGCATAATGTACATAACCTGTGAAGGAGAGAAAACGTGCTGATTAAAAGAGACCTGTAAACAGTTAAAGAGTCTTAGAAACAAAGTGCTGACCTTCTAGAAACTAGTTCCATGTGCATGTACAGAGGTGTTTGAGGTAGTGCCAGAGGTGTGAGTACAGTCATTAAACAGTCCATGCAGGAGTGCAATTGGGTGAAACCAGGAGTGATTAGGGTGATTAGGGTGAATAAGAAAGTTTTCCGCTGCTATTTCCACGAAGGCACGAAAAAGTATCCATAGTATCCATAGGATACATAAAGTTATACACTGAAAGTGTACTATAAAACTATAAAAGTAGAAGTTTGCACAGAGCCAAAACAAACAATAACATATCAAGACGAGTACGACAGGGATGGAGCTACTGAATATGCGGCCACTTACGTCGTCGCACAGGTGAGAAGTGATCTTACTGGGGAGGTTTATATAAAATCCTCCACTGGGGGCCCGCTCCACTGGTTCCCAGTCTGTTGGACCACACAGTGGGGGGGCGGTTGCACAGTCTGACCTTGTGGATGGCTTTCACACAGTTTATGTACAATGTTTTTTGTCTGCTTTATGCAGTGTTAGTTTGTTACTGTGTGCTGTAGCCAGCAGGGGGCCGGTCAGTTCCCCCAGGGCTGGGCTCAGGGAGATGTCAGGGAAGGGGTCTGCAGGGTCTGGTCTGGCCTTTCCTTGCCCATGGTCCGTGAGCTGTCTTCTCTCTTTTCCAGAGAGTCTCTGGCGCCACAGCTCCAGGAGCCTCTCTGCCACCCGGACGGATTGTAGACCCAGCACAGAGCCCAGACCCTGGGCATCACCCAGCGCCGGCCCCACTGTGTCCACCAGCTGCTGCAGGGTCAGGGTCTTAGTTTTCAGCAGCGCCATCGTCAGGCCGGGGGTCACGCTGCTGCTGATGTCCAGCCTGGCCCTGTGGATCAATGGTTCATTCAACAACCAGTGCAGAGAGTCAGCCTTTGGGCACCTTTTACAGTCAAAAAGGGCCCAAGACTTAAAAACACCCTGATAAAACGGAGGCAGCCCACTTAGTTTTAAAAGTTTAGAATCAATAAAAAACAGAGCAGCATCCAGCCCCAGGAAATCTGCACGTCTGAGAATGCAGCTGGCCACACCTCTCCACACCAGATCAGCCGGCCCTGTGAGGTACTTCTGTAAAAACTGGAGTCTAAAAGTGGCAGTCCAGCTGGCCAGGTGGACGAGGCCCTGTCCCCCCTCCTCTTTGGTTAAAAACAGCACCCCCTGTGGCAGCCAGTGTAGACCGTCCCAGAAGAAGTCCACCATCTTCCTCTGGATCTGGGCTAGCAGGCCTGACGGGGGGTCTACACAGGTTAGGCGGTGCCACAGTTGGGATGCTACGAGATTGTTTAAAACCAAAACTCGACCTTTAAAAGACATCTGAGGGAGCAGCCATTTCCACTTGGAGAGTTTCCCCTCCAGCTTCTCTATGACGCCCTCCCAGTTCTTCTTCATGATCTGTTCTGTTCCAAGGAACACCCCCAGGTACTTAAAACCATCCTTCTTCCAGGTTAAACCCTGGGGAAGAACTGGGAGGCCTTCACGCCACTCACTGACAGCGAGGGCTTCGCTCTTTAACCAATTCACCCTCGCTGCCGATGCCTTGCTAAAACTGTTCACTGTGCTAATTAAAAGGTCTGCATCCCTCTGGCCGTCAATAAAAACCACTATGTCGTCCGCGTACGCACTTAAAACCACGTTCGTGTTAAAAGCAGGTAAAAGCAAGCCGTGCAGGCTGCAGCGGAGCTTGTGGAGGAGGGGTTCCAGGGAGAGCGTGTACAGCATGCCGGACAGAGCACAGCCCTGCCTGACGCCTCGACACACTCTAAAAGGAGCACACAGACCACCGTTAAACTTCAGCACACTCTCAACATCCCTGTACAGCACCTTGAGCTGGGCTATGAAGCCAGCGCTGAACCCAAACCTCTCCAGAACCTTCCAGAGGAAACTGTGTTCAACGCGGTCAAAAGCCTTTTCCTGGTCTAGAGAAATCAGACCAGTGTTACAGCCCAATGAGCCGGAGACGTCCAAAACATCACGAATGAGGTGGACATTGTCCACCATGGACCTGCCGGGCACACAGTAGGTCTGGTCCCGGTGGATGACCTGCTCGATCGCCCTCCCCAGCCTATAATAGCCTCTATAAGGTCTTTCTCAAATATGTCCCAGAAGGCTTTTTAAAACCCGGCACAGACAGGCCGTCTATGCCGTGAGCACGCCGCGCCTGCATGCCCTGCAGTGCAGCCTTTAGCTCCTGCATGCTGATCGGCCTGTTGAGCTGCTCGTTCATCTCCTCAGAGACCTGAGGTAGTCCTGAACAGAACTCCTCTACTAATGTTTCCTCCTCCTCGTACTCGCTTGAGTAGAGGTTTGAGTAAAACTCTACAGCTCGCCTTCTTATCTGGCTTGGCTCAGTCAAATTTTGCCCTGTGTCTGTTAAAAGTGAGTGGATTACCCACCCCTGCCCGGTCCTCCTCTCCAGGCCGAAGACGAAGCCAGAGGGAGCATCCATCTCCGCGATGGCCTGGAACCGGGACCTGACCAGTGCACCCTGTACTTTACCGTCCAATAGGTCTGCTAAAGCTAGCTTTTTGACTTTGAGGATTTCAATATATCCTCGATTTGCTGTGGACTCGCTCAGTCTTTCTAGTTCCACTATATCAGTCTCCAGGTCCTTCATAGATCTGGTGATGTCTCTGGTGACATTGAGGGTGTGCTGCTGACATAGGAGTTTAATCTCTGTCTTACCATGGTCCCACCACTGCCTAAGACAACTAAACTCTCCCTTCCTCTGTCTAAAAACATCCCAGAAATAAATAAGAACCTCTCTAAAATGTTTATCAAACGTTAAGACTGAATTAAAATGCCAATAAGCGCTTCTATGTAAAATGTTCTGAATAAAAACATGACATAAAAGCAAAGCATGGTCAGTAAAAGCAGCAGGGACAATACTGCACATCTTAACAATATTAAAATGATGCTTAAAACAATAAATACGGTGGAGCCTAGCTGAGGAGATCCTACTCTCTCTGAGGTGGGACCATGTGTACTGACGGCAGTCTGCATGCATCCTTCTCCACACATCCACCAGGCCGTGGGAGCAGACCAGCTGCCTCAGCACGTGTTGGGACACTGGATGCGGCTCTGCATGGTTGCCATCTAAAGACGCATTTTCAGTACAGTTAAAATCCCCCCCCAAGA